>NC_092805.1:117075845-117390400 GCF_040954645.1 Diabrotica undecimpunctata
TTTAAGGAACTTAATCGAGTAATAAGAAAACAGATCAAAGAGGACATTAAAAAACATCAAGAAGACCATATAGAACAAGTCATAGAGAAAAACCGAAGTGTCAAATGCACCAAACCGAAACTAGGAAAGAAAAACATAATAACCATTAAAAATGATCAAGGACAACTAGAAAAAAGTAAATCTGATATAGCAAACTCAATTGAAAAGTTCTACGCCGATCTGTCTCGTTCCAGAAACGATCCCCCTAACTCCTCAAAGCAGAACTTGCAAAGGCAGATAACAAATACTAAACTCAGAAGTGATGCCCGAAATAAGCCACGAAGAAATAGAAAGAGCAGTAAAAGAAATAAAAAGGAATAAAGCTCCTGGAAGCGATGGACTCCTAGCAGAAATGCTAAAGGAAGGCAGAGAAGAAGATATCACATATCTAAAAATACTATTTAACAAATGTCTATTCGAAGGCAACATACCCGACCAATGGAATACTGCTAAAACAATACTAATACACAAAAAGGGAGACACCACAGACCTGAAAAATTATCGACCAATTTCACTTTTTTCACAACTTTACAAAACCTTTACAAAGATTATTACAAACAGGTTAACAATTAAATTTGACGAATATCAACCAGTAGAACAAGCCGGATTTAGAAAAGACTAACGAATATGTCTGGCTTTTATAGATTATGAAAAAGCTTTTGACAGCTATCAATGATATTTATCATTCTAAAATGAAAAGTACTTCCACGTAATAGCAGTCCCATAAAACTATGCAGTCATCATATTATAATACAAATACAATACAATATATAAATACAAATAAAACAAAACTACTCATACAAACCAGATCAAATAGACCGGTGCAACAACACTTTATTGACGATATAGAACATGTAAATAGATTCACATACCTAGGAATGGATCTGGTCGCAAGCAACGAAGAAGAACCGGAAATAAATAGAAGGCTTGTGCTGGCAAATAAAGCCTATTTCGCGATGGGCCACATATTCAAATCGCGAGACGTACACCGGAAAACAAAACTCCGGGTCTATAAAACAATAATCAGGCCCATAGTAAGTTATGGTTGCGAAACATGGGTGGTGACACAGAAATCTGCCAATGCATTAGATGTGTTTGAAAGAAAAATATTACGTAGGATCCTGGGCCCAATAAGTGAAAACAACAACTGGCGAATTAGGTACAATAGAGAAATATACGAGCAATATAGCGAACCACCTCTAGCACAACATACTAAACTGCAGAGATTACGATGGGCAGGGCACGTGGTCCGCATGCATGAGAATAGAATCCCCAGAAAATTATTAAATGCAAGAATGCAGGGAAAAAGACCTGTTGGAAGACCTAAAAAGAGATGGGAAGATGAAGTCGATGAGGATGCCAGGAACTGCCTGGGAACGCGTTCATGGAAAAGAACAGCGGTAAATAGAGATGGTTGGAGAAGCCTGTTGAAGGAGGCCAAGGCCCGATTTGGGCTGTAGCGCCATTGGATGGATGGATCATATTATACAATTGCATGTTTTTATTGCTAATAAAAAATGTATTAAACAAAGTATTCAGTAGTATTACTTCTGCCTGAAAATTTTTGATATCTTTCACGATCAACACTAAGTAAAAGGATATTAATAAAAGTATTTACTGTAGATATAATCCCTAAAAAACGTCACATATTATGCCAAATTGCTTAAAGCTAACCATTCGGAATAAAGAAAATATAAATATATAAATGACGAAAATAAATTATACCATTAAAAACATGATAAACCTAGTAAAAATGTATATTTATTACCATCGTGTCGATGTACCACCTAAAAGATATATCCTAAAATTTGTACTCATTAACCAATATATACATTTTCAATAGTATTTCTAATTTATACACACAAAAAAACAATAAATAAACAAAAAACATCAAATTGCTTTGGCAGATGGGAACATATTTGTGAATATTAGTGTAAAAAATGAGATTTAATATTAGTAAGTGTAAACATCACACAACACTAAAATATCGATTTATTACGTTTTTACTTGGCACGAAATATTTTTCTACGCATACACTGTGTTTAACTTATAAAATATTTGAATATACTAGAGCACTGTATATTATAATATAGAATGCATATTGAGAAAAGGCACAGAAGGTCTATGCGAGAAAATGGTGAAAATGAATAATGCGACATCTTGCACATCTTTTAAAGAAAATCCCGTCTTATCGTAACTTCACTATTGCCAGTCGTCTGCTCGAATGTGAAAGGAAGACGATAAAGATGAACTCCTCTAGTAACACTGAGTGTTGGTAATACCCCTTCCAGGTGGATGCTGTCAATAAATTCCAAGTAATTCCTAAATTAATAATGGCACTAGTAAATTCTACCTGCTATGGCATAAGTAAATGTGGGTTTTCTAAATCTGGATAATCTTGGTTAAGTTGTGGACATCTCGACAGAAACGCCCCTGGTCCTCCAAAAATGGAAGTTGAGCGGGAGACTGCTGCATTAGAAAAGCTTAATTTATTGCTAAGAAACAAGCTGACAGATTTTCCAAAGTCGAATCCAGCATAAGAAAAAGGATATTATTATAAAACTGAAAGTAGCAACTTGGAATATGCGAACTCTCACATGTCCACCTGTAATAATTAATAATAATCCAATAGTTGTGGACACCAAGGTTAAATGCATCTTCATCTCCTTCTAGTGCCGACTCCACTAATGAAAGTTGGCTATAACCATTTGCCTCGTTTTCATATAAATGCCTCTACCCAGACAAAAGGTTTCTGCAACAAACACATAGAAACAAAACGCTGGCAATTAGATACCCAATTCCGACAAAAGTATTGGATTCTGAAACCCATTTGGTGCTACGGATTTAATTATGTGGATATGCAAAATTAAAAATAATAAATATTTCAACGATTTTAATCGAAAGTGCTCAGAACTGTAGTAAACACATCTTCATATGTCAGCAAATAGTAGCACAGAGACTTTTAAACGTGCTAGTGAAACACTTATACAAGAAGGAGGAAACAGCTAAAAGACGAGAAAGCTCCAGGTCTACATGAGATTTACGCAGAACTGCTGAAGCTGCTTCACAATGAAGAAATCAAACGTATCCATACCATATCCATATTTTCAATAAGAACTATATATACATTACCGGAAATATCCTTCAAGTTTGAATCTAATCAACATTTATAGCTAGGCCTAAAAAGCCAACACAATAGTCCCGTGAGCCATCTCCTTAAGGTATTCTCGAAAATCATATACAGGAGATTATACTATATAAACTAATTAATAGAAACACAACTGAACCGATCACACTTTGGTTTTAGGAAAGCACTAGGTACAAATGATGCATGATGATGAAGAGGCGTACCAGATCTAGAGCGGCGAATCATTATAAATCTGTATTGACATCAGTTAGCGGAAATAAATGTCGATGGGCAATTGTAAGAAACTATGGAGGTTAAACTCGGAGTACTGTAAGGTCCTATTTTGTCAACGTTATTATTTAATGTAAACTCCGAGGAAATATTTGCGGAGGCACTACATGAGACTGATGAAGGTATTTTAGTAAACGGAAAACGACTACATGACATCTGCTACGCAGATGATGCCGTCATATTTGCTGATAGTCTAGACGGCATACAACATATAGAATAGAAACAATCAAATCATATACTTATCTGGTAAGCAATGTCAATGATAAATGAGAACATTCTTCATGAGAAAATATGGTTACTTCGACGTATTTTGAGAATATCTTGGGTTTACCATATTTCTAATAGAGAAGTACTTCGTAGACATAATACACAACCTGCAATATTAAATACTATAAATGCATGGATTGGAAGTACTTGGGATATATTTTGCGAAACAACGAACGCTTTATGAACTATTACAGTTGATCTTGCAAGGAAAGTAATGGGAAAAGAGGTCCCGAACGTAGAAGGATGGTTTCTGGATCTCTAGGCATATCTGAAACGAATAGGCACCGAAAGAAGATAAGCAGAAATCTTAAGATGTAAGTTTCCTTGGACGTGCACTAGTCTCACCATATTTAGCTAAAACTCTTTTTATGATAATGATTGTAAATTACTGGTAGTCTATAAAAAAATGTAATTAATATTTAATGCCAAATAAAACGTAGACTTTGTAAGTAAAGACAGACTATTGACGTTTATTAACACTTGCATAATTGTTGATTACATTTACAACATAAAGTACAATAAAGCTATACTCACCCTAGTTCGGTTCTGCCAAGTCGGAAGGTGGCAGATGTTAGTACTAAAGCGACATCAAAAAGTGAAATAAAGATTGTTCGAAAACTTAGGACATAGCCCGCAGCTACGTTTGTATTTATTGTTAATTATTTTTTTTAGTTTAACCCTCATATTATATATTAGTAACATCATCTAAATTATTTTTTTATTTATTCACACAATGACTAAAATAAATAATATTATTTTGATGTTTATAGGCCTTCAATATCTTAAATTATTTCTTCCCGAAGTTTCTTCTGCAATTGCATTAGACACTATTAAAGGCAACTGAGTCTGCCCCAGATGCAGCCGAAACGTCAGGATGAAATAATTTCGGTGGGCGGTCTATAAACACTAAAACCAATGTAAGACGACAAGACAGCGGTCGTAAAAGTTTACATTCCATGATTAAAAGCAAAACAAAGTAAGCAAGCAGTTATAATCTTCGAACTGCTAGATGTCGATTCTGTCAAGAGAAAGAAATGTCGGCCGAAGACCTGTAGTTCGCTTTTAAGATAATTCATTGTAAGAGATGTTAAGCCTTAGTTAAGACCAAAATAAAACCAAGTTCTATAGATCATTTGGAGGTTGAAGTATATCAGAAGTTTCCGAGTAAGACCAAAAAGAAGGTAATCATAAATTACTTATTTGATTACATGTTATATTATCGTAATATTTACTAATCAACACATTAAAAGCTTGAGTAACAAATTTTCATGAGGTATGTGGTTGTATATTAACAAAATATAACGAACAATGTACATTTCTCTTTTATATACATTTAAATTGTGTAGAAAGGATAATGAAATAAAAGAAAAATATATCAATTTTTAGATAACGACCAATAATAATTGTTTTGGACGAATTACAACCAATAATTCGCAATAGTTTGGCCTGAGCGGCCAAACAATCGGAAGCTCGGCATTCACTAAGTGGCGAATTTGGAAGACGAAACTTTACAGTACTTGGCTAGCTGTTGTTATTAACACTCAAATGAAAATGAAATCCCTGAATATTCATAACAACAATAAGAATAAGATAAACTGCAAGAAATCAACAAGATATGAATAAAAAATATCATCAAATGGTATTATTACTCGTCAAGACTAGGAATGACTTTCTAAATTTTGGCTGTCAGCGCAGACGGAGAAAGCATTCGGAGAGAACAATATGAATGAACGCCGGGACTGGACTAGGTGATTTTTAAACGTAGTTTACAGGTCGAGTTTACTTCTCCTACTAAGACAATTTCCTGTAATTTTAAAGACAATAAATTAAACGTTAATAAAATCGTTAACAATACTTGAGTTATTGAAATGTCAACTACTTTCAGATTCCATAGGATATGAAAAAGAAGCAATGCTATTAAGATAAACGATTTTAATATAAGTATGGTATAAAAAATGTAAGATTTCCGAATTATTATACAAGATTTTATTTAAAAAAATATATAGTCAATAGTCTGCTAAAACCTTACATATTACCGAATAATTGTTAAATATTGTTCTTTATATCCTAGTATACGTTTTAGCTGTGCAGCAATCTCAAAAATATATATCTTCGTGCACCAAAACGCAAATAAGATCAAAAGTAGCAATCAACAGCTTTTTCAAAGCGTAAAGTTAGTACAGTAAAAAAAGTTACCTAAAATATAAGACACATCTTTTTAAAAACTATAGAACAATGAGTAGTCAACCTGAAAGTATGAATTGAGGTCATAACTTGAAGAATAGTATATAAAGTTCTCAAAGAGATCAGATTCGGGAGGGATGTGTTACAATATGTTAAGTAAATTTCATAAAGAGGTGATATTATTTAAGGGAAAAGTCAAAATTTAGCGCTTAGCATAATCATAATGTAAGCTATCACTCGGTAGTGATTTTATTATGTTTTATATGCGAATAAAATTGAACTGCATTTCCAACTGAGCATATATAAATATATATATATATATATATATATATATATATATATATATATATATATATATGAAAATTACTGAGTTCTCGGGAAGAACCGCGTTGAGAATTTAAAACTCGACGTTTCGGCACCCATTTTGGAGCCATTATCAAGAGGGATACGGTTCGGTTCGAGTTCGGGGTCTCAATCTGCCTACTCCCCTCACTCGAGACGTACCAGTATCGTGTTCTATATTGCAAGAACTGTCTCTCGGCACTGAGGTCTCAATCTGCCTACTCCCCAGTGTCGAGTGACAACCGGTCTTACCCTGTGTGGCTGCTTTTATACTCGCTGTATGCGCGGGAACGGTATGCGCTGACGTGGTCTGAACTGACGTGGCCTGAGCGGTGTGGGCGGGAGGTCGCTGAAGAAGGGGTCGCCATGTTGCCGGCAATCGTTTCGCGTCATCGCGCGTGTTCAAGCTGTGAGGCCGTTTTTCGATTTCGATAGCTTCACGAATGATTCTCGCTTTTAATGATCGGATGGGAGCGATGGTTTTTGCTTTTTCGAAATCTATTTTGTGGCCTGTCTGAATATGATGTTGGGCTAGGGCTGAAGTGGTATCGGAATGTTTGACTGATAGAGAATGTTCGTAAATACGGTTATGGATTCGTCGGTTTGTCTGTCCTACGTATGTACGTGGGCAACTGGAACAAGGTATCTCGTAGACACCATGGTCTTCATTGGGGATTTGGTCTTTTACGGATCTAACGAGATTGGACAATTTGGAATGAGTGGTGAAGATGGTTTTGATATTAAGAGGGATAAGAGTTCTACTGATCTTGTCAGTGACACCTTTAATAAAAGGTAGAAAGATTTTGGGTTGATCCGGCGGCAAGGTTTCTTCTTTGGATGGAATGGGGTTTAGAAGTTTTTGAATGCTTCTATTGATTTGGGTTTTGTGGTAGCCGTTTTGTAGGAGTGTTTGTCTTATTGAATTGATTTCGGATGACCTGTGATTGTTGTCGCTAAGTCTTATGGAACGGGAAATAAGAGTGTTGATGACTGAATTAAGTTGGGCGGGGTGATGATGTGACTGGGCATTGAGATAGCGGTTTGTATGAGTGGGTTTCCGGTACACGGAATAGGAAAAACTGTGAGGTGGATTTTTCTGAATAAGAACATCAAGGAATGGCAAAGACGCTTCAGACTCAACTTCCATCGTGAATTGAATGCTGGGATGTATTCCATTCAGATGGGAGAGGAAGAGATCTAATGCGTCTTTACCATGGGGCCAAATGACAAAGGTGTCATCAACGTACCGTAACCAGCAGGTGGGTTTGAGATTTGACGAGGACAAGGCTACTGTTTCGAAATGTTCCATGTATATATCTATATATCTATATATATATATATATATATATATATATATATATATATATATATATATATATATATATATATCAACTCTACAAATCAACCTACCTCTTTCATTAAAATTTTGACAAACTCTGAAACTAAATTCGCTAATGCACTCTCGGGCAGTATTAAGATGCAAGGAGAACCATTGAAATGCGATATTCCAAGATCAAGCAATTCCGGTTCGACTAAAACACTGTTCAAGCTGTTGCAAAAGCGGACACCTTAGTAACGAATGCCCTAAAAAAATCAATTATCTGTCCATATTGTGGATAACAACATAGGTCTACTGCATGTCCCACGATAGATGTTCCCAAATGTCCTAACTGTAATGGAGGCCATCCGGCATTCTCACAAAAATGCCCACACAGAAAAATCCAACCAAAAGACACAAAACAAACACAACCCGTACACATTTCCAAGCAAATCCCCTCATACGAATTATTCTTGGACATGAAATCCCTAATCCACTTCACATCCATGATCCTCTTTGTCTTCCCTGAAAAGAGTAGTGGCACAATCCGCTATGTAAACCAAATGTCCAATGCACTGTATGGGTATGCCACATCAACCTCCTGCTATAACAATTCCATAAACCAAACTTTCACTCAACTCAATGGATTAAAGGAAATTCGCAAGTGAAACTTGTGAGAAGGTTATCGGTAAGTTGAAGTTGGAGATTAGTCAAAAGGACAATCTCTTATTGTTCTTTCTATTTATCTTCAACTTCAACTGCCCGTAACCGTCACACAAGTTACATTTATGAGTCTTTTATATTGATATTAACGACCATATTCTTTTTTCATGTATTTAGAAATCTATGAATAGTTTATAGACTCCTAGAGAGTTTAATTCATAACCTCAGGACAACCTTTGCTTAGTCCCCCACTAGTGAATATATGGAATATATTAAGAGTATTTGTTAACAGGTAAAAGTGTATAATATGCATAAGTTATACAATAATGGAACTATAACAAATCATTGCGAATTATAGCATACTCTGATGATATGGACCTGGTTTTCACAATAAACGAAAACTAAAGTAATGACATCGATTCCAAACAGTAGAGGTGAAGTTTGAAGCACTGGTAAAAAGAACTGGAAATTAAGAAATTGTATTATGATCTACTACCCAAGGTTGTACACATGGAAATATCTACAAGTTAATAAATACATAGAAACCAAATGCGTTGTGTCATAATCATTACAAAATGAGAGGAGTAGACACGTATCGTGGAGCAGACATTGGCTTTGATCAAAACTTACAAATTAGTAATTAATCAATTAATTAATTAGTAATTAGAAAAACACCCAATACAGCTTTTTTAACCATTTGGGACGTTTCAACAAAAACTTCAACTTCGACGCTTGTCCGATATGCACGTGAATAGTGCATATGTCCTTGAGTTAGTTACAAACACTGTCAAGGACATTTTTGTTTGATTCTGGAAAAGGTTTGAGTGCTTCATTTTGATTTATGTTACCGTCACTTTTGATACAGCTGACTGGTCTACTTCTGGTCTGCGGTAAGTTCAGGTTTGTTAAGATTCTTTCTTTGGTCAATGACCGCGCCTTGTATAAGCCGTTTCTTCTGAAGAGACCGGCTAACGGGATGCAAATTTTCTTTTGTACGTGGAAATACTTTCCCAGCATCCTTATTTTTTTAATTCCACATTTTTCTAACTTATTGCACTCAATATCTTTATCTAAACTTCTGCCAAAGAATCTATCCGTGACATTCGCAGTTTCTCATCGTAGTTTTTTGTTTTCTCTGGCGGCTTTTTAGACGATTAAGCCGTTAAATAATGCTTTTAAGGCTTATTTTAGCTAATAATAATAAAAGCAACAGTGAATTAAAATACAGCCGTGTCTACGATCAGAATGGTCATGATGAAAACTATCCTGTCAAAACCCTATTACCAATGCGTGTAAGAAGTACGAAAAGACGAAATATCAATGCATGCGAGAAAACCAAAATACAGAAAAGTCACATCACCATACAGACTAAGATGAGACTTGTAAATAGAATGGTCTTCTCCATTTTTTTATATCGGTCTGAATGTTGGTCCTTGAAGAAAATTGATAAACTCACTATAGACTTGTTCTAAATGTTTTGCTGGCAAAGAATGTTACAAATGCCCTGGACCGCCAGAAGAATCAACGAGTCGATCCTTAGAGAGCTGCACGTTACAGAAAGTGTCCGAAATATTGCTATCGAAGAAATCAACACTTAATTTGGTCATGTGGTCCGTAGAGATGATCTGGAGAAGCTTACATTGCAGGGAACGGTGCAAGGAGCGAGAGCCCGGGAAGAACACCAACAAGATATGTGGACCAAATTAAAACATTGCTTCAGAGTTGCAGCAGATAGAGAAAGATGGAAAAAAATCAAGAATCATGATTAAGAATTTAAGGCGACGTTATGTCCGAACCGGAAGACCGACGAGGAGAAAGTGGGAAATAGGAGTATTAACAGGCCAAGACTGAGGTGGAAAACAGCGTAGACGAGGAAGATTATCTGGCGAAACAGATTAAGGTAGGACGAGTAACAAAGTAATTTTTTCTCTGAGTTGCAACTGTAATATCAACTTTCAATGCGACACTGCAATAAAATAGAACAATCCGACTGTTTATAACTAGGAGTTTACAACAGCGACACACTTGTAAAAGTGACAAAACGACTCGACAAAAGTGAATTGTGGAAAATTATAGTTTCGTATTAATTTAGTTTTTAAACCGTTTTTCTCTAAACACAGTAAGATATAAATTATTTTTCAAACGAATTAATAATCTTATATTAAGTCTGTTTAATTTCTAGGCAACAAAAAAATATTTAAAAACCGAATCATGCAGTAAGAGTACAACAAAATAGCATCAAAAAGAAGGCACTCCGAATAAAACGCGTATTATATATTTTTTATAAAATTGGTCGAACTACCTTTTAACTGTATTGAGATTAATTTAATTCAGGTTTTAATAAAAGAAATACTTTGTTTTGAAAATAAGTTTTTAAATAATATCACCTCAAAATTAAAAACAAAACCACTACAGTAAATTGACTGCAATATATTGTCCTGTAATTAAAATAGGTACATGAAGAGGTGAATGAAAGAAGGGGTTACGTCACATTTTTTCAATATGTATTGTTTTAAAATTATTCAATTTAAGAAAGAGTTACGGCCTCAACTTGTTTTGTATATGTCAACTTATCAAAAATGTTACCAGACCCTCTTTTTTCAGCCGCCTCTTTAAGTGTAGAATGTGCTAAAACTTACATATTTTAGAATGTACAATGATGGAAAATGTTAACAATCCATGTTTTAAGGCCACTGAATATGACACTGGAACTACTATATCTACATGTAAACTTTTAAGGCATTTTATACATATAATAACAAATAATTGGTGAAAGTAACTCATATCACGATTGCTACGTCAAATATTAGAAAAACTAATGAATTCAATATTGATACTTTCCACCTATTTGTAGATCTTTAAATCATAAGATTTCCAAAAGCGATAATTGGTAGAGTAGAGTCTACAAGTCTGTAGAGTATAATATATGGCAATATTTATAATATAAGTGTTTAAAACACTTGTGTTTAGATGACAGAAACATTGCTGAAACATGTTGCACCGAAAATAATAATTTTTTGAGCTTGTAAACAAATTCATACGCCTAGATCTTTATATCTAGTCTCCCTTATAACAAGAATAATGCTATAACGAAGGAAATAAAAAGGATTATTATCTTCGAACAAAAGATCTTAAGAAGAAGACTTAGAAGGTACAACAGAAATAGCAGATGGCAGGATTGAAGTAACATTCTTTATAACAGTCGTTAAGTAGATGAAAATGGCAAGAGGCTTGTCAAGAGCGAATCAAAAATACATTATCAGACGAACCCTATTGCCTATGGGAAATAGAAGTAGGCCAAAACTGAGGTGGAAGAATGGTGTTGCAGACGAAAACGTGAGGAAGATTGGCGCTGCAAATGGGCAACTTTAAACAAAATGATGTTTGTATGTGTTTTGTACAATGTATAAACCATAAAGCTATACTCATTTAGAATATAGAATGAATGAGTCACTATCTCCACTTATTTGGTATAATGTAATTAGTTGTTTTTCCAAGATATATAAAGTACTTTAATTTTAAACCATAAAAATAAAGCCCGCGCTGAGAAAACTACTCTAACAGTGACAAATATATTCTATATCAGTTTGGTTTAAGATAGTAATCGATTTATCTTGGAAGAAACTAACCAACGGCTAAATTATCTAATCTAACCACTATGGAAAACCGTAAATAGAAAAGCAGGGAGAAAAAGAACGGTATATGCTGTTTTTTTTTTCTCCAAATTATGACGTGTTATAATGCTTAAAACAATAAAATAATTCTCCTCCCTGCTATAAAAGTATCACAGATATGCCAACTCCGAATCATCCACTCTCACTTTAATTCAAACAATACACACTAAAAATTTTGTTCTTTCAAAAAACCGGAGATTAAGATTGTTCCATTTACACTTCTTTTACTCGTATCAGCGACAATTGTTTCACATCAAATCTTTGGTTCAAAATATTTACAACGTTTTTGCACTTATATATTTATCTTAATTAAAAGGAGAAAAAGTAGAATTACATACTGTTATCTCTCAAAAAGATGATACTAACGATTAGTAAACTATTCGTACATATATTTGTCATAGGTGGATGCTTTTTTACGTTGCGGCTGTTATTTCTGAATATATTTCGTACAAAAAAGACGATACATTTAATGAAACTAAGTCGCAGCAGGTAAAAATGGGATATTAAATGAAAGGTTGAAGTATTGAGGGGCAACAATGATGGAACAACTAACTTTATACAGAGGTCTCAACTTGTTAAATGCCACTCTGAAACTAACAACTAAAATTTTGTACTACAAAGCAGCAACAAGGTTTTCGTACGGAAAAGATGCAGTATTCTGTCATCTAAAACGTCAACAAAGGAAGATAATACAGAATGGGAAACAAAGAAATGAAAATATTCTGTTACGCAGACGATGCAATATCGATAACCGGAAAAAACTAGTGTACAAATTCAACGTAAGAGCTAACGACTTTTATAAAGACACTATAAGACCAATAATGAATGAAGTATGCATCAGACCTGACACAGACGAAACACGAGATTAATAGCATACTGAGAGGAAATACGCTGAGATCAAATAATAAGTGGAGATATCAGAAGATAATGTAAAGTACAGGTAATAAACAAGTGGATACTGAACAGAAAAAAGAATGGGAAGTTCAAACTTCCCATTCCCATCGATAGCAAGACAAATCACCAAATTGTAGAACTATCAGCTGAACCCGCAAAAGATGGAATGGCAACTTTCCATCGAAGCATAAAGAATTAGAAATATGGATTCTAAATAATATAACTTAAACGAATTAATACTGAGAAGAGGTGCACTGAAAAGAAAATCGACGAATCTTGCCAATCTTGAAGACATACGTAATCAACTAAAGCAAAGATCAGATTTGGTATAAATTACAATAGAATGAGAAATATCCACAATGTGTCAAGACCAAAAAGATTGAAATTACAGATAGAGTCCTTCAGAGATATAGACGCTTACAAGAAATGAGTATCAACAAGCTAATCCAAACTTAACTAGCTATAGAGATGCAAATGCTACAGAAGTTGAAGCAAACAAAAATGAAGGCAGTGGAAATACAATTAAAGTTAAATATAAATGACTAATGGGTTTAAAAATATATAAAATATAAAGCAGGATAAACTACTAACAGTCCATCGGAATCGAAAGATAAAGTATTGGGAAACAACATAACGGAATGATAAAATAATAATAATAATAAAGTCACGTATATATATAAAATATTTTGTTTAAAATAAAAAGATTCTGCTTAACATAATATAAATATATCTTTCCTCGGATGAAAACTTTTTATAGAGACTGATACATCGAAGCTCATGTAAGCAAAAGACAAAAATAGATTTAGACTGTACTGCCAATATTACCAAAGAAAATGTTGAATTTTCCTCTTACCTTTTTAAGGTGTATGTAAAAAGAAGTTTTAAGGAAATTGCATCACGCGTACTGTGGTGTATGAACCTGTGGTGTGGTGTTGGAACTCATCGACTTTCTATTAGTACAAACAGTATATGGACTTCTTGAGATTTTATAACTACATATAAATATGTTTGATGTATGTAAGGGTAACACACCACATGTGTTATAATATTACTACGAAGACAATTTTTGAATATTATTCTTGCGACAATTTCTCCTTTTAAATAAGTTTTATCGACATTTACACGGGAACATCTTAACCTCCAATAACATAATTATACTTCTTCAAAACATAATTTCAAAAAACTAAGAAATTAATTTTCCGTGCACCCTAAATCGATATAAGCAGGTGTACTTAGGATTTCCGTGATTCGATAGTATCCTGAGTTCGATTATCTCGAATATCTGTCCGTCTTTTTGAACATCGAAAAACTGCAACGCATCCCCGTCATATTCATAGACGTATTCACCTAACAACACTAGATCGCTATCGTTCTCGTCTTTTAAACCATAAACTTCGAAATGTTTTGGAGCCGAGTCGATTTCACTATTTGGTACCAGCAATCTGTTGATGTGTTCCATCGAGAAAGCTTCAACTTTGATTCGCCTGGATAGCCGAATCATAATAAACCCTGGAAAGTTCTGAAAGGCCCAACATTGGCCCGGGTTTATCCCAGGAGTTATTACAGTTCTCGGAGAATTCACTGGATACCATAAAGGGATTCCTAATACAGAAACTACTGCATTACCCGAGTGGTAGTTTTCTGTGCATCTTGTGCTTAGAACCTGGGCTCCCATTGACTCCATTGCGTAGTCTACCAAACCTGTTTTATCTGCGTCATAAACATCAAGCACTCCCTTCACTAGTTTTTTTATGTGTTGGTCAGAAATTGATACATCTCCAGAAGTTCTGTCTATTTGTTTTGACTCTTTACTAATGTCTCGTTTTATCCTTAAAGTCACTTCTTCCATAAGCTTTAGTGTATTTTCATTTACCAAGTTTTCATATTTTGTATCGAAGTTAGAAGTTATATTACCTATTCTGTATTCCAACTCTTGTCTTGCTATCAAGATAGTTCTTAAATAATCGTTAAAGCCTTTTTGATTTCTTAGAAACTCTGGATCGTTTATAAAATTCGTTAAAACTTTACTTATATAATTATCGATATCTATATAAGGATTCTTACAGCAGCGATTAATACGCTGTGTCCAGAAAACAGCTTTCTCGGACCTATCAGAGTTCAGACCTGACATTATCCTATTCAAATCCTTCTGCCTCACTCGTTCTGCTTCTACCATTTCAGATCGGAGTTTTAATATTTCATCTTTTAGACCGTCTATTATTTTCTGTTGATTAATAAAAACCTCGTTGTCGTCATTGTTGTTTACTTCGGGCTCTATCTGTACAGCGGGAATAATATTAACTGTTTCTGTAGATTTTATTTCAGGCTTGGGAACTATAATTGGGACTAATAAATCGGATTCTCCTTTGTTGAGTATGCTTCCCAGATTCGACCATATCGACCAACCTGCAAGAGGAATAAGATTAAGGAAAATTAAAAGCAAATGTGAGTGATTGAGTTAAATGGAAACTATGCTATTACTTTAAATCATAGTCTGTTATCAATAAAATACAAAAACACAATATTTTTAGTGATACATAAAATTTCATTTTGTTAATATATACAGGGTGTCCCAACAACGTTGATCACCGGTGATTTCTTGGGAACCACAATAGATAAAATGACGAGACATTGTCTTGGGGTCAGCAACAACCCATATTGGGAGTCTTACGTTACCATACAAGGTATCCGTTAAATACTTTAACATCACACCATCTTTTCAACAAAAATGTAATACAAAATAAATTTTGTAATTTTTAAGGGCTTTTACCCAGATATTTAGTGGCTTGACTCATATACACCTGGTAAAAATACACTGATGATACGACTTTTTAATCCGAAAACATTCTGTGATGTAGCTCGAAAGGGTCTTTTAATAAAGGATTGTTAAATAAAACTTTTGCGATTCATGGTATACAGCCAACTATAGGAATTTCATTTTCCTTGTGAATTTTAAAAATCTTCGATTTGGTAACGCATCAACTATGTGCAGTAGACGATCAGCGATCAGTCCCAAGCTTTATCATTTAAATTTTACTTATACATAGATAAGTATCGTGTACAGGCTGTGTACTGTGTATAAATAACGTATAACTGTTATGTTAAATTGAAAATAAATCAGTAAAGGACTTTAAAAAAGTTCAAAAAAAGCTGAATCAGTGTCGTAGTCATAGATCAACTTCAATCTGCAGCATCAATAGAAAGGACGAAATCTGTTGAATAGTTTTTCATAAAAAAGAAACCAGCTTTAGAATTAGGGGTAGCTGAAAAAGCTTCAGCGCAAAACAGTTTTTTTTTTATTTTTTAAAAGCATGGTAGGCAAAAATGTTATTCTTTTGCCAATCACCCATTGATGTACAGATCGTTATCATTTCAGGCAAAACTCAAAGGCGTTATAAACTTTTATTCTTGGAATGCAAAAGACAGTATTTGAAACATTGACAACTCATCTACTTACAAACACATTTTTAAAAATGTGTACACACAGATAGGAATTTTTTTTTATGAGTTTGTACACCAGAATCCTCTTTTTGAATAGAAGGTATTTATGGGTACGTCATTAATTTTAAACCACAGTAAGTGATTAACAATGAAATTTAATGAATACATCAAAAAATAAATAATTGTATTTCAGATGTATCAGTCTTAAACTAAAGTTAATCCTTTTAGTATATGAAAAATAGTCAGAAACAAAGGATGCCATGACAAAAAATATATGTGTAAAATGTTTAACTTTTATTGAGGTTAGTCATACTGTTTATACCAGCGATCGGCAACCAGCGACCCGCGGGGTACGTGCAGCCCGTAAGCCACTACGGTGCGACCGGCGCAAATAAGAGCCGTTCCACACGACGCTGGCTACACCGCAGGCATTAATTAAAAACACGTTATAGAAATAAGTTTTTAATTTATTTATAATAGACTGATAACTAACTGATAGACTCTGACACGATATTATCGCTCTTTCGTTTGAGAATGTGCGTTATGAGCGCGAGGTGGTCAAAGCTCATACGCGATGTTGCACCAATGATCATAATAGGTATCCATCGCACGCTCGTTGCGTATCCTATCCCAGTTACCACCAGTCCTGCGTTTCCTCACTCCTGCTCGCTTACTTTGTTGCTAATAGTCGTACGGGTAACACATATACTTCAACTTCCAACCGTCCTTTTGATCCTCCCGACTACGCCGACGCGGTGTGAGGTACGTTAGCAAATTTAATTGTTTTACGCTTTGAATGTGTATTTATTATTATTTTTTGGTTGTTTTCACCCTTCTCGAAATTAGATTATAGGTAAATATTGTGGAGCCGGGAATAGTAACATCGAAGTTATGTCTTTAATTTTTTTTTTTCTGAAGAACAGGCTAAACATGACTTAAAAAATGACGATTGTAGAAGAAACTAGAGTTTTTAACGAAGCATTGACAGAATTGTATTTTTTATTGAGTTTAATAGAAAATCGTTATGCTTGTAGTAAAGGAATATAACCTGAAGCGACATTACGATACTGAGTATAAAGCTAAATTTGCCTGTATTTAAGGAGAATTACGAAAAAATAAAATTTCTAGTTTCAATCCTCACTAAAAAATCAACAAAAACGTCTTCAAGGTTGTGGTAGACAACAATGAATCAATCAACTCGTAAAATATTGTGTCTTAGCAATCGCCGAAGAAGTATGTTCGAAAAACAAAAAAAAAATTGAAAGTGTCAGTCTCTTTGCTAGAACTTGCACGCGACGCATTGACGTGTTGGGCGTTAACTTGTATGAACAGCTCAAAGATAAATCAGTATTTTGATTGTCACAATGTTCATACTACATAAGATCTTCAACATCTCACACAGGAATTGATCCTATGGCCTCAAAACGTAATTGATAATTTAATTTATGCCAAGGCGGTGTCAAGCTGTAATTAATGCTGTTGGAGGAAACACATATTATTAAACATATTTCTTGTTAGATTTTTATGTTTTATATTGACTTTTACGTTAAAAATTTCCATTACAATCTAATCAGGCATTATAACGGTATGTCACTTTTTTAAAACCAAACAAAATTGACGTATATATCAGACAAAACTTTATGTTCCTTAAACATTTTTGATGTGTTTATTATGTTTATATAGAATTACAAATATAATTATCGGTTGTAATGAAAATTACATATTTAACCAACTAATTCTGTTCCGTACCAACAGATATTTAAATTAACACTCCAACCACAACGTAAACATCAAATCCCTATATGATAGAGCTCGAAGCAACTGCTCTAATGAAAATGCATTTCAAGAAGAAAAATAATCTGCCAACAAAGGTTTTGACTAAAAATTACTACCATTGTCATTTTTAAACAAGGAATTCCACAGGATTGAAGAAAGAAAACAAAACAGCACAATAAATTGTGGCCAACCCCTTCTGCTGTTCGGAACCGTTTCGTGACTAAGTGTTGATTAGTCACTTCCCGCTCCTTGCCGGATCGAGTATTGATCGATCCGTGTGTGTACTAACGCATCGCATTTTCGTTTCGATTTTTATAATATTAACCGTATTTATTTTTCGAAGGTATCAATAGTGGGTCATAGCGCCTTAGAAACCTTTGCCCGGATAGAAATTTTATTTTTTTATTGTACATATTACCTAGAATCTAATTTTATTTTGTTATTTATTTATTTAAATTAAACCTGTGTATTACTAAATCTGCTGTCTAACAGAGTTAACCGTCACAGGATAAACGAGCATGAAACACAGCAAAAACAGAGACTTCGAGACATCCCAGATATTCAAACATGCCTGGGACAACGAACACAGACCACAATGGAAAGATACATCAATAATCATGAAAGAAATAGACATGAAAAAGGGAAAAGTCAAAGAATCAGCCGTCATCCTACTTAAAGAAAAATGTCTAGCAAACCCATCAGCAGAATGTAGCAGACTTTGGTTGCAATACCAAAAGAAGTCCACAACAAGAAGATACCAACATTAGCGGAGTAATAGAGGAGGCCGAAATATATCACCTACAATATTATACACAGTACATAATATGCAACACACAATACATAAAACACAACTCTACGTAGCACAACTTACGTTATAAAACCACAATAACGCTACAGATTACACAAACATATAACACAAAAGAACACACAAAACAGTCAAAATTTGATATTCTTAGGGGAAAAATACCACCCTCACATTTTTTCAGCCATTTACATGGTGTTGCCGATAAGCTCGAGGCAAAGTATGTCAATTTTGTAAGAACGTAATCTAAAAACACATAACTTTGATTATATATTTTCGCAGAATTTTTTAAAATAATCTTTTTTTGAGAACGATTTCCAGAGTGGAAGTAGAAATGTCAAACATTAGTTAGTTAAATATGTAATTGTCATTACAACCAATTTTTGTAGCTGAATCCCATATAAACATAATAGAAATAGAATAGAAATAGAAAGAGAGAGAATAGAAATAGAATAAAGAAATAACATTGTTTATAGAGAAATAAATCTTTAGTAAATTTATAGGATAATATATTATATTGTCTTAAAATGATTTAGAGCGTGTATTCCTGTTGCATAATGACATCGCTTTGTTGTTCCTTAATAATCGATTAAACAAATTGTTTTGCTAATTGAAGCAATTTTTTCTTTATCTTCGTACTTCTTTTTTTCAATAACTACACTTTTTTGGTATTTTTTATTTTAATTATGTGTTTACATGCACTTTATTGTTACTTATATTACTAACCTAACTTAACGTGTTTGTTTACAAAAAATCTGTTTGAAAAAATGACTGACACTATTTTTTATGAAAAATCGTAACTTTAAATAAGACATTCCATAAGAAAGTAGTTTCAGAATCTTATTTTGATATAACTCTGTGTATACACGTCTTCAAGGGATGGCGTTTGTAGATGGAGTTATCAATGTTCAAACTGTGTTAATATATACATAGTACATTATACAGAATCTGTCTAAATCTCTGAAAATTTTATGCAGAATCTAAAAATATAATAATATATAGGGTGTTCCATTAAAACTTATAAAGTTGATGGCGACTTCGGCCGATATACCGGAAGCAGTAGCGATCTGTAAATATTTTAGATGTGTAGAATTAAAAGTAGTACAAATTTTCACTTCTCGAACAATCAGATCATGTTCAGAGTAAGTCTGACGACCGGTCTACATGAAACATCCTGTATACTAACTTTATACAAAAATAGAATAGTAAACAACCTCAAAATACTAAAAATTATTGTGATCCCAGAAACGCAAGTTTATTGTACTCACCACTGAAGTATAATATATCATTTTTATACACTCATGAGTATTTGTTTTTATTAAATGAATTAATTCTTTTTTTTTATTCCTGTAATAAAATTTTAACTAGTTGCCTCTTCCTAACCACCACAAATTGCTTTTCAGAAAGGATGTTACACAAAAACCATATGCATTCTCTTAAACTTTATTGACACAATAAAAAAACAGTACAAACACCAGTGTTAACATAGTCATAAAAAGAACAATCATACACAGCTAAACGTTAACTAATTTAAATACTAAAATAAGCCACAAATATCAGGTCTACGTATATGAAAAGTGTGATTAAATTATTATTTTGGCAATATATGAACGAAGCGATGAAAAGAAAATGACCTATCCCGTTCTGAACTCTGGTACCTATATAATATACACACGTACAAAACATAACAGTACTTGATTCTAGAAGTGTCGATGATTTTAAAAATGAAACGTAACATGTGTTAAAAGTGCAAAAATCTTCATCAATAATATATTCAATCCTTTGCCACAGTAACTGTATTTCAAATGACCAGGATCCAATTAATATCAATAACTTCTTTACTTATGTCAGGAAAATTTCTATCAGATTTTTACTTCTTAATTGTTTTCACGTTAATAGAGCTAAATCATTGTTATTATTATAACAAGTTTTTAGTTAAATATTTTATGGAATATTTATATGGGATTAAGCCACAATTGATTGTAATGAAAATTACATTGTACATTTGTTTTTGACGTTTCAATTTCCATTTGGCCTCATGGACCTAAAGCACTGAATAATAGACATCAACAGTAAAGAAGAATCAATCTTTACATGAAAAAAGAAAAAATAACTCACTTCCTTTTCTAGATATGTTAATCACAAAAGAGGATATATGATATGCAACCAAAGTTAACAGAAAACCATCCAACATCAACAGATATATAAGTCACTCAAAACACAACATAAATAACAAAAAGGGAATTATCAAATTATTATATGATCAGGAAACAATGTCAGGATAAACGATTATGTAGCATACATTAAAAACGGAGAATTCGACAAATCCCAGATATGCAAATGTACCTAGGACATGAGCACAGAGTATAGTGGACAGATACATGAATAGACATGAAATGAGCCAGCTCTCATCTTACTTAATGAAGAAAAATGTATAGCAAACCCAGCAAAATATAGCAGACTCAGGTTACCAATACTCAAAAGAATGTCAGCAACAACAATATACCAACAATAAAACATCAGAGACACATCATCTATAGTAATACATATTGATATTATCCTGGGGTACACATACCATTATCAAAATTTTCAACTAAAAGCATGCCTATTTGCCTACAAGATCGAGGCCAAGTAAGTCACCTGTCAACTTTGGAAAATAAAAGCGCAAAAACAGCTATAGCTTATAACAACTTCTTATTTTGTAAAATGTAAAGTGTAATTTTTATTAACTAATTGTGATTCAATCCCATATAAATTCAATATTTAATTTAAACATGTCACAAGAAAACAATGTCAAAACCTCTTTAACACGTTTTTGTAACGGTTCAACTAAACTGTAAATTAAAATTATCTTTGATAGGAATCCATTAGCTAGACTATTTTTTTTTTGTTTTATATTCATTGTGTTCCAATCATAGCATTTTTTGAAGTTTAGTTCACAAAATCATAATCGTTTCATTATAAGTTTATAGTAGTAGGTATAGGTATATAGTAGTATAAGTTTATAGTAGTAGTTGGTTGGTGTTTATTGACCCTTGCCAACAACTTAAATATATTATTATTTGTTATAGTAATCTCAAAACAAAACAGGATCACTCAATGCTCCTACTATAACCTATATAAAGTTATAAATTGATTATGTTAGTGAATATATTCCTCTAATTAACGCCGGTGAAAATATAGTGTTAAGTTCATTTGATGCTTCTGTTATGTTTAGTTTTGATGACCTTTTAGCTTTATTCTAATATTGCATCTTAAACATTAAGCAGTGCATGCTGCGTGTTAGTTACTCAAAACTGGTATATACATTATTTCCTCTAACGTCCGTTGCACGTCATGCATGACATTTCTACGTAGTCAGAGTACAACCATCTGCTTCAACATTTCCTAACGATAATTTTCGAATTATTATACGTATTTTAAAATATAAACCTCATATTCCCAATAAAATAAAATTTATAGAAAATATGTTTAAATTTAGAACTCGTAAAACAATAATTCTTTGAAAAAAATAGTACACAAATTAGCATTTATTTATGAAGTACAAAATTTACTATGAAGTTAGGTTATTAATATCACAAGGTTATGTGTATTATAAACAAACCTGAAATACCGTGAATAAGTAACAATTATTGTAATTTTATTGACAAAATTCCGAAACAACTCAAAGTAGTTGTAATAAATTTCTCTTTATTATTTTATTAACATTATTTCATTGTAGATGTATCTATTAAGATTTTGCCAGAGTTTGGCTTTTCTACCTTTTCACATTCATCGTAGAGAGAGAATGAAATCAAAGTGGCTCGTATGGGTTCCTTGAAGCAGACGTTCGGGAGCCCCACGAGTGTTTCATTGTGTCTCGTTTGTTTTTCATTGTACAGTGAGCAGTTTTTCGTTTTACCTATTTCAGAATGGTGCGAAATCGACAACGGAAAACCAGCAAGGGACTGTTTGTTAAAGATGACATTGGAAGGCAGTGGTGGAAATGGTCTTGAATGAAATTGAATAATGTGAATCATGTCACGTTATCAAGATATGTGATAAGAACGAAAGCACGTAGTGGGAAGAATGTGAGATATGCACCTAATTATTCAGTTAATATGGGTTTTTACAGCAGAGCAATAGGAGAAACTGAAAAAATAATTGAGAACAAGATAATGTAAATCTGTTTTTTAATAATTTGGAAATATTGTACAAACAGCATCCAGAATTTGGTGATGGGGACAAGGATGTTCAATTACGATGAAACCGCCACATCACTGTACAAAAACCCCAACGAATAGTGGATGAAAAAGTTGTCAAGCAAGTGTGCAAAGCCATAAGTGGAGAAAAGGGCACTAACGTCACCATAGTATCCATAATTTCTGCATCTGGCAGCACTACTCCACCAGTGATGATTTTTCCACGTGTCAATTTTAAGGAGCATTTCTAGGCACACTAGGCTTAGCTATCCCTTCTGATTGGATGGCATGGAAGCTCCCATGTTATGCAAGGACAATGACGTTTTAGTTTTGACTTTGATTCCCCATTCATCCAATAAAATGTACAACCACTAGATATGGAAAACAGCATCAATTTATAATGCAGCACCCTTTGTGAACACAGCTCATCAGAAAATAATGACGCCTTCCAATATAGTTTCAGAATTGAAAAAAAAGTGAGATACATTCATTTAATCGACATGCTTTTACCAACACACTTCTCGTGCAATTATGTGACTGATAGACTGCCTGCTGGCACTGTAAATTTTCAACCACTCAAGACACACGGCTATACTGTCCAAATGAGTCGCCCAATGAGGGTGACCAAAGCTTCCTAAAGCTTTACTCTCTCCCTTTCGTTCTTATCCAAAAGCAAGAGAACGAAAAACTGATCGAAAGTCGAGGAAAAAGGCAAAATGTATGATAGCTACGAGTATTCCCGATATCAAAGCCATTGCGGAAAAGAAAAAACCGGTTTTATTTTCCATGAACAAGACAGCAAAAAGGGGTTGTTTGGACCCAAGAACAAAAAGTCTGCACAAACAAGGGACGTTGATTCATCAGAGGACGACGATGAATACGTTAAATATCTAGACTCGGACGACGATATGGACATGGATCGGATTTGTTTGCTGTTGAGCCTGATCACTTTGCAGAATTGTTCCGCCTTCCTGCTTTGGATGATTCTAGCTTGGTTGAATTGAAAAATAGGAAACAATTCAAATTCTACGTTGGTCGAATCACTAAGACGAAAGATGATGATGTCAAATTCCTACTATACCGAAAATACACCAACTTCGTGGAGCCTCCTGTAGATGACATTGCCTCGATTATTGCACAGACATAAAGATGCGGTTGGAAATCCGTCTGTAGATCAGGTTACTCAGAGACAAAAAGGATTAATTTCATTCGGGATCGATTTCAAAAATTTTAACATGGGCTAAATGTAAAATGATTTCGTGTTTATGCCTCAATAGGGGCTAAATGTAAAACGATTTCGAGTTTGTGCCTTAATAGGACCAGTTGAACTTATTTTTTTCCCCAGGTGCATTTTCTTACTACTTGAAATTAATTTAATAAATAATGTTTTTTTTTTTCAGGTGTTTCATGGTACCCCTTGCTCTGTTTCAGAGTATCCCGGGCATGGGGCGCAATGAAACAAAAGTAAGTTAGTGGAAAATGGCCGCTCACGGTCACACATAATACAAAAAATAATGGTTGACGCATTTCTTACATAGATTAGATCCTACGGTAACAGGAAAAAAATAAAAAGTTAAAAAAAGTCTCAGTTGGAATAGCTATGGGTAGAACCAACTTTTGTGTTTCATTGTGCCCCACCCTCCCCTAGCTCTGAACAGATGAATTAATAATAATAACCTTACATTTTCATTATTTTATAATTCTCTATATTGTCTACTATCTGGACAATACAAAAAGCTGTGCGAAAACGTCAACTTGGATGACGTGCAACGGATTGACGATTAAATTACCAATGTAGAGCAATTTCTAAAGCGCAGAATCTTATATATACCATAACTCATGGGTTGTTAACTACGTACACTGCCTCCCCTGTTAAGGATGAGTGCGGTGGAATTGTCTATGAACTACATTAAAGCTAAAAGAACACGCAACAGTGTTTAAATTTTCCGAAGTGCAAAAAAATTTAGTCACTTAGTATGAATTAAGTTGATTATAACATGGAAAATAATAAATATAAAAGTTGAATATAAAATTCTAAAGTGAAGAAAAACAATGACATTTTACGGATTTTTAAATGTTGCGTTCTTTTAGCTTTAATGTAGTTCGTAGACAACTTACCACGCACCCGCCACTCTTCCTAACAGGGCGAATTAGGAAAGTCTTAATAAGCAGTGTTAAAGTTATCAGTCAAAATATGCTATCGGTGATTATTAATAGGTGAACCTTATGAAAAATCATTAGTGTTAATGAAAATAAGTTAGATCAGATTAGGATAGGTCCGTGTTTTAAGTTCATATAAACATGTTACTTAGCTTTATTTAAAATATATAATAAAAAGTAATATATGCACGTTTTAGGCATTTGTATTATGCTCTATTACGAATTCATAAATAAATTAGAAAAAGGGTTTGACAACGTTATTATCACAACGTATATTTTAACAATTCTTGGATTAAACCATTATGAGGTCAAGGTTCGAGGAACGTGCGCGAATTGTTGAAGTATTATTATGCGGATGCGATTCTTTCACAAATTTTTTGAACCTTATGATAATGTAAATTATAGTTCACAAAATCTTCAACACGAATAACTTAACATAATTTCCAATAATTGGGTAACTATATAGAGAAAAACGGGACCATAGATAAAATAAAGGGAAGACGAAGGTAGATATTGATTTCTGTTGGTCACACTGTTTTAAGACATTTAAAAAACTATAAACATATCAACAATAAAAAATTGATGAAATACTAACCAGCTGCACATTGTATAAAGACAGACTTAAAGCAACATATTCATTTAAGGTTAGGTATAAATGGTTTAAAGCATAGAGGTATATATTAAAATACACTGGGCAGTCTGTAGAGCTAAGTGGCATCATATTTTTTGTTGTTGTTTATTATCTCTGTCTTACATGAAGTAAGTATAGCAGCGTCTCTTTTGGTGGGGGAGAGAGTGAAGAGTTGCAATGTGCTAGAGAGGGACAGATCGAACAACCGAAAGAGATCTTGTCGTCAGTGCGCCAGTATGGTCGGTCTATGTTAATATATACATCTGTGGTTTAAAGAGTACCTTTGATAAATACAAATATATACGTATAAAATAAAAAGGGACCAGTAAAATATCAAGATTTTTTTCTATAAGTATCAGCTCTTGAACTGCTTGGATTATAAGTTCGTAAAAGAATCACTAGCCAAAGCATAATACAAAGTTATCTTAAATTTATAAGGTTTATATGAACGTTTTTGTGCTAAAACAAAACAAAAGCAAAGCAATTATAACTAATCAATACCCTTTCTTGCATTGAACACAATGTTACATATTTTGCTCATAAAATATATTTAAAGAATGAGCCATATTTTTTAAAATTTAACAATATTTTAGTTTTCTCAAATATATCTACAAAATTCGTAAAACAGATCGAATTTCTTAATAATTTTCCTTAGCCGATTAATAAAATGAATAAAATATATCATATACTTATTTTCTACATTATAAATCTTTTCTACAGATAACTCTAACGAAACATAAACAAACTTTGCTTTTTTCAAAAAGTAAACACTATCTGAATGAATCATGTTGAAAAAAGCACCAACTTTAGACTAAATGTGTTATTTAATTAATAAAAAGTGTCGGAATTTGTATATTTTTATATTAACAATTTACTAATTTTCGATGAAGATATTAATTTGGCAGTAAATAATTAACTTATAGATAAGGCCGGAAGGACCATAAGAAATTAAGAATAATGTAAATATCTAAATCTCTAAAAATAAAAAACAAAGAAAAAATAATAAGAAGTTATGACGACAGTACGATACGTTCTTAGCCTCACCATACGATGGCGCCACTATCCCAAGAGACATTTACTATTGTGTAGTATATTCTCGTAGACGACTAATGTCAAAATTTATTTTGACCGCGTGTGGAAGTAGGCGTGTCCGCGAGTGTTAGACAAATAGAAAAAGAGCACTATTGATCGGTGATTAGATTCTTGTTTTTGGTAGGGAAATTGCACAGCGAAATCAAAAATCGCTTGGATGATATGTACGTTGACTTTCCTCCTTCGATGGCGAAGTCTGTCAAAAATTGATTTAACGAGTTTTAAGGTGGTTTTTGATAAACCACGTCCATGTAACCCGAAAACAGTTACCAGGGAGGATAACATGACAATTCACAAGAAATTCACAATATGGTATTGGCAGACCGCGACAACAGTAAGCATCTCATATTCTGCATGATATTTTTGACTAGACCAAGCAACAGTGAACAAACTTCACCCGGTGAACGTGCTCCAAAGAAGGCAAAAACTGTCCTATTGGCCGAACAGGTGATGGCAACGGTTTTCTGGGATCTACATCAACTATTATTGGGTCGATTCGATGACTAATTGCAGAAAAAAACGGCCTCATACGGCGAAGAAAACGGCTACTTCGACCATGACAACGCACCGACTCACACTTACGCCGTCCACGGAGCCCCCCTCTACTTTGCAGGTTTCGACGTACTCTGACGATTTAAAGATTGGAGCATAGTAGACTAAGTAAATCAGACCATTCTCGTAAATCAGAAGATATGTACCACAATCTTGACACTAAGAGATTTTTAGAGGCCATACATATTCGCATTTTTGTCATCCTATTTGCTTTAGTTGTTCAGTAACATTTATTATAATCATCATAAGTGGCTCGACAATCCGTTGTGGATCTTGGCCTGCTCACAAAGAAGTCGCCACTCCTGTCGATTCCTGGCAAATTCCCTCCATCTTCTAACCCTTAGAATCTGTAGGTCTTTTATTTATTATAATATGTACTTGTAAATTTGTTTCTTTATTAGTGAAATCAGAAAAGTAGGCTGTAGATACCAGTGGCTAAAATACTCACGTATCTAAAACGTGTTCATAAAAAATGTACATTTCGACTCAGTGTATATTTGAACTCACCAAAGGAAAAAACTTCTAAATATTTAAAACTATCCGGAAACTGTTTCCTTGTGTCCATTTAACTTTCATCAAATATTTTGTAGGTGTAAACCATAGATTATAAAGTGAGTTTTTTATTTGATTCTTCGGCTTCCAAATTAAACTATGTAAATATATGAATCTTAACATTATAGGCATCCTTATTGGTAATTATACTTAAATCATTTATTAATTTTGATGCTACTTTTGATGCAAACCCATATGCCAAGTTTATGATTAAGGGTTTGATGGTTGTTATCTTACAGTACCATTGCCTCTTCTATCACTTTCATGGTTAGTAGAGGTTGTCCTTCAATTCGAGTTTCAACTCATGGTGCTCATGAGTCTATGGTGTTTCGTAAGGGAAGACCTTCCACTTGAGTTCATCTTCGTTTCTAAATAACTTAAGAACTTGGGTTAAAATCCCACTTACAGGTATTGATAGTCGCCAGCGACTAGTAAATTTGAAATGGTAACAAAAGAAGATGACAACATAGCAGTAAAATAAGATCCCTAGAAAAAGTATTCCAAAAATGTTAAAATAATTGAAATATATTGTAGTTAACTGATTTAAATCAAGAAACAAATTCATCTATGGCACTACCGACATATAACATCGTTTGAAAGTGTATATGGATTAAACAATATAATTAGTCTTTTATTAGTTCGTGCTTCTTCAACAGACTTCCTCTAAGTAACTTTCGTTTTGTTAACATTAAGACACTATATTAAGGCGAATGAAAAATATTGCAAATATGAGTTACAATGATTCAGTGTTGTTAAAGAAGTCGTATGCTCTATCTATGTATGAGTTTATATAAGTAGAGGCAATTTTTCCGCAATTAGGGTGGCAGGAAGGGGCAAGATTCACTCCATTTACCAACAACAAGTGCAAACCTGAAATATATGGGTCTCAATTAAAATTACGATATAATAAATAACTTGTTCTAAACAATTTGTGATATTTCAGATAATTACCCCTTCAAATTTCAAGACACAAAAATATATTTTTTAATTATATTGAAAACATATTTTAAATAAAATTATTGTATTTATACCTTTTAGTCTAGAGGCCAGTTAGGTTATCGTGACCTTTTCAATTCTGATAGGTCCATCCAAGTTTTTTTATACTGACTGCTAATTACGAATTTCGAGGGGGATCAAATACTTGTTATAAACAATTTAATTGTTTATAAGGCTCTAGATCGTAAACTAAGAGATAAAAAAGTTTTTTTCAAATAAAATTTGTTCCTAAAAAAAACGTTTAAAAAAGAAAATGGCGTTTACTAAACTTTAATCCAATAATTAGAACTCGAGATATAGTAAAATTAGTACAAAATAGTTGCAAAATAAGTATTTTTCGAAGCTTTTTCGATCGTAACTCGGCTACTATGCATGCAAATGTGCTTTATACAGTCTCGTTTTAAAACTTAATTAATAGACTTTCTAACAAATTTTGTTAAACGGCCTTATCTTTATTTGTATTAAAGTTATACCCGTTTATTCGAGGTCTCAGTCTCCCAAACCCCCCGACACTACTACACTGATCACTAACTAATGCATTACTGCCACTGGGAACAGAGAACGGTTTATTTATACCGTCGATAGTGACGTGGTTTGGGTGAAGGTTAGTGTGGGGATTGGCGTGGGCAACGATATATTCTTTATGGGAGGTCTCCATGTCGAAGGTAACCGTATGCCGTGATCTATTTTATTGAGAAAATTTGGCCTTTTTTCAATTTCTATAGCTTCTCGGATAATTCTTGGTTTATAGAACCAGATATGGGCTATGGTTCTGGAGTTTTCAAAATCGATTTTGTGACATGTATGAAGATGGTGTTGACCTAGAGCTGAAATTGAATCGGAATTGCGAACAGAAATGGAATGTTCGTAAATCCTATTTTGGATTCTACAATTTGTTTGGCCTATATATATATATATATATATATATATATATATATATATATATATATATATATATATATATATATATAGGCGTATATAAAGTTTTGGAGGGTAAATATTGTCTTTATTCCTGGATTTAAGAATTTTGCCGATTTTGGCAGATCCGAACGAGAGGTTCGCACAAATACATTTCGCTACGAGCCGGCGCATTAGAGGCGCTATTAAAATATCGATATCTTGGCCAAAAATATGCCTACGAACATTTTCCCAAGCTCTAAATGTTACTTTTGAGTTCTTATATCATTACTGTTAATTCAAGTATAAATGTTTATTGCTCAAATTTGCTTAAAACCCTTATAAACATATTAATTTACAATTTTTTTAAGAAACTTACAACTTCAAATGGGTATAACTTAAATACAAATAAAGATAAAGTAATCTAGCAAAATTAAGTTTTAATGGGACTTTTGTAATTTGACATTTGAATGTGTAGAAGCCGAGTTACGATCGAAAAAGCTTTGAAAAATACTTAATTTGCAACAATTTTGCACTAAACGCCATTTTTTGTTGTTTTTTTTTAAGGAACAAATTTCATTTGAAAATTGTTTTTTACCTCTTTTAGTTTACGATCTAGACTCTTATAAACAAATAAATTGTTTGACAACACGGATCGAAATCCACCCTCGAAATTCGTAATCAGCATCCAAAGGGTGGACCCATCAGAATTAAAAAGTCCACTGTGACCTAGTTTGGCCTCTAGACTATATATTTTTTATATTATTTACAATAGTTTATATTTTTAATAAATAAATAGTTTATGAATAATAACGAAACTTAAAAGAAGTGAAGATTTTCAATATGAGTAGTCCTATTATGGGTGGATGATGGAAACATTTGAGAGAATGATTTACTACAAATTATATAAAAGAATTAAGCAGAGTAATAAATCAATCAATTAGTCAATTTCAATCAGTCAATCAGTAATTTCATAGCTCTACCAAAATATGTATATGTATATTAGGTACGGACTTTGTCCAATGAGTAAAATCATATGCGAGGCCCATTTAGAGTTACATCCATGTCAGATATGGGCAAGTTAGGCAATAATTAGCAATCGAATTTTCCTAATTTTCCGCAACTTTTCCACGGTAAAATTTTTCGTTTTCACGACCTACCGTTATGCCTTTCTAAATCCGTAAATCCGACGGTCTAATTTGTTATTTTGTAGATGTAGTATATTCAAACATACTATTTTTAGAGCAATCAATATATTTTTGAAAATCAAACTTTACATCCCCTTTTTCTTGTTTTTGTTTATGTAGTGTGTCCAAACATGAGATTACTCTCATAATTTTTAGAGAAGACAATAAAACTATGTACTATACAGTAGGTACTAATTTGGCGATAACATAATGTTTACTGATCAACTTGAGAACCATTTTTTGAACGACGACCTGTATGTGGTTTTTGGTACAATTTCATGTAGCTTCATGAGATACTGAACAGCTTTGTTTTTATTTTTCTTCAGGTGCCCTGTTCGCTGTGAACGTTGGCTATTAACATGAAACTTCTGAAAAGTTCGACTGATGTGTTTGAAGTCTTCGAAGATTGTTTAAAAAAAAAAACAAAGTAAAATCAGCTATAAGTCTTCACGGACTTTTCATCAGCTATCCCTAATATACCCTTTAAAACCTACAAATATCTGTATAAGATTTTTACGTGAAATCAATGTGTAACGATGCTATGATCGTTTAACAGTTCGAACCGTGGGAGTGTCAATATTTGCGCATCCACTTCTACAACGTGAAGGCGTAGTGGGATTCAAACGGCTATTTAAGGCGTGTGAATAGCGGAATTAGACAGTCTTGTAGCTAGCGCTCTAGGCTCCCTGACTCGCCGGTGTAGTGAACCAGCGAGACATTCTGGACAGAGATAGTTCCGTATTGAGGATCATACTCTGTCCCTAACCAAGCGGAACCCATCGGTATTGCGTATTGAGCATTACCGTGGATCTGCACAGAACCAACCGGGACAGAGATTTCCGTATTGAGGATCATACTCTGTCCTTAGCCAAGCGGAACCCGTCGGCATTGTGTATTGAACATTGCCGTGGGTCTGCACAGCTAAATATTTTGTTTGCGAGCATATTCGGAGCTTTCGCTGAATTGAAGCGAAAGCGAGTATATTAGTAGTACTAATTAGTTTCTTTTCTTTTATAGACGTTTGCCGGGAATTCATTCAGCGCGGGACCCAGACGGAAACGTAGAATTCATTTTATTTTTGTTTTATAAGTATACAACGTAGAATTCCTTTTTTTTTAGTTTTTATTTATTGTATATATATACTTAATAGATTTATTTTTATTTCAAACCTGTGTTTTACTGAGTCTGTCGCCCCGAAAGAGCTACCCATCACAAACTGGCGCCCGAGCAAAAATTAATAACATGCCGACAGATAAAGACACAGACTCAGTAACAGGTACGTCGTGGATAAACCGACTTTGCAAAGAGGAATTGCAGAGCGAGGCCGAAAAATACGGCTTAGATCCCAAGGGAACCGTCGACGAATTGAGAGCACGACTCAGAACCTATTTTAAAAATCGCGAGGAAGCGACAGGAACAATCCCAAAAGAAAAAACTTCCAAGGGAACAGAATCCGACACACTGGCCCAGGAAATTTCGGGCATCCGAAGACAACTACAGGAATTAACAATAACGAAACAAATGGGGCAACCAGAATTGCTAAATCAAGTACGAAAGTGGAACACACACTTCGACAAGAAACATTCGGATGCAATAGAATTCTTAGAGAGGATAGACGAATTAAGCTTGGCCTACGAGATCGATAAACAAGATCTACTAAGAGCATTACCAGAATTATTAGGAGACCACGCTTTGTTATGGTACAGAAACAATAACAAAAATTGGAAGTCATGGACAGATTTCAGCGAAGATTTTAAAAAAGCTTTCTATCCCAGGGGATATTTGCTACAACTAGAAGAGGAAATCCGAAACAGAAAACAGAGACAGAACGAACCAGTAGATAAATACATCACGGAGATTCAAACATTAATCAGACGAGAAGGCTCTTTTTCCAAAAACCAAGAACTCGAAAGGATATACAAAAATTTGTTACCAGAATATAAGCTTTATGCTCGCCGCCGGGATTTCGAAAACTTAGCCGAATTACAGGATTTAGCCCAAGAATACGAAGCTCTAGAAGACGAAAAGACCCGAGCAAATCAGATTTGCCGTGGAAACTGGAGACGCATGGACCAAGCAGAGTACGATGCGAAAACGGCATGCTTTAGATGCAAGATGCCAGGTCACAGCCGTAAAAACTGCAAAAACCCATGGAAAAAGTTTTGTTCGCGTTGCGGCAGAGAAGGGGTTTACAGCAGCAACTGCTGTTTCAGGCGTCAGGGAAACGAATTACAGACTGGAGAAACAAGGAGTCGTCCCAGTCTGTAAAACAAGATTCGACTCCATTCGTTTTCGCCGTTACACAGCCAGCAAGCAATGACATTCGACTGTTCGCATCACTAAAAATAGGGCAAAGAACATACAGAGCGCTCATAGACACAGGAACTACTAAAAATTACGTCGGGGATAGAATAGCTCAGATATACAAGGACTCTCTAGATAGCTACAGCGGGAGAACAAGACTAGCAAATGGAGCGTCAATGGAGCTTAACCAGAAGTTGACAATTGAATGCGAGATCGATAAGTTACAAACCCGACAAACATTCATAGTAATGCCAGGGTTGACGGAAGATGCATTAATAGGAGTGGAATTCCTCAGGAACCATTCTATCGAACTTAAATTCGATAAACATACGACCAAACAATACATACAACATCAAGAAGAGACTTGTAACACTTTAAAAGACTCCACTCAAAATACGGAGTTAGAAAGGTTCCTAAGAAAAGAACTAAGGGAGTTTGAGAATATAACAGGACCCACGAACTTAATAAGACACGAAATAAAATTGAAGAAAAAGTGCGATCCAGTCAAGCAGCCTTATAGGCGGCACAATCCCGCAATGCTACAGATCATCAACCAAGAAGTGAACAAAATGTTAAAAGAAGGAACCATCGAACCCTCCACAAGTGGTTGGAGTTCACCGATTGTACTAGTTAGGAAAAAGGATAACTCGTACAGATTTTGCATTGACTTTAGAAAAGTCAACGAACTATCAGATAAGGACGCATATCCGTTACCCAGAATATCGGAAAATCTGGATAGACTTAAGGAAGCAAATTTTATATCGACCCTCGATTTGAAACAGGGATATTTTCAAATACCCCTAGAAGAAACAAGCCGCCCAGTGACAGCATTCAGCGTACCCGGAAAAGGCCATTTTCAGTTCAAAACCACCCCATTCGGACTGCATTCCGCAGGAGCCACTTTCCAACGCCTACTGGATAAGGTAATACCTCCCGATATGGAATTCGCGTTTGCCTACTTGGATGATATCGTAGTAATATCTAAAACGCTCCAAGAGCATTTAAATCACCTACATGAAGTTTTCCGAAGACTGAAAGAAGCCAGATTACAGCTGAACTTCGAGAAATGCACGTTTTGCCAATCAGAACTCAGATACTTAGGACATGTGGTTGGAGCAGAAGGAATAAAAACCGACCCGGAGAAAACCAACGCTATAACCGGACTTACAGCACCGAGAAATGTGCGTCAACTCCGCCGGTTCCTAGGAATAACATCATGGTACCGCCGATTCATAGAGAACTATTCGACAATAGCAGGACCGCTAAACATGCTTCTGAAGAAGAAGATAAGATGGAAATGGACCGATAAGCAAGAAAACGCGTTTGAAGAGCTAAAATCAAAACTTACATCGGCCCCAGTATTAGCATGCCCCGATTTTTCGAAAACATTTTACCTGCAAACAGATGCGTCGAACTGTGGACTTGGAGTTGCACTAACACAGAAATACGACGGCCAGGATAAAGTAATTGCATATGCTAGTCGAACCCTCACACCAGCCGAGACAAAATATTCCACAACGGAAAAAGAATGTCTGTCCATCGTGTACGGGATAAAGCAAATGAGGCCGTATATAGAAGGATACAATTTTAAGGTCATATCAGACCATCAGTCCCTCAAATGGCTGAAGAACCTTAAAAACCCGTCAGGTCGGTTAGCCAGGTGGAGTTTAGAACTGCAACAGTACGATTTCGAGGTAATATATAGAAAGGGAGTCCTCAACAAGGTAGCAGATGCTTTGTCACGACAACCACAAGAAAACCAGAGCGAAGAACCAGAGTCGGAATTATTAGCATCAGAACTGGAATCATGCAGTTGGTACGATAATTTATATAGGAATGTACTCCAGAACCCAGACGATTTCCCGGATTTACAAATATCAAACGGGAAATTATATAAACACGTTTGGAGCAGCCGTAATCTAGCCGACCCAGAGTTTAATAACCCATGGAAATTATGCGTACCAAGATATAAAAGGAAAGATATTTTGGAGGAAAATCATGACTCGACCACAGCAGGCCACTTAGGAATTGCAAAAACAATTTGCCGAATAGCGCAAAAGCACTATTGGCCTAAGATGTTTAAACAAATTGCAGACTACGTTAGAGCCTGTACGAAGTGCCTCCAATATAAACCGTCTCAAATGCAACCAGCCGGGAAAATGCAACCGCCCACTGTAGAAAAGCCTTGGCATACTGTCTCAGTTGATTTAATGGGACCATTCCCAAGATCTGCAAAAGGAAACATTTTCTTAATAGTCGTGCAAGACCGGTTTACCAAATGGGTCGTCGCCCAGCCAATAAGAGCAGCATCTACGAACTCAATCATCGACACTCTACGATCTAAAGTAGTCATGCAATTCGGTATCCCGAAGAAAATCATCTCAGACAACGGCGCGCAATTTACAAGCGGAAATTTTAAGGCGTTCCTAAAGTCCTATAACATAAATCACATTCTAACACCGCCGTACTCACCTCAATGCAATCCAGTAGAACGAATGAACAAAGTACTGAAAACGATGATAGCTACTTACGTGGAGGATAACCATAAAGACTGGGACAAATTCATACCAGAATTCTGCTACGCCATAAATTCGGCAAGACACGATTCAACAGGATTTTCACCAGCGCTTCTTAATTTCGGAAGGGAATTAGACACAACAGAGGCGACAAATGGACAAGATATACAGGGGTATGCAGAAAACTTAAACAAGTTAGAAGAGTTAAGAGAACTAGCGAAAGTGCACATGGAACACGCTTTCGAGGACCAAAAGAAATATTACGATCTAAGACGAAGAGACTGGCGGCCACATCCAGGAGATCGAGTCATGAAAAAGGAACACCATCTATCATCGGCTAGTGCAGCTTTCAACAGCAAACTAGCGCCGAAGTACTCAGGGCCATACATAGTAACGTCAATGATATCACCAGTAATAGTAAAACTGAAATTGGCCGATAGTAGTAGCCGCAAGCAGACGACGGCGCATGTAAAAGATTTAAAACCGTGGGGAGGAAGATTGTAATAAAGATACCGAGAGGGATAGATGGCATCACGAGGCTGTAGACACCATCTACACAAAAAAAAGGTATGTTACTTTTTTTTTTTTTTCAAAGAGAAGGGGGTGTAACGATGCTATGATCGTTTAACAGTTCGAACCGTGGGAGTGTCAATATTTGCGCATCCACTTCTACAACGTGAAGGCGTAGTGGGATTCAAACGGCTATTTAAGGCGTGTGAATAGCGGAATTAGACAGTCTTGTAGCTAGCGCTCTAGGCTCCCTGACTCGCCGGTGTAGTGAACCAGCGAGACATTCTGGACAGAGATAGTTCCGTATTGAGGATCATACTCTGTCCCTAACCAAGCGGAACCCATCGGTATTGCGTATTGAGCATTACCGTGGATCTGCACAGAACCAACCGGGACAGAGATTTCCGTATTGAGGATCATACTCTGTCCTTAGCCAAGCGGAACCCGTCGGCATTGTGTATTGAACATTGCCGTGGGTCTGCACAGCTAAATATTTTGTTTGCGAGCATATTCGGAGCTTTCGCTGAATTGAAGCGAAAGCGAGTATATTAGTAGTACTAATTAGTTTCTTTTCTTTTATAGACGTTTGCCGGGAATTCATTCAGCGCGGGACCCAGATGGAAACGTAGAATTCATTTTATTTTTGTTTTATAAGTATACAACGTAGAATTCCTTTTTTTTTAGTTTTTATTTATTGTATATATATACTTAATAGATTTATTTTTATTTCAAACCTGTGTTTTACTGAGTCTGTCGCCCCGAAAGAGCTACCCATCACAAATGATTATTTTTACAGATAGACGGGTGTATATTTCGTGCAAAATTTCTACGGAATTATTGAACATATAATTAAGTAGGTATACCATGTATATTGCGCTTCAAATCCGGTCCTGTTTTTGATTCATAATAAACAAATTTACTTCTGGCAAATATTTAACAGGTTTTGAGTAATAAAACAAGATAAAATTTGTAATACATTAAAGCAAACAAAACTTTTATGCTAATTTACCAGCAAATGTTCTAAAAAAAATTAGTAATAAACAAAATCCGACAAAAAGATATTTTATTGGATTTACGAACAAGAATAAGCGTACAATGCTAATTAATATACAGAATAAAATTTAAGACAGTAGGATGGTAGAGGTTACGAACAAATTGATTGGGCGCCAATGTGCCGAGTCCACTGAGCCCAGTTTTTGCAAATGTTTCATAGAAAAACTCTAACAACAAACTATGTATTGGTTTCGTGATTTATAGTGTCAATTCTATAGTCATTTGGGAAGTGAACTTACGAATTTCTTAAATTTGTTAAATCCCCTAAATCCAAAGATCCAGTTCATCAAGGAAAGAGAAAACAGCGTACATAGGTGTTTATTTATGTGGAATTGTGGGTTATTTAGGTGGAATCTGAATTCTAAAAAAAAGCGTGTCATAAAAATCTTAATAGATCTTGCTGATCGAATATGTGAACCTGGATATTTACAGATATCTAGCAAAATTCAGTGTACACTCAACAACACAAAGTGTAAATACTCGTTTGACCGAAGACAAGAGGTGTCGTCTTAATCATAGTGGGAAATCAGTCATTATAGAAAAAACCGTCACACAATAAAACCACCAAATTTTATTCGAAGTAACACAAGTGCTTAGCAGATTACACTACTGTCCAGTATTGCTAAATAGAGACTATTGAAATCCCAAAAACACCCGATCGACGAAGATTGTAAAGAATAGGATGTATATCTAAATATGAGAGAATCTCAACGCTACGAAATTCAAAACCTCTCCCTAGGCGCACCGAAAATACCAGTACCGATTTTGACTAATTGACAGATCCAGGGAGAGCTTGATATAATAGCGCAGATATTCAAGAAACATCATAAGTGAGCGATAGATAGTTATGTCCGTTGCCTCATCATCTTTCGATAATATCTGTGCAGAAACCATTTGACAAGGTAAGACTCAAAGATGTAATCCATCTTCTGTATAATAGAGAAGTTCCCCTAAATATGGATGGACAGACAGAACCTACAGCAATGGGCAGTGTAATCATGGATGAAATCATCAAAAGAGTTAACAAAGGAAGAGGATATAGAATCGGGAATAAAGAAGTAAAAATACTCTGTTACGCAGACGACGCAATATTAATAGCCCAAGATGAAGATAGTCTGCAAAAACTGGTCCACGGATTTAACATAAGAGTAAAAGAATTTAAGATGAAAATCTCATCGCAGACAACTAAAACAATAGTAACCAGCAAAAAACCAACCATATGTAAAATAGAAGTTGATGGCATCAGTATTTAACAAGTAATGGAAATAAAATACCTTGGAATTACATTGTCCAGCTTTGGAGACCTGGAGAAAGAAGGAGAGATCGAGTACAAAAAGCAAATAGACTGACAGGATGCCTTAATAACACTATATGGCGAAACAGACACATTAACACTGAGATGAAGTCAAGAATTTATAAAGCCAGTTCAAGACCAATAATAACATATGGCTCAGAAACAAGACCCGACACAGCCACAACACAAAGGCTACTGGAAACGGCAGAGATGAGATTGAGAAGAATTACACGAAATACGCTAAGAGATCGAAAGAGAAGTGAACACATTAGAAGAAACTGTAACGTACAGTGTATAAACGAATGGACATTAAATAGAAAAAAAGAATGGAATAACCACATAAGCAGACTGGAGGAGCCTCGTGTCGTCAAAATGGCAAGAGATAATTCACCAATCGGCAGAAGTATCGGACAACCGCACAAAAGATGGAGTGACAACCTTTCATAGAGGTATTAATCCACCAATGAACAAGCAGAATTGCTTATAAAGGGGAAGAAACGGAATAGGAAAGGCTGAAAAGAATTATTTCGTTACCAGAAAAGAGCTCCTAGCTATTAAAAAGCCCTAGAAAATTTTAATACTTTCCTTTATAACATAAATTTAATAATTAGAACGGACCACGGCGCTTTGCATAGGCTAATGAATTTTAAAAAACTATAGGGACAAGTTGCTTGGTGGATAGAGGCTCCAATATAACTTCGACGTAGTACATCGAAAAGGGCGTCTTCATAACAATGCCGATATTCATTCTAGGCGACCATGTTTAGAACGAGTGCCAGTACTGTAAAAGACTTGAAGATAAAGAGAACATAACCGAAGAAGTAAGTCTCCAGGTAACCACAGTTATACAGGAACAAGATAATGATCAGACTTCCCTGGAAAACTTTAAAAAAGAGTCAAAAGAAAAATAATGACTTAAAAGTCATCCGAGAATGACTTAAAAATTGAGTAAGACCTATTTGGCGGGAAATAACCAAATACAGTGGAACTATCAAGGCGTAATGGGCTCAATGGGAATCTCTGTACTATTCTAATGATCTATTATATCGAAAGTGGAAAAGTCCTGATAGAGTACGTACAGTTCAACAAGTGGTACTGCCAAAATTATAATATAACTTAAAAGTATGTTGCAAGAACTTCATAGCAGCCTTTCTGGAGGACATTTTGGAGTCGAAAGAACACGGGCCAGAGTTCGAGACAAATTTTACTGAATCAATTGTCGCCGGGATGTAGAAGATTGATGTAAGATATGTGATTTATGTAATGGTAAGAAAAAAACCTAGAACACGAAGTCGTGGTAAAATGGCATAATATCTTTCCGGGAGGCCTTTTGAATGCCTTGCAGTGGATATTCTTGGTCCACTTCCGATAACAGAGAGAGGAAATAAGTATTTAATGGTTGTAATGGATTATTTTTCAAATTGGCCTGAAATTGCACCCCTTTCTAATCAAGAAGCGACTACAGTAGCGGAAGCATTCATAACACACGTCGTATCAAGACATGGCGTTCCTTTAGAGTTACATTTTGATCAAGGACGAAATTTTAAATCAGAATTATGGCAAGAATTAAAATCTTTATAATATGGGCAAGAAAACTCGCACTATGCTTCTCCATCCCCAATCAGACGGAATGGTAGAAAGAGATAATAGAACTGTTTGTCAATACCTTTCAAAGTTTATCGCTGATAATCAAAAATATTGGGATACTTTGATTACTATATTCCTGTTAGCATATAGAAGTTCCGAACACGAATCAACTGGTTATTCTTCATCAAAAAAAATTGGAAAAAGTCTATGAATTTCGTATTTCGTATCGTAGTTTGAACCTTTAAAGTGATAAAGCCAAGGCCAGGCTCGACTTGCATGCTGCTGGTGCAGCTTTCGAAAGAGGTGACCCAACATGGTTATACAATCTTATACGTAAGAAAGGACTTTGTCCGAAACTTCAATGATACTGGGAGAGCCTATAGAAAATAAACGATCCTATCTACCGCATCCAGTTTTTGTCTAGAAGTAAACCCAAGGTAGCTCATATCGAGAGATTAGCTCCATACCATAGAACTGATCCACGCTGTGGGCTTCTGTTTGAAACAGTAGTATTTTGAGTTTTGAAGTTTATAGTTGTCATTGAGTTATTGTAAACAAGTATTGTAATATTACTGGTGTTCGGAACAAAGTCATTTTAAAGAAGTGTAACAATATAATTTCGGAAAAATATGATTGCAATTAACAATTGCAAAATTTTTTAAATATTTGATGTAAACACGTATAACATATAAAACCCAAAAGATTCAAAAGAACTTACCTCCCAGAAGCAACAACGGAATAATACAAAGAGCAACCAACTTTGTACTTTTGTTTCTATTCTCGTTCTTCCATAGCAGCCAAGTATCCATTAACATCACCGTACTCGAAAGCTTATGCAGTTTTGAGAACCATGATACCGTTACTCGGAAACCAAAATACAGAATTGACAAAATCGTGGTTACTACCTTCGTGACCGTAGTAATAGTACTGGTCCGCATTCTCGTCCACCACGTCGTTGTAACAGTCTTGTGGCTCGTTTTAGAGTAATTGGACTCATAGTTGTTGTTAAACAATTGTCTAGGTTTGTAGTCAGTAAATAAATCTGAAGAACTTCGAGATATGTATGATTCGGTGTTGGTATGCTTGTGTTCGACGTTTGTAAAAAGGTGTGATTCGTCACTGGAGGAGTGAACTGAGTGTATAGTTTTTCGTGACATATTGGGCATAGCCACGACACCAGGAGCTAATTCGACCCTATCTCCCGAGAGCGGCGAGTAGGTATAATCTGTTTTTGGATATACGCTGCAACAAAAAAAAATGTTATGAGCACAGTTCAATCCGTAATCTCTACATTAATAAAAATGAATCGCCGAAATGTTTGTACGGGCATCAATTCAGAACGACTGCACCAAATTAGATAATTCTTTTTTATTGTGTTTGTTATTATCAGGAGAAGGTTTATGTAAAAGATAATTTTCAAAAAAATTGTACGAAAAGACCTTAAAAACAGTTTTTCTGTAATTTTAAATCGCAATATAACTAATAGATAGCGCCATACTATGACTAACAAAAGAAGCTAAGATTAACAAAATAAGTGTCAGTATTGATATTTTGGGTAAAAGCCATACCACACTGAATATCTCCTAAGACAAGCAATGTCGGTTGCGGTTAATACTTGGATGGGTGACTGCTTGGGAACATCTCATGTTGTTGCCATGTGAAATCTTCTGTGAAACTGTAACCTATTTTTTTAATAGCAAAATTAGTGACACAGAGTGAGTTGTCACACTCCTTCGAAACGGTATGACCGATTTTTATGAAATTTTTATATCTATATTCAGTTGAATATACTACTCTAAATTTTCTTCTAGTAAAGTTGTTTTCATTCAAATCAGTTGATACAGTTATAAATCAGAATGACGTAGTCAACTATCCTACAAAGTTTTTGAATTCATTGGAATTACCTGGATTCCCACATAAGAATTTACAATTAAAAATTGGGTTAGTTCTCATTATGCTGCGTAACATTAATCAACCTCGAGTGTGCAATGGAATGAGACTGACTGTGAAAATGCTAATGAATAATGTCATTGCGACAACGACCATCAAGGAAAAATACAAAGGAGAGGATGTCTTGATCTCGCGTATACTAATGATTTCAACGAACGTACCATTTGATTTTAAACGTTTACAATTTCCCGTGCTTTTGGCTTCTGCAATGACAATAAACAAATCACAAAGCCAGCCGTTGGAAGTTTGCGGAATTAAGTTCCATGAGTATCCATGTTTAGCGCATGGGCAATTATTCGCGTGTCGGAAAACCGGCATCGTTGTATATTTATTTAACGCAAAAAAAATAAAAATATTTTTATCAAAAAACATTCAATTGAAATAACTTTTTTCTTGCATAATATGTTTGAGTGTTTTTTTGTTTTATTTTCTATTAATTTTTTAGACACATTATATTCTAAGGCGGTAAGAAGTTCGCCGGGTCAGCTAGTGTATAATATAAAACAAAATTTGACATTTATACTAAATACAAATACAAAAGAACTAATATTTTTGACTTACGGAGAAGGATTAACGATTGCCCTATGAACTGTATGGAATATAAATAATAATGATGTTAATGGAAGTATATAATAGTTCTGATAAGAGGGAAACTGTGTACCAATCAAAAGTTGACAATACTAAAACAATGATAATTATGAAAGAGAGAAACAATACTGACTTAAACCACAAGTAACCAGTTAACAGAATAGGAACGTATGGAATTAGAACTAAATTCCCAGAATGTTTATGCAAAAGGTAAATTATTCCAAGCGGAAATTTGTCTTTGGCACAGCTTGGGGACGGACAACTTACGCTTCGATGCCCTAGTGTTTTACGTGTTGCTTCTAGTAGTCTTTTGGTTTTTTATAGTTCTGGTCTAGTTTTTGCATCATTTGCATAATAGATATTACTTTGACGTTGTCATGTGTTTTGTTTTTATATTCTTTAATCTGATTTTCTCTCATTTTATATGTTTTCAGTTTATCCACTGTTCTTATTATTTCATTCACGATATTTAATAGGGGTTGGCTTAATGTGTCTTCCTGGCGGATCCTATTCTCAGCTGGTATTGATGCAGTAACTAAAAGAATCTTGATATTATATCCATGTAGAAGTTAAGATATTACCATAATATTTAATAGAAAAATAAATATTTAAACGTTGAATATTCTTAGAAACTAAATGAATGATCACAGAAAATAAAATGATGGTTTTTAATTTAATTTATTTTATTGTTATATAACACGCATGGGACTGCGTTTACTACTCCACGTAGTGTGTGGTCGCGCGATATGTCGTTACATTTGTTTCTTTGCGTTTCAGTAGTTTTTGTTTCATCATACCTCTGTGCGATCCACCGCTCCGTTCGTAGCCCCCGATATGAAAGCTGTTTGAATAAATCCATTCAAACATCTAAAACTATTTAAAAATAAAACCTTAGTTACGTCCGTAAATAGTTATTTTGATAACTATTGGTTTAGTGATTACACAAGACCACGACGACCTCAACTACATGATGAAGAAGCTACAAGAAGAATATACCAAAGCTGGCCTAGATATTAACCTCGCGAAAACAGAGTACCTATCTACAAGTGAAGAAGACATAGAAGATCTACAGATTGATGCGTGTAATAGTAACTTTGATTCCGTCTCGATTTTAAATTTACAATACTATCGACTCCCCATAAAGGTTAGAATACTAATCTTTGGGGAAGTTCGCCATGCAAGTTCAAATGCCATCACGACTGGACTATAAAACAATGGGTTTTGGTATTAAAGTCCCATGACCAAGTGAGACAGGTAGTGTCTCGCCTGATTAAAAAAGGGGACATCTAGATATTTTTGTTTAGAAACAGTGCTTTAAACAACCTTTGGAACATTAGGCCTTTAAAATAAAATGTAAACGAAAATTTTATTGAATCACTCTTTCATACAAGGCAATGACAACATTCAATCAATGTGAAATTGTACTATTAAATATATTATGTCAACCTCGTAGTCCTCGTACTACGGATGTTAGTGATGACGGTTTATGCACAAAAGTTTTTGTCACAAAATTTATTATAAAGTAAAACTAAGATTTAAAAGCTAACAACCTAAATTAAAAATACAAAATGAAAAGATATTATAACACCATACATGGACTTAAAAAGCCATGAGAAATATACTTAATTATTTGTCGTTTTTATGTTTGTTGCTATTATTCAAATTTTGCTATTATTTAGTCAATAATTTGTATTTTAAATTTCGCTTTCGCTAATTGCAACATATAAAGCGCTTGTTTATAATTTAAAAGACCGTTAAAAACCGTTAACCATTTCTGCAAACAATCTTGACAATGACATAATTAAACGGACGTAGCTACTGCACAGATAACACGTGTTGATATTTCCCTAAACTAAACAGATTAATCAAGGAATTTATTCTAACACTGTATTAATTGTAAACTTTATCTATAAAATTATTATTTGTGTAACTGTGTTTTGTAAAAAAAATATTAAAAACGTTTCAAGATGTCAAAGGAAGACTATATTTTTAAATCGTGGTTTATTCTTAACGGGATATTTGATAAAACTGAGGTTCCTCTAGAAAACAGTTTTAGAACAATATTGTCGTACGATATTACCACAAACGGCGATTTTTCGAGGATATAAAAAAACTAACGGAAACAAGCCAAAATAATAAAGAACGACATATATTAAATATATAAAATGAGAAGTGGAGTGAATTCAATGTTCAATAGTAGTAAAACTAAAGGGAATGAAAAATAATAATGAATAATACTAAACGTCCAGTTTCGTGTAATCATCGAGTTGTTACACTTTGGTCTTAAGAGCCAGGCATACTGCTGCCAGAGAAACATGGGAATTGTAGCACGCAAAGTTGCGTCTTGTTCTATCTTACGGATTCTCTCTTTGCCAATAAAAACTCATACTCGACCAAACAGATATACACGTCTTTTTGTTGATCTCTACCTTTTTGCAATAGAACAGATAACACAAATATTGTTTCCCTAGTTTCCGTTCCTGTTCCCCTTGAAAACCAAACTACCCGTCATCTAAGTCCATTTCACATTTTCTATGGACACAAAAATAGTTTATATAATATGGCGTACTATACAAGGCGAGTCATAAAGAATGAGTAAAATTATAACCTAAAATTCAGAAGTCACCAACGTTTACGTAACAGTAGTGAAAAAATTCAATTCTAGTTGAATAGTTAATATAAATTTTGTATAAAAGTAATATCTCATTGGTAAAAAGTATCTTTATGCAAATTTCTAATGACTAACATCAGTACTTGCAAATAATCGACAAAACAACAGATGCTTACTTTAAAATTTTCTGCAACTCTAATCAATCTTTGTACTGTACTGTCTGATGTATGCTGTTTCTGTCAAAAATGTCCCAATCCGTTATAAATGTCCAGAAAAACTTTGCTTTGCATAAATGCAAATTATAACTCTTTTCTTAATTTGAGAAGTTATTAGCCTCGGCAGTTTTACTAATTTATCAAAATAAATTGTTTCATAAATGACAAATATGTTACTAAATATTATGTTGCTGTCAATTTTCCATGGCACACTAATGCTAGAACATAATAAATTATGTGTATCTACCGCTTATTAGGTATGCTGTAACATATAAAACTTTGGAAAATAAAATGGCAAGCCACGCGCGACGGTGATTTAGTAATATTCAAATATCTAGAAAACGATTATAGTTTTGAAAGTCAGGTTGTAAAGGTTACAACCTGAATCATAAAGTTTTTATTACAAAAATGATTAGGCTATCTTTATTAATCATGTTCGTTATAAATTAATGACAAACAAGTTATCGTTGATATTTTCTGTTGAATATGACGTATGTTGGTAAAGCCCTAGTGTCCAATGAAGAACATGCTGATACTCTAAAGCTCGTAATCTATGAAAATGGTTTAGAGTTAAGAGTTTTGACAAATTTGTTTAACACCTTCCAACAGAACTGGGCAAATAGCCCTAGACTGGCTGAAGTTAACTTTTGTCACCTTACCAAAAAAAGTGAAGACTTCTAAATGTCATGATTATCGTTGATGCCTCACGTATGATAAACAGCAATTAGACGACACTCAATTGGACTTCAGAAACGGATTGAAAACTCGAGAGGCTCTCGAGTTCTACACAGAGAGCTAGGGACATGCATTTGGAAATATACGCCTGCGTCACAGACTATCTATCGCAAAGCTTATGACTTGTCAGATGACTCAAGTAAGACTGGAGAGTAACATATCGGAGGAGATAGCCTTAAGAAAGGACGTGCGACAGGGATGCATATTATACTCACTCTTCTTTAATCTGCATTCCGAAAACATCTTCTCAGAAGCTTGTAAAAATACTTGCGCTGGAATCAACATCAACGGCAAAACAACTAATAAGGCGAAAGTGGTACCATTGTACAAAGGAGGGGACTTAAAGCAACCTGGAAGTTATCGGTCAACATCTGTTTTAACAGCCATATCAAAGATCTTGGAATCATGTGTAAATAACCAAATTGTACAATTCTTTGAATTTATCCAGCTACTGGTTTAACAGGCAATATGGTTTTAGACATGATTGTTGTTAAGTTGTATATTTGTATCATTGGATTCTATGCAATATGGGATAACTGAAATGGATTTAGTTTGGTTGGAGGACTATCTGAGTGGCAGAATACAAAAAGTACTAAGTAACAATGTTGTAAGTGCAGCAGAAGATATTGCATGTGGAGTTAATCAAGGGTCTATATTGGGACCAACACTTTTCCTGATTTACATGAATTCATTATCCAATTTACCGCTGCAGTCCATGTTGTATCTGTATGCAGATGACACTGGTCTTCTGTATGCCAATAAAGATCCCAGAAAATTAGAAACTAATGTATCAAAGGACTTAATATAAATAGATGAGTGACTTAAGTATCACAAACACTCACTTAATATGAATAAGTGGAGTTATACGATCATTTCAAATAAGTCTCCAGTCTTCCTGAACTCCAGTAACGTATAGACGACATTGTAGAATGCAATGAGTGTTACGGTTTGTATATGACATCACCAAGATGAAACTTATTGTTTTCTCGAAAGTGCTTTCAGCTGAATACATAATTTATAGAATTGTTGAACAAATCTTATCTCCGATATCTAAGAGCACTAGTGAGTAGTAGTTGCGATTTGACAAGAGAAATTTAATCAAGAATAAAGCAGGCTACGTGGACGTTTATCGTCATGAAGAACTTCTTTATCAGGCTGGATTTAGATAAGACCAAGAATCCGAATGCTACGCTACTAGCGTTTTCAATCATCCACTACGGCTGCGTGAGCTGGACCCTCAAGCCGCCGCTAGAAAAACGCATTAAATGGACCTTTATAGGAGAAAACACCAAGTTCTAAACAGCCTTCAGAAGAAAAAAAAACTGATGCGAATTGCTTCGGTTGAGCACCGAAGCCAAAATTTAGTAATCAATTAACTGTAAACTGTTAAAACTTTTGAAGAGAGACGGCACAATAAGAAGAAAAATTGCGTATGTAGCGGCATCTACAAGTTAATTAAAATCTATTAATATATTATTTATCGTTATTAAAAAGGGTATAATTGATAAAAGAGATACAAAAACAATCGTGATACCATATACAGCTATCAATAAAGGGCAACACTTGATACGAAGGGATCGATTAGATTACAAAACATTACAAAGGATGGTTTTACCAAATTTACTAGTGATATGGATTTAGCTAAACATTGCATACATTCACATACATTTTCTTGATAGTATTATATGCACAAAGGTGTCACTTAAATGTGCACTTGAAGTTTGATATCAGATTTAAGATATATTTTTCTTTCTCGTCATTATTTTCTAGTTATACTATACACGATATTTTAAAGTAAAACCATTACCGATTAGTAGACACTCCCAAACAGAATAACTTCATCTTGCTTCCCACTGACCTTTCATTCAAAACGTGCTTAATTAGTTTAAAATTATGGAAACAACCAAAATTTTTGTATTTATATTTTAAACCGGTTTTGTTAAATAGATGATGTCGCAAAATGATTTTATTTTAAAAATTAAAACCTATGCAATAAGTTGAAATAGATTCTGGATATAATATTTAAATTTAGACATTACAGCATCAAACACCTTTTTTAGATAAAAAATAAATGATATCATTCTATATATCGATCAATCAAAGGTAGATAACTGGTACAAATATTATTATTATACAGTAAGATAAACTATTCGAGTATGATTTAGGGAATTGTTAAAAATATTGTCCATCGATACTTGTTGAATTTATACACTGTCACAGCAGGTAAAAAATAAACAAGGAGGAATTGTAAATTAAAAAAAAAGTGATATTTTTGTTTTGCAACAAATATCAAGACAACCAAGGCCTATAGGGATACAGTATATTACCATATATTCCACAGCAGTTAAATTAAAAAATATCGAAAGGCATAACAGCAGGTCGATTTTCAGAAAACCGCACCTTGGGTTAACTCTACATTTCCTTTTTTTGCTTATCTCATAATAATATGACATTTTCAGTAGACAAAAATGAATAAGGGATAAAATCGTGCTTGAACTTCGTATCGAAATCCGACGGTCTATATTGACTAAACTCAGTTCTCAGAACGAAAAGATATCGTGGATGGAACACTGTTGACAATAGTTATTATAAATAATTCATATTATAGAATAGAATAATAATAATATAGAAGAGAATAGAAATATGCTTTATTGTCACTGAAAATTGTACAATTTTATGGACAAAGCTTACAAAAAGTCAAAAAAATAACAATAACCATTAAAATTTACTAAAATTACATAAATCTTCGATATCACAAAATAAAAGATAATAACCTTACGAAGTAGTTTACGAATAAGTTGCTGCATGTGATACCCAAATATATTATTTAAAGTATTGCTTGAATAATATGGTCTTTCAGATAGATAGGCTTTTGTCAATTTATGGAAAGAAGTTGTACTCGTAGATTTAAGTTGCAAAGGGAGATGGTTGTATAATTTTTTTGCCGAATATAATATATATTTCTTTACTAACTCAGTGGACGGGATCGGTAAATACACATCAAAGCTTGAATTTCTGGTGGAGTAGTCATGATTAGGTCTTGCTGGAAAAACATGAAGGTGTTTAAGAATTAAGCAAACAGTTTCTAGAATATATAAAGAAGGAAGAGTTTAAAAAATCCCGTGATTTTTGAAGTGGCTTCTGCAATGTGTTATTCTACTGAGGCCAAAAAGATACCGTATTGCTCTTTTTTTGTAATTTGAAAATAACATCAGATTGGGCAGCTTTACTAGAACCCCAAAAAGGAAGGCCATATCGAAGATGAGACTCGAACAAAGAAAAATAGGTTATTTTGGAAGATGCTAAATTGATTTCCTTCGAAACAGATCTTATTGCATAGCAGGCTGAGGCTAGTTTCTTACTTAACAAATCGATATGAAGGAACCATTTAAGGTTGCTGTCTATAAAAATACCATGAAATTTTACAGAATCAACGATACTGATCTGGCTGTTATTAAGAAGCAAGGGTTGGAGAGCTCCTTTATAGGATAATGTACTGTCTTATCCACGTTAAAAGAGAGTAAATTAGAGTCGGACCAGGTTTTTATTTTAAGTAGATCAGAAGTTAAGAAAAATTTAAGAAAAAGTTTAAGAAAAATTATAATTATGAGGGAGATCTATGTCCAGCAGTGGATAAGCGAAGATTGAATGATGATGATGATGATGATGAGATCAGAAGTTATAATTGCATGAAGAGTTTCAATATTAGAGTATCTCCAGGTAATACTGGTATCATCAGCAAAAAGAAAAATTTTTCTATCGATTTTTAACTTGGTGATGTTTGTTGGTGAACATACAATGTTTTTGTGACTAGAGTCAGTATCATTTGCTTTAACTAGTTGTTTTCTATTCCTCAAGTAAGATTGGAACTAATTCAAAGAAATACCTCGAATTCCGTAGAAATTTAGTTTTTTTTATCAAAATGTCGTAATTTGCACAATCAAAAGCTTTGGCATAGTCACAAAAAACAGTGGCAGTATAAAGATTATTGTTAAGTGCTTGATAGACCTCATGTAGTACAGAAAAAATAGCATCGCTGGTACATTTATTGGATAAAAAGCCGAACTGACTTTGTGATAAAATGTTGTTTTCAACGAGAAAGGACATAAGTCGGACTTTTATAAATCTCTCAATAATTTTGGATAGGACCGGTAGTAAGGCAATAGGTCTATAGTTGCAGACATTAGATTTTTCTCTGGAAATATACCTTTTTCGCACGCAAAGAAAGATCTTTCTGCAAAATCTTCCATAAAGTGGATGGACACATATCCAACTGCTGTGCACGATGGCAGATAGACTGATTCATGTCTTCCTGTATGCTACGCTCTACAGCAGCAACAAGTTCTTCTGTACGCACTGTAAGACGTGCCTGTGGATGCATATTATAATTTAGAGTAAACGTGGTGCAAAAATGTTCCATGGTTTAAATAAATTTGTACAATTTGGAAGCGTTGTTCGGGCGTCAAGTCTATTTATGCTGAAATGCCAAACTGACCTTAATATAAATCACTTGACAGCTGCCAAAATGGCCGACAGTTAACAAAGTGTTACCAATTTACATTTTTATACCTCTAAAAAACACTCTTTGTTTCCTTGTCTTTCTCATTGTATTATAAAAGAATGGTCATCATTTTGGGATTATTTATTGTAATAATTATAATGTTTAACAGTATACAACAATTAAAAAACTTAAAACGTTTGATACAGTTGAATTTAAGCATTATTAAGTCATGTAAGCAGGGCGCCAGATCAAAAAGAAGGCCACGGAAAAGGTAGGAGGATGAAGTGGAAGCGGACGCGCAAAATTTTCTAGACGTGAGAGCCTGGAGAAGATCAGCGCGGCACCGGCAAGGTTGAAGGCATAGTTTGGAGGAGGCCAAGGCTCGATTTGGACTGTAGCGTCATTGGAGAGAGAGAGGGAAGTCATTTAAATTTCCATGTTTATATGGGATTAAGTCACATTATTATTGGTTGTAATGAAAATCATATTTTTAGCTAACTAATGTTCAATATTTCCACTTCCACTCCGGAAAACATTAAACATTAAAATCGTAACCTTTGATTTGCAGCAAGTCTTACAAACTCCTTATATACGTTCATCCATCATATTTTATAAACGTCAACTGGCTGTATATAATTTGAATTGGCTGAATTTTTTGTGGCAAGAAACAATTATTGAAGGACGAGGTGGTAACTATTTAGATATATTTCACAACTTTCACCAGATGTAACTGATTTAATCATGTATTCCGACACATGTATAGGTCAAAACAGAAACTCCCATATACTTGTGATGTGTATTTGAGATTTACAAAATTCTTCTACTTTGCTGTGTATTAGTCACAAATTTAGAGTATGCCTTTAATGTGGTCAATTGGGACCACAGCGGGGTAACAATACACGGCGAAAAGCTTAACCATCTCCGTTTCGCAGATGATATTGTCCTTATCACAGATAATTCAGGAGAAGCTACAGATATGTTAAATGAATTGGACTTTGCATGTTCGAAGATGGGCCTCAGAATGAACTTACCAAAACTAAGTTTATGACAAATATGGTCCCCAATAACCATTTAACTATTCAAGACAAAGTGATAGAACTGGTGGAGAAATATACGTATTTGGGTCTTGAAATAAGAATCAGCAGGGATAACCAAACATGCAAAATCCAAAAACGAATTACTTTAGTGTGGGCAGCCTTTGGAAAACTGCGAGATTAGCATCAAAAGGGAAGTATTTGACCAATGCGTATTACCGTTCATGACCTATGGGGCAAAAACTATGACTCTAACCAAGACTACGGCTTCGAAATTGAGAGTGGCACAGAGACGAATGGAACAGTCTATGCTGGGAGTGACGTTGCTGGACCGAATAAGAAACGAACATCTGCGAAGAAGGACGAGTATTGCTGATGTTGTGGAACGCATAGCGGAACTGAAGTGGAACTGGGCAGGCCATGTAGCGAGAATGCATGACTTACGATGAACGAGCAAAATCACAAATTGGAGGCCAAGAGCAGACAAATGTAGTAGCGGAAGACCACCTATACGTTGGGCTGACGACATCAGGCGTATCACCAAAAATTGGCAACAAAGAGCACAAAATCGTAAAGAGTGGAGGAGTTTAAGGGAGGTCTATGTCCAGCAGTGGACGTGATAAATGAAGGCTGGATGATGATGATGAGTCACAAATTTATGATAAGTGAACATTCACATATGGAGTGCGACACAGTGCATGCAAATAAAGTAAAGCATAAAAAGAAAACATCCATGGATATTCATCATCCACGTGACTGGTCTCAGTTAATTCGATTAATGGGACCGAAATATATTGTGGTAGATATGGGTTAACCAGATTTCCTTTAAGCAATTATATGCCAAAAAATTGTACTCAAAAACAAAAGATATTAAAAATAATAAATTTGTGTGGCATGATATACAATGGATGCGATTTTTGAAAGAAGAAAATATGTGTATCTTGTTGTATAAAACGTCTCTAGAATTAGATAAACATTTTCGAAAAATATCTTTTCTAAGAAGAGGACAAAGCGTTTAAATTTTCAGATTTAAAGCTTACAATTCAGTACACGGAGTGTTTACTAATAAGTAAAAAGAAAAAAGTAGAATTAATCAGCATTTAACATTTAATAAATCCAGTGTTCCATGAGTACTATAAAAACCTAAAAATTTCTGGGTTCAGAACAAAGGACGATTACCGACACCTCTGATGATGAGTTAGTAACTATTTGTTAAGATTTTTCTCTTGATAATGCATCTAAAAAATGTTTGGATTGTATGAGTTCATTATACACTCACTATAAACATATATTTGTTATTTTTTATCTTTAATATACAATATAATTAATGACTACAGACTACAGATGCCATTTTTTCATAATACATAATGTATTTAGATATCAGTGGCACATAAAACTTAAGTCATACAATCCGTTAAGTCGTTCTTTTTTATGTGTGTCAATGAATTTTGAACTATGTAGCTCCTAGATTAACAATAAACCAAAACTGATCAGTGCAACTGTTATATTATTTAGTAACGATTTTAAAGTTCAACCTGGTATTTTTTGGATACGATGATTTTTGACATAAGAAATTTTACTCTGCGACCACAGAATTGTGCGTTAACTTTACACGCCATATGACAAAGTCGATAACAAAATAAACAAACGCAGTCATCCATAAATTTAACCCACATACCTTTTATTGCCCTTTATCACGCTACAACACTTTGTGAAACACAGTTATGGAAACGATTTCATTTAATATTCATTACCATATAAACACTTAATTTTAATTTCATTATTATCAAAAAAACAGTTTTGTCTAAAAATAATCAGGAAGTTATAAAGAGTTTACTTGATTGTTAAGTTTAAATGTTAAATAAACGAAGATACTGTTTTGTTAAAGTATAAAAATAAAAATCATTGACTAAAAAACTAATGAAAGTTCATTTGCGTTTTTTGCCATGATTATTCTTAGTCCAGTTTATGGTGTTTAAATTTTTGGTCGTATGTATCGGCGACTAAGAAAAAAATATAGATTGGTAAATGTAAAAGTATAATCTTCTTCTTAAAGTGCCTATCCGTTCCGGATGTTGGCGATCGTAACGGCTATTTTAAAAGTATAATAAAAAACTATTTTTGTTCCATCAACAATGTTAAATTATGTTATATAAATATTCATTGTTTTCAAGAAAAAGCCTATAAGGCAAGCAATACTTTTCACAAAGAGGCATCACCAACCAGAGGACCAATTAACAGTGAAAAACAACACCATCGAGTGGAAAAGCGAAGCAAAATACCTTCGCCAGGTATTTATGAGTCAAAGTCATTATGGATAAAGGATTAACATTCAAACAACACGTAGACGCCACAATACAAAAAGCAAACATAGCAAAAGCGTCAATAAGAGGACTCGCAGAAAGAAAAAGCAAACTGCGGATGAAAACAAAAATAAGATTAATAAATAGTATAATTCTTCCTATACTTCTTCCTGTATCTTTCGCATGGGGACACATATGCAATACTACAAAAACGAGAATACAAGCGGCACACAACATCAGCCTAAGAGAAGTAGTTCCTATTTAGACAAACCAGAGTGACTGAAATAATGAAGGACAAAGTTAGCGGAACTGGAGAATCATTCAAGTCACATAATGCGGGAGATCATGAGATACGACGCTTTCCACCGATGGAAGCACAAACGACCCAAACAACAAATAGTGGAATAAAAATAAAATAAAACCAGAGAGAAGATAAACAAATAATACCAGAGAGAAAAAAAAATCACCGGAGAGAAAATAAATCAAAAACAACAACAACACACAAAAGTGGATAGTTCAAGTGATAGGCAAAGTGAATTGATTATATTTATATACATTCACTAATCCTGATTTTGAAATTTTGATTCCGAAATGTGGTGATACCGACGTATGTTAAGGGTCTCATATATAAACGACATAAGTAAAATAATTATTCTCCAGAGGCTAAGAAAAGACAAAGAAATTATTAACACCATAAAAAACAGAAAATTGGCTTACTTCGGCCACATCATGCGTAATGATAAATACCGACTTCTACAGTTGATTCTACAAGAGAAGATTGAGGGTAAAAGAGGCCCTGAACGTAGACGTATATCCTGGCTGACCAATCTTAGGAAGTGGACTGGTTTAACGTCAACTGATCTATTTCGAGCTGCTGTGAATAGAATAAGATGGGCCAATGTGGTCGCCAACATTTCTAGAAGATAGGCACATTTAGAAGAATTCTGATTTTATGTTTCAGGACATGCTACAAAAAAAAATCATAAAAAACACAAAAAACGGCCTCGGATCCAAAAAAATTATAAAAATTACTAACAAAACCGAAAAAGCGAAAGCCAACAAAAAAATATTAGCAAAAACCACAAATTCCGGGCACGTAGGGCCCAACCACTTAAGCACCAAGTCTCCTAACCAAGCCTACCACAGAGCGGAGACTTGAGGCCCAAGTAAGCCATTTTAGTTTCGAAGATAAGTCACATGAAGATAACAGGAATAAAGCGACTAACGCTAGCCTGAATTTTTAATCGGATAGAGTACCATGTTGGAGTTCTATTACCCAGGATTCCCACATGAAAAGCATTTGGGTGGTAGTTATGCCCCTATCGCACATCAGAGTGCTATAGGAGGGAAAGGGATGGTGTGGTCAAACTCTCAACTGGTGACGTGGTGCCACTCAGTACCTCAGAGAGGTACGAGTTTAGTTGTAAAACGAATACGCATTTATTAACAACTCGCACGACTTCGAGATATGTATCACTTTGTCTTTGTCAGTCTTCTATAAACAGTGCAAACGTCAATTAGGTACAGCTCTGCTCTTATATCTCGCTACTGGATACGTAATATACGCTGGGATCCGTAGCGACCCCACGTCCCCATGAATGCAATATTTTCATAAATTCTTTTTTGCAGAGAAATGGCCAGTACAAGTAAAAAAATTAAATATTGTCATGAAAAATACGAGGAGACTGTAATGCAATGGTGTGATGAGCTGGACGCTGATTCGGAAGACGACATAGTCGGCAATGATCAAGATACAGAAGTTGATGATGATACGACAGATAGTGAACAAAATGTTTCAGAATTTGAACAAAATGTACAAGATTCTGTCATTGAGAAAGAACAAAATAGCACTGAACATAGTGAGCAAGAATTGGATTCTGATGCAAATGATGTAGGAAGGGCGTTTTATGGGAGAAATCGCTACAAATAGTTGATGCAGCCTGCGCAGAAAACAAGCAGAAAAACCCAAGCAATTGATTTGGTAAGGCATTTACCTAGTCTTAGAGGCACAGTGCTTCTTGTTGCCATTTGTTGGATATTCGTCCAAGAAGAAGAAGCACAGAACCGTGAAGAGTGGCGAAAAATGGGAGAAACCTATGTCCAGCAGTGGACAGAAGAGGTTGCATGATGATGATGATGAGAGGCACAGTAAATTTGTTGGCAGATCAAAATCCAACAAGTGTTGGGTGATGTATTTTCACCGATGATGTGATAGAAGAAATAATAAAGAGGAGAAATGAAAGACTGGGTTTAGCAAGGCAGAAATATAAAAATGAAGATAAGAATAGAACTTGGTGCATTATTTGGTCTACTTTTCTAACAGCAATTTTTAAAACATACAATGAAGACTTAGAATCAACGTATGCAACAGATGGAATAGGCAGACCAATTTTCACAATGCACAGTGCACAATGTCTCTAAAACGTATACTCACTTTATTAACTTGTCTAAGATTTGAGGACCCATAATCCAGAAAGGAGAGAAAAAAATATTAGTAGATGCGTTAATGATCTTGCATGCATTGATGAAATGTTAATTGGATTTAGAGAAAGGTGCAAATTTAAAATAAATATGCCCAACAAACTCAATAAATATGGTGTAGAAGTAATGGCCCTTTGTGATGCTCGAACCTCTTATTTATACATGTAATGCGTATATATACACTGGTAGAGGTAGTGACGGCGAAGAATTATCAGATCAAAAAAAATTTTCAATTCCTACCCAATCAGTACTTGGACTCTCAAAGCCAATTTTTGGAAGCGGTAGAAATATTACTGCGAATAATAATTGGTACAATCTATCCAAGTTGTTGAAGAGTTATTTGCTAGAAAAATTACGTATGTGGGAACGCTCAAAAAGAGTAAACGAGAAATTCCTAACAAATTTTTTTCCAAATAAAACTCGTGCAGAACAATCATTGATCTATGCATTTAACAGAAACATAACACTTTTTCATGAGCCTAAACGAATTAAAGCTATGATAATGATTTCATCTATGCATAGATATGAATCAACTGATAGTCAATCTTTAAACCCCCAGATGATCCAATTATACAACACAAAAGAGGGAGTGGGTAGTTTGGATAAAAAATGTGAGACTTTTTCTACTACTCTCGAAAAACAAGAAGTTGGCTTAAGGCTATTTTTTATCAGTTGTTAAATATATCTCTCATAATGTTTTATACACTTATACAAACCAGAATAACTGTACAAGATTTCAATTCATTAAAGAATTAGATCGTTGCACCTCGTTTAAAATCGTCAATAAAATCCTACACTGCACTATCAGACCGAATGATTCTTTTACAGCTGTATGCATCCCCATTTGATTTGAACATAATACAGATATACGCACCTACAGCTGACAAAGAGGAAACAATAATGGAAGACTTCTACGAACAACTAGAAATCTTAATTAATGCAACCAAAAAGAATGAAATAACACTTATAATGGAAGATTTCAATGCGAAAGTAGGACGAGGCAAAACAGGAAAGGTAGTGGGAAATTTCGGACTTGGTGAAAGAAACGAAAGAGGAGATCGTCTAGTTCAATTTTGCCAAGAACACAATCTAGTACTTACTAACACTCTTTTTAAGCTCCCGCACCGTAGACTCTATACCTGGAAATCACCGGCAGACTCACCCGGTAAAATATTCAGAAATCAAATAGATTATATCGCTGCACCAATCAGGTTTAGAAACTCCATCAAAGCCGTAAAAACTTACCCGGGTGCAGACGTAGCATCAGACCACAATCCGGTGGTATGTAAGTTTGAAGTAAAGTTAAAAAAGCCAAATGTAAAGAACAGGCCCGAAACGCTAGATATTAGGAAGCTTTCCAACAATAATATTAAACAACAGATGCAGGAGAATTTAAATACCGAAATATCAAAAATCCTTAAAAATAACAATGAACCGCTGGAAAAGTGGAGTGAAATTAAAGAAGAGATTAGGACTTCAAGCACTAAGTTTTTACTACCTGATAAGAGAAAAAAGAAAGACTGGATGACTGCAGAAATCCTTAACATGATGGAAGAGAGACGGATATATAAAACTAAAGATACTGCCAAATACCGTGAAACCCATAGACGAATAAGAGCTGAGATAAGAAAAACTAAAGAGAAATGGTTCTCGGAGAGATGCGAAGAAATCGAACAGTGCGAAAAGGTATACGACTATCACAATATGCATAAGAAGATAAAGGAACTCACAACAAAGAAAAGCTACAATATTTTATCGAAAGGGCTGTGCGATGATAATGGAAATCTACAACTAGACCCCGACAAAATAGTTAGAATCTGGGAAACTTATGTGGAACAACTGTTTAATGATGACCGTCCTAGTGGGTATACACTGAGCAATGATGATACTGGCCCGTCTATTCTAAAATCAGAAGTGGAGAATGCTATAAAGGGTCTTAAAAATAACAAAAGACCAGGCAACGATAACGTATACGGGGAAGTATTGAAAATGCTGTGCGAAACAAATAGTCAATTTCTAGACTCACTCGTCAGACTCTTTAACAATATTTATAACAGCGGGGAGTTTCCTGAAGACTGGCTAGAGTCAACTTTTGTTGCCATACCGAAAAAACCAAAAGCAAAGTCTTGTGATCAACATCGGATGATAAGTCTAATTAACCACATTTCGAAGGCATACACCAAGGTTATTTACAACAGAATAAGCAAAAAATGCGAGGATAACATTGGAGATTCGCAGTTTGGGTTTCGGAATTCTTTTGGGACAAGATAAGCACTTTTTAGTCTACAGGTACTCATCCAGTGCTGCAGAGATATGAACAAAGACTTGTACGTATGCTTTATAGACTACGCAAAAGCATTCGATAACGTAAAGCACGAAAAGATAATTGAAGTTCTCCATAAGATCGGAGTCGACTACAGAGACATTCGAACAATAGCGACTCTCTATTGGGGTCAAACAGCTAAAGTGAAAGTAGGATCTACATTGACCAATAAAATTGAGATCAAGAAAGGGGTACGACAGGGCTGTATCTTGTCTCCTATTCTCTTTAATATATACTCAGAAGAAGTATTTAAGACAGCGCTCGAGGAAAGCACAGAAGGCATAAAGATAAATGGAGAAATAATTAATAACATAAGGTATGCTGATGACACTGTGATTTTAGCAAGTAGCATGGAGGAACTGAGTTACCTAATGAGTAAGATACAAAAAACAAGTGCACAATACGGACTCAGACTAAATATCACAAAAACCAAATGGATGTTAGTAAGCAAAACCCAACAACCACCACAGCAACTGATATTAGACAATGAAAGAATTGAACACGTGGATTCGTACATCTACTTGGGAACAACAGTTAACTCAAATTGGGATCAAGCGAAGGAAATACGTATAAGAGTAAAAAAGGCAAGAGCATCGTTCACTAGCATGAAGCAAATTTTCACCTCTAAAAGCCTCACCCTACCTCTCAAAATTCGACTTCTGAAATGTTATGTATTCCCGGTTTTGTTATATGGAATGGAGGCGTGGACAATGACCGCAACATTGATGAAAAAAGTAGAGGCCTTCGAAATGTGGGCTTACCGACGTATATTACGTATATCCTGGACTGAGCACGTGACCAACGAAGAGGTACTACGCCGGATAGGTAAAGAGAGAGAGGTAGGAATAAGTATAAAGAAAAGAAAGTTGGAATACTTGGGTCACGTTATGAGACATAAAAAATATAGAGTACTACAGCTGATCGTTCAAGGGAAAATAGACAGCAGAAGGGGTCCAGGGAGGAGAAGACACTCGTGGCTCCAAAACTTGCGGCAATGGTTCGGATTGTCATCTGCTGAACTATTCAGATCTGCCGTAAACAAAGTCAGAATAGCCATGTTGATTGCCATTGTCAGAATAGCCATGTTCGGAACGGACAAGGCACATGAAGAAGAAAGAATTAGATACTGATCTAATAACACCGCATATAAGACGACGATTGGCCAACTATCATTTGCCGAGAGAGTTGAGATCAATAATTAGTTCAATTTTAAAAGAACCAATCCAATTTCCAATGTGGGAAACGTCCTAGGATTAAGGATAAAAAAACTTCTGTGACTTGCAAGTGTTGTATGGTACCTATTTGGTTAGAATGTACAGAAAAAGTGTGTAATGACTGTACAATTGACTAACTGTGAACTTTTTTGTTAAATGTTATATTTTATATTTTAATGATAATAATATTATAATATGTCTAAGGCTATAATATGTCTAATATATTATAATATATCTAAGTTAATTTCTAAACGAATGTTGTTCAAATTTTTGTTTGTTTACCTAATTTTTTATAAATAATCTATTATTGTGCAAATGTATTCATCAATATATCATTTTTCACCTATACTAAAAATACTCTTATTTTTGAATAAAGTTAAAATTATTTCAAAATACCGGTTTAATTTTTTTAATAAAATCCTACTAAAATGATTTTTATTTCTTGTATGACAAAATTAATGTTTTCATTGGTTTTTTATGATTTTAAACGGTTAGGGTACGGTTAGACTCCACGTCACCGTTTATGTCAAGATTATATCACTTCACCACTTCAGGGTTAAAATGTTTGCTCTGGATTCAAGTCAATGAAAAAGTGCTTATTTTTAGAATAAAACTCTGGAGAAACGAGGCAATTCTTCCTTATAATGACTACGAGTGTTTTAGTACACACTACACAGTGCTATTAGCGCGTATTTTCAGCTCTACACTGAAAAGAAATTAAATCAAGATACGATAGGAATATCACACAATAAGATAGATACATCAGATGTTTATTTTGACAACTGTATCTTGGCTTCCGATATAAAAGCTGCAGATGTTTTTAGTTTCCATATTTGTGTGGTACTGTCATAAAAAAATACAAGTTGTTATTTAATCACATAAATACACATTTCACATGTATTCTTTACGCATTTACACCTTAAGGCTCTTATTTTGACTTCATAAAAATAAAGAAATTAAGAAGCAGACACAATTATTACTGACTCACTGGAGACAAACACTTCTCACACCCTAAATATATTCGCTATCCACCGATCTTCCTCTTCTTCAAGTTCCGCTGCTATCGGAAATTGGAAATTATTCTGGCAATTATAGTTTTGTTTGTTACGTATCTGAAAAGTTCTAAGCCATTCACGGAGATTGTGTAGCCACGAATTTTTACGCCTTCCTACGCTTCTTCTGTCTTTTAATTTTGCACTACATTATATTCCTTAATAGTTCGTATTTCTCACCTCTCATAATGTGTCCCAAATATTCCCACTTTCTCATTTTTATTGAGTTTAAAACTTCACGTTGTTTTCCTAGTTGTTCGAGCACTTGTATCTACATTTATTTTGCGATCCGTCCATGATATTTTTAGAATACGCCGGTAACACCCCATTTCGAATATGTCTAGGGTTTTAATGTGCCCAAGACTTAACTTCATATAAAACAGTTAAGAAAATATGACATCGTAGCATTCTTATCCGCAGCGTTATATATCATACAGCAGTATATTCATACTATATTAGCAGTATACTAGCAGCATATTATCCGCAGCAGTATATTCATACTAATATTTCAAAAAATCTTCATTCTATTAAAAAATTATCTTACAACTTTATGCGGCAACTTATTCCTTTTATTTGATCAATATCTTCTGTGATCCAAGCTCCAAGTTATTTGTACGAGGATATTTGCTCAATTTTTGTATTATTGAGTACTACTTTATCTCTGTTTTGTGCTTTCGTAATTCCCATGAACTTAGTTTTCTTCAGATTTAGTTTTAATCCATAATTGTTGCAATGCATATTGAGTTGTCGGGCAAGATCTTCTAGTGTTCCCGCCAAAAGGACTGTGTCGTCAGCATATTTTATTTTACTGAGTGGCTCACCAATTATTATAAAGACCTCACTGACTTCGGCCAGCGCTAATTATTCTCAGATGGCTTCATTATATAAACTCATGGCTTCACTTTGCACTCGTATGTCCCCATAGGGAGGACATGACTCGTGTTTTACCGTTGCGCTCGTATGTTCCCATACAGGGGACATCGCATGTATATGTCGCCGCTTCGGCGACATACGAGTTATTTGCTATCTTTTTAAAGCATGATTACGAGTGTAAAGAGTTAAACGAAATTTTTTTTTATCTGGAAGACAGTTTTTTGCTTTTATCGCCCATATTCTTGTAAACATTATAATACATGGTTTCCTCCTTATTTAGGTCCTGGTCCATCTCTTTGGTGAACGCTCCGATGTCCTACTCGTGACTTATCTCGAGCGAGGCTCAGCAATATTCCTTCTTCCGTGCCGTTAATATTTTTATTTCACTCTTTTTTCTTCTTAATATCCAATTATTAATATCTTCGACATTTCACGCGTGTCTTGTGCTTTAAGTTCTTTTAAGAGTGTCCCTCCAGCTATTCTATGAAGTATCTTTATCTCTAATGTTTCCAGCAGTCTTTTGAGATTTGAGGTTTCTGTTAAAATTTCAGCAGTATATGTCAAGAGAGTCCTTAAGCTTTCATAGATTTTTGAATTAATTGACAATGTTTTACCATATTATCATTTTTGTTCGTCTTCTACATTTGTACTTCTAAATATTAACCTTCAACCTCCGATACAAGATGCTTAAGTGTTACGTGTGGCCTGTTCTCCTGTACGGAATGGAAGCATGGACGTTAAAGGCCAGTTCCATTAACAAACTTGAAGTGTTCGAAATGTGGTGCCTGCGTCGAATGCTCAGAATATCATGGACGGACAGGGTCAGAAATGAGGAAGTACTCAGAAGAGCGGGCTTACAGGATAGGGAACTTTTTAATTATGTAAAAAGTAAGAAGACTGCATACTTGGGGCACATTATACGAGGAGAACGATACACTTTTCAGCAACTGATACTCGAAGGGAAAATAGAGGGTAGGAGAGGTCTCGGACGTAAAAAAAATGTCATGGCTGCGCAATATTCGACAATGGACAGGAATCCACAGCTATGAAATGCTTCGCAATGCTGCTAAAAACAGATATATTTAATCCAGAATATTTAACATCTCACCTGACAAGACGATGTACGGTGGACGCCTACGCAGAAATGCATGGCACCTTAAGAAGAAGAAGAAATATTAGAACTTCATTTCTTAATCCATCATCATCATCATTCTCTTTGCCTTTATCCCTATGCGGGGTCGGCTTCTCTAATTACACTTCCCCATAAGTGTCTATCTTGGGTCATATCAATATTAATACCCTTTACCAACATGTCCTGCCTAAGCCTCCCCCCGCAGATCTTTTTTGGTCTTCCTCTCCTACTACTTCCAGGAACCCGCAGCGATCATCAATTCTTCTTATTGGGTGATTAACGCCTCTACGTTGAACGTGGCCAAACCATCTTAATCTATGCTCTCTCATCTTGGCAACAATCGGTGCTACCCCTAGACTTTCCCTGATATACTCATTACTAATTTTATCCTTTTTTGCCACTCCACTCATCCATCTAAGCATTCTCATTTCCGCCACATGCATTCATTGTTCCTCTTTCTTTTTAACAGCCCAACATTCAGTTCCGCATATCATAGCTGCTCTTATGGCTGTTAGAATTATCCCTTCAGCTTCATTGGAATTTTTCTGTCACACAACACACCACTCACTTCATTTCACTTCATCCGTCCAACCCTAATTCCACTGCATGCATCTTCATCTATTCCTCCATTATTCTGTAACATCGATCCTAGGTACTTAAAACTATTACTTTTCACAATCATTTCACCATCCAAATATATCATTATATTTGTACTAACTCCATATTTAAATGAACATTCCAAATACTCTGTTTTTGTCCTACTAAATTTTAAACCTTTTTTCTTAAGAGCTTGTCTCCACTGTTCCAGTTTTTGTTCGAAGTTGCTTTCACTATTTCCTACCAACACTACATCATCAGCATACATTAAGCACCACGGAATATTACCCTGTAGTTTCGCTGTTATTTGATCCAGAACTAATGAGAATAAATAAGGACCACCGAGCCTTGGTGCAATCCTACTTTCACATGAAATTTATCACTCTATCAAATTTCATTTCTTAATCCATAGATATATAATACAAAAAATAGACTTATTGCTGCAATACAGTCGCGTTCCCCCAGTTGCGACAGAGATAAGCTCCTCTTTCTAATTTGCCGGGATTATCGACCACGTGACCTTCTCATAGGTTATTTAAGTCACGTGGTGGATAAACCTGGCAAATAAGAAAGAGATGCAGGGACTGCTTTGCGTCAGTTTTCGCTGTCGCACTGGGGGAACGCGACTGAATTGTAGCAGTCAATTTATATTATATGTTTCTACTATTTTTCCATTGTTAGGATATCTTTAAAACCAGAGCCAATTCGGCAAGTTGGAGCTCAGATTCTTATTCAGCTCACCAAAAACTTTCGGAGAAGTATACTCAGTTCTCTGGGCCTCATGCTTGTCCTTTGAATTGGAGAGTATTATCCTACTACCCTCCTTAAACTTAAGAATGGTAGTGCTCGTATGCATGGGATATGTTTGCACTAAACTTTCTCTCCCATATTTTAGTTTTTCTATGAAATTCCGTCTTTTTCGGAAGTTCCCCTAATCTTTAACAAATCTAGGCTTTATTTTGCGTCCATACAATAATATGCGGAGTATTCCACTAAAAATAACAAAGTTAATGGCGACTTACGGTTCTAAAGGAAGTGATAGCAAGCTGTAAATATAGACTACTAGATCAGCTACAACTATGCGTAGCAATTTTCAGATTTCAAATTCGATACTTTTCAGAGATATATCGAAGACGTCTACTTAGAACACCTTGTATACTTATTGTGGTCTATATCCCAAATATGAAACGACACCGGACAATAATTCCAGACTAGTTCTTAGAGTTTAAATTATAAAAGTCAGTACTTAGAAAAATAACATATAGTGTGATCCATTTAGATTGGAAACACCTGTATAAAATTTTAAGTTTGTAATAATTGATTTTAACCAATTTTTTAAAATGGCATGTAATAAAGGACTACTTCGGGACATAATTTAGAATGTTTATACTATGACATGACATACTAAGATATTTTTTGTTAGTCAAAAATAGAGAATTTTTATCGAGATCTTTTTATTAACAAAATTCGTACGCCACTGGATTTAGAGCGGCTTCAAATAGCTATGTCAAGAATTTTATTAAAATATATTTATTAGTAACGAAGTTATGACAACTTACAATCTTAAAACTCACTAAGCTACGAGTCACCAAAGAACACTATCTATCCACAGATATCTATGAAAATTATCACTTTTTAACTAATTTTAATAATAAACCACCACTACAAAATAATGTTAATAATAGCATAACAATTTAATGAAAGTAACGCAACCAGATTATTAACTTTACAAGCTATTAAAACTTAATATTTCAACTTAAATCTTAGTTGCCTTGAAAATGATATTACTGTTTAACATTTGTGACAAATTTCAATGTCACTGCGACAATATTTACTTCCAAGTCTTTTCATAATATTTTCTGTCATGCAGTGGCGGCTGGTGTGGTAAAATTTTGGGTAGGCCAAGCCAGCAAATTACATATAGCTATGTGTAATCAGTGGCGGATCCAGAGGAAGGGGTCACGGGGTTATGACCCCACCTAAAAATATTTGAAAACCCACTTATCCTATTGGTGGTAAGACTAAAAGTGACCTTGCATCAGAGAAAAGTAATCACCCTCAAGATCCATGACCTCCCCAAAAAAATTCTGTAGCCGCCAGTGTGTGTAATACATATTTTTTTTGTGAGAGCGGGAATCTTTTTTTTTTCGAGGCAACCGTGCACTTGTTTGCAATTGTGTTGTTTGTTTAAAAATATGTTACAATTATAGATTATGTTACATATTTTTTTATCATAATTTAAAAGAAAATTTATATTACAATTCGATAATTACATTACAAGTGACGATGATCGGCGTAGGCCCGATCGTCTGGTGCCTAAACAGCTAGCATAAACACGACAATATAAATCGTTGTCCGGCAAGCTGCTTAACTTCAAACGCTTTTTGTACGGGGATCTTATGTGAGCTGGGTCGGCCAGTTCCGATCGGGCCTATTAATGATATTTAAAATGCCTGAATACGATTCGATGCTTTCTATGGTTATATGATATCATAGTTGTTTTAACGGACGCTAATGTATTAAGTGATTTAGTACATTTAAAAGTTATTTACATGGATTAACATAATTTTTGAACATATGTTTTTCAATTTTAAAGCTCTTAAAATTATTGGGTAGGCCCGGCCTATCCTGCCTACCCCCAAAAGCCGCCACTGCTGTCATGGCTATCCGTTTTTTGGGAGATAACGAAAGAAGTGGCAGAGAAGTTTGTATAATATTTAATGGCAGACATGCCGATTGTTTTATTAGCAACTTTAAGGTAATAAAAATAACCGAATAAAACCGAATTTAGAAAATATCCCCTTACAAAGAAGAAGAGGGAATTATGAAATCAATTGGAATATTAAAACAACATAAATTTTCTAAAAAATGTATTGTTTAGCGACGAAGCCACTTTCACTACAAATAGAGTACCACTATCACAAAACTGTTGCTATTAAACAGCAGATAACCCCCATTAGTAATAAACTATACAAGCCAGTATTCTCAAAAAATTTATGTTTGGAATAGCTATTAACTAGCGAATTAGTGGACCTTTCTTTGAGGAAAACATGAACTCAAAAAACTTTTTAAAATTTTTAAAAACCTTCTTGTGGGATGCTATTCATGAGCTTTCACTTAATGAACTAAGTGTATCCAGTTAGATGGGTGTTTTTTCATTACGCCAGAATTGGGAAGCAATAGCTAAATGAAAGTTTTCTAAACTGTTGGATAAGTCTTGGTAGTCCGTTGATAGATTAGTTATCCAGATATCAAGATCTCATAATTTTAGAATTCTTCCTCTGGGGAGTTATCAAACAAAATTTTACCCAACCCGCCGAAGAAACGTAGACAAACTTCGTGCAAGAATTCAACAGGCATGTGCAGAAATTAGATGGTGGATTGGTAGAGACAACTAGGATTTAAACTAAAATTATATTTCCATGACAGTCATTTGATACAGAGTGTTCTTTTTTGACTTGTAGCCTAGTAAGTTTTAAAACTTTTGTCATAACCACAAAATTTTTGTCATAACTTTGTTATTAATAAATATATTTCAATTAAATTTTTATCATAACTATTTGAAGCCTCTCTAAAACTATGGCGTAGGAATTTTTGAAAAAAAAGCATGCCTGGTATGCCCTGGTAATTTGAATAATTACTTTAAATTATGTTCCGAGGTAGACCTTTTATTATATGATATTGAAAAAAAAATTGGTTAGGTATATTCGGTTAACAAATTTTATAGAGATGTTTCCAATCTAAATGGGTCACACTATATAAGTAAACAATGAAAAAAAAAAAAAAAATAGAACCAAATTATAGGCATATTAGGTTCCCATTTCTATGATTACCATTATATGTACTATTACAAGAATACCTTTCAGATCCGGTAGATATAAATGATCAATACCACTCCTTGTATTATTGTAGAAATTGACAATCTCCGGAAGTAACGCCGAGCACGATTTTTATATTTACCCATTTTTATTGATGTCAAATTCCATTAAAATTATTTTCATAGTGCATATTCGATCGAAATCTTGAAAAAGTGTCAAACTCCTCATAATATATCAGCCCATTCCTCTCACCACTTTTGTAAATGTTTTTTTAATTCCGTTAGTTTATATTTAAAACTTATTCGGACGGATAGACTTGTCCTTTTCTCCTTTTTTTTCTGTTAACTGTGTCCCTTTTGGTACCCGTTTATCGCTTTTACAATACATTAGTTCTAGATCTCATATAAACATTTTGGTATTACGACGAAATTAAGTCATGTGATTGATTTATTTATCTACGCATACTTTATATTTTTTATTTATGTCACTCCCGGAGTGCCATATCCCGTTTTTTGTTTTTTTTAATCCTGTTCTGAAGCTACTTTCTTGTGAATCTTAATGCAATTACTTCTTTCGTTGGGAATAAGCCACAATTTAAGTTTAAAATAAGTTTATTTTTGACGTTTCGATTTCCACTTCGGAAATCGTTCTCAAAATACAAACATTGTATTCCAAACGAAAATAGTAATTAATTTTTTAAATCCGTTATAATGAAATATAATGATAATCAAAATGAAGTAATTAAACATAAATACAAGAGAATAATGAAAATGTAATGATGAATAAATTTCTATATTATATTTAACAAATTTTGAAAATTACTAAAATCATTATCAACAAAATTTTTAAAGAGAAAAATTAAGATTTTTTTATATTTTAAAGAACTTAAATGTGTGGTGTTATTATAAAAAATATATTAACAGTTAAGTAATAAGTAGACATAAAATTTTATTAACCTACACATAATAATAATGTGCTATAAAAAATACTCACTTCTGACGGCACTCCCTAAGTGCTACCCACCATTTTTTTTTATTTATATAAAATTACAGTAAAATTATTTGCATACCTACTGCAATAATTGATTGAAGTCTTTGAAAGACGTGACTGGGAAAGCATGACAAAAGATTCTTTAGGCATTCTATAAAAAGCAATTAACTTTCTATCAGGCGTGATTTTGTATTCTTTTCAAAGTAGGGATGCACCCAATATCTTCCCTGTGAACTCTACGAACCCTGCGGTACTCAACTGCGATGGCAATCAAGCATGTCCTCCTCGTCAGAAATCGACATAAAAAACCACGGCACCGCTCGAATCTCGTAATTAAGATCTCGGAAAAGCTTTCTGAAAAAATCAGGATCCCTTCCCGAAGAGCCAAAGACCCGCCGAATACACCTATGGCAAGCATCAGCTACAACACATTTTGCTCCCTTAGAGGAAATGGCCGCTGGACACAATTTGCCGTATCCCACATGGAAAGCGCTAAACAGACTAAGAACTGGCGTTTCACGTTGTGCTAGTAACCTGAAGAAATGGGGATACAAGGAGGACGATACCTGCGACTGTGGCGCGGTTCAAAATAGTCACCATCTACTATCATGCACAGAGATGAGAGAGACCTGCACAAAAGAGGACCTATTCTTAGCGAATGACAGGGTCATATATGTGGCCAACCATTGGAAACACAAAATTTAAAGCTGTTGGTGTTCCGGACACGGAAAGTAAGTAAGTACCGCTCGAATAAATAAACACAAATGATTCAGAACCATTCGCTCCGTGGGCGGACACAAGTTTCATTTAGGTTGTAAACTGGTTATAAACCGATTGAGACTAGTTGTCAACTGTTGTTTTAAAACAGTTGCGCCATGGACTCATATTTTGTCCATGTTGGAAGAAACGATCAGTAGGAAAGCACAGATATTTTATTTGGTCCATTTGACAATATTAAATATTTCATTATATTCAAAACTATAATAAATAAAATACAGTCAATTCCGTACATAATCAGAACAGATTTCCTTTATAATTGATATGGTCATATTAATATAATTAATTATTCGACAACATTATCATATCAGTAAGATTAGAAACGGAAGAATATGTTTAACTACCTTTAAAATATATTTTTGTTTACTTTTAAAAGTAAAACGTTTAAATTTAACATTGACTTTTTTCTAATTTGTGTCAGAAAATATGTTGTCAAGAAAACGCACTTCACTGTTTGACTATATACTAGGTTATACTAATACAGAAACAACAAAAGAAACTGGAACAACAAAATGGAAGTCAGAATAGACGAAAAACTTACAGAACCTATAGACATAGGCAGCGGAATAAGACAGAAGGACTAATTGGGCCCTAAGCTGTTTAATTTAAAAATGAATGAAATTAACAAAGGAAGATGATACAAAATTAGTCCAGTCGTCAGAGATTTGATCTCTACAAACGAGACGAACAAGCTGAATTTTCCGAGAATGTCAATTGTGGGACCCCAAAAAAGATACAAAAAAGTTGCCCTCGGGCTTACCCCTAAAAGCCCCTCGTAGAAGGACGAAAACGGAAAACATCGATTTATCAAGAAATGCAGATGAGACAATTTTGAACAAAAATGTTTATTAGCCCTTTTGGTGTAGAATAAACCGTTCTCTCAGAAACAACGCTTGAAGCGACCGGCGATTTTGAATGTCAGTTACGCTCGCGAAATCAGTGTAACAACTCGACGGTAAAAATTCGATATCTTTAGAGTGTCCTCTCGACAAAAATCAGAATGCATTGTAAAGATGAAGAGTGCAACTCTCGTATACAATATTTGCATTTTGCCGCAAATGAAGTCAGTTCCTATAAAGCCGTTACATAAATAATCTTTGAGCGATTCTTGTCGTTTTTTACGATTCTCATGATATCAAAAAATTGATCACTTCGATCGATCGAAATGACAATGGAAATTCCACACATCGGTGTGGAGCCTAATCTTCAAAACCTATAACATGAAATTTTGATTTTGAGTTTTGACAACAAATATGTCGCATTTGAAACATGCTTAAAAAACGCTGAATTTAAACTTTCATATTACAAACTACTGAAGTTGTATAGTTTCGAAAAACGTACTAGTACAATCGAAAATAAGCAGTTTTGACATTAAGGTCGCTGTTATGCACAAGTTTTTCGTCGCCTGTCGCGTGGCGACAAAAAACGAGGCGTTCTCTAAGGCCGCTTGTATGTACGCGTTTTCGTCGCCTGTCGCGTGACCACAAAAAAAACGCGGCGTTCTCTATGATTCTGTCCCCGAAATTAGAGAGTTTAATGACGCTGCTTGCTTCGATAGGAGCTTATTTTTCTAGCTTGAAGAAGTTAATCGATGTGTGAAGACTTGTGTTGTCCGATGGAGCACCTCGATGGTGAACTACTTATCGACAAGATTGAAAAACGACCATCTTTGTGTGGTTCATCATCTTCTTCATCTTATTGCGTCGTCTCCTTTCGAAGGTTGGAGATCTAAATAGCAATTGTAGCTTTGGAAACTGCTGCACGAAAAATTTCTGTGGATGAGCGGTCAAACCATCTCCTTAGGTCTTTCAGCCACGAGTTCTGGCGTCTTCCAACAGATCTTTTACCCTGAACTTTACCTTCCAATATGATTTGGAGTAATTCATATCTTTCACCTCAACACATGACCCAAGTATTGTATTTCTCTCTCTTTAATTAGTGAGAGATCAATTACAAAAAGGAAATAGACTAGCAGGATGCCTTAATAACACTATATGGCAAAGCCCACATATAAACACTGAGATGAAGTCAATAATTTACAAAGCTAGTGTAAGACCAATAGTGACATGCATTAGAAACAAGTCCCGACACAGCCACAACACAAAGACTACATGAAACGGCAGAGATAAGAGTAATGAGAAAAATTACTAGAAATACTCCGAGATATCAAAAGAGGAGTAAAGACATTAGAAGAAAATGTAACGTACTGTGTATAAACGAATGGACACTTCACAGAAAAGAATGGAATAACCACATAAGCAGAATGGGGCAGGCATGTGAATCCGCCAATGAACAAGTCGAATTGCTTACAAAAATGAAGAAGAAGGTTACACTAATAGTATTCACTCAATTTGTTTCCCTTGTTTTACCATGTCTCAATAATTGAGAACTCCTATGTTACTTCTTATGTCAGACCATAGACACATAAGACCTAGACTGAGCAAACTCCGATTATTCAGATCCAAAACGAGAAACAAAATCGCCTAGCAACCACTCGACTTGTTACATCAAACACTTTAGTTAGATTTAAGTTGCTACCTTACTTGTGTGTTGTGTTTGGTAGTGGGAAGGTCACGTGGTCAATACACCCGGCCATTAGAAAGAGATGCAGAGACTGCTTTGCGTCATGTGTGTCTGTAGCAATGGGGGAACGGGTTTATATTGCAGCGCTCAGCCTAGGTATTACATGTGTATATGTCAGACTGCTGACCTGGGGGTTAGAAAAAATATTTATAATTTTATAAGATTTTACTGGGTTTCATATCGAATTTTTGCCACCACGAGAATCCGATAAATTTGTGCGAATTTATGGAACAACTTTGGAAGTGCAATGGCTGACTACGGTTTTTTCAAACAGTTTTCAGAATAATGTAATGATTTGTGGTACCTAAGCAATAATTAAGTCGAACACTACATATGACACGACATTCAAATATATGCCCACAAACAGATATGCCCGGAAAACAGAAGTCATAAAAAAGGAGTGAAAAATGAAAAAATAACTATGTTTCCTAATCCTAAATATTTAGTATTTGTTTTCTATTTTTTTTAACTAAAAAACAAAAAAAAATAATCTTATCTATAATGAAGGAATCTTATTTATAACAAATACAGATTTATTCTAAAATATCGAAAGCTCTTTTGATTTAATTTAACATTAATAAAAAAATTTACTCACTCCCAATATCTTCCGGATTTTTTGTAGAGATCTAACGCCGATACTTCACTACCACCGTTGGCAGCTGCTCTAGCGTCCTGTATCATTTGATTCTTCTCATTCTGTGATATAGATTTGGTCGAAGATACTTCGTTTTCCCCTTCAGATGAATAATCCGAAGTATTGTGCCATTTTCGACTGACACGTTCTGATTGATGGGAGGATTTCGTAATTGGTCTCGCGTTCGTAGATGTTACCTCATCTACTGCCTCTGATGTGCTATCCTTTACTCTGTAACAAAAGATAGCGCTGCTGTTAACAGTTCCACACAATACTGGCCTATAAATAAAGAAAAAAATAAAGGTATCTCTGAAATTTCTTCAGGGTTTAACTCTCTACCCAAAGAGTTGTAATATGCATAATATCCATCACACATCGAAAATTCCGACTACATCATAACTATTACTCATTATACTGTGCATCTGTATGGTTGGTTGCCTAGCTGACAAGAGAAAGATCGTTATAACCTCATGCATTCGTACACGTGTAATGAATGTACAGTACTTTATGTATGACTCCACTTTAAAGTAATATTTTTTACCGAAATAGTGGAGTTATTTGTTGTAAACATTTTTTTGGAGAAAGTATTATTCTTTATTGTATAAATCTTTTTCTACATCGAATTTCACATTATTACCTGGTTTTATGCTATCATTTATTATAAAATGCATTTAATCTTATTTTAGTTTATGCCGTTTATCGAAAAAAACATTTTGGTTTTTGTTTTTAGAATGGATCCAGGGAAGTTTTAGCTCGTCTAAATACGTTAACTGTGTTCCTGATGATGGAGAACTAAGTGAAGACTACTTAGGTTCAGATTGAGATAATGAGTATATTCCTCGATGTTGTCGTCATTCTCAGTCTAATGATAATGATAGCAATTAACAAAGCAATTTGGATAAAAATATACCTATTTGCTCTGGTATAACTAGAATTGTCAACAAAAAAAAAAGAAATCTGAAAAATTTTATGAAAATTGGGCCATATGAAGCATTTTAATAAAAGTGATTACGCATTTAAAGGCATTATAGAACTACCAGAATGTATCATTGAGCTAGAGCCCATGCAGATTTTTTTCTTGTCTTTGTTTCCGAAAGAATTACTTTCCGTGATTGTTAAACAATTAAACATAAAAGCTCTACAGGATAACATAAACAAACCTGCCAATATTACCAAAAACGAAAGGGAGCAATTCATAAGAACTGTAATATTGATGTTATTGGTGAAATTACCAACGTCGAGGCTCTACTGGAATGCAATTGTAGGTCAGCCACAAGTATTTGAATCTATGACCTGCAATATATCGGATATTATAAAGAAACACCTTTATTTTAGTGATAATAGTAACTCTATTCCTATTGGTAATCTAGACCATGATAAACTGTTCAAAATTCGACCTGTTTAAGATTAAACAATGTATTTTATTGGTTACCAATGAGGAACATCTAGCTGTTAACGATCAATAATTATCCCTACGAAATTCCAGTACCACAAACAATATAATCCGGTAAAACCTCAAAAATAGGATACAAAAATCAAGTACTTAGTGGTGTAGTGGTTTTAGTTATGACTTTTGACATTTTTGCTGATAAACAAAGCAATACTTTTCCAAATGGAGCGCTTGATTTAGGAGTCAGTGGCAATGTTATCAGACTACTGACAGAGACAGTGCCGAAGACCCTTAATCATAAAATATTTTCCGATAATTGGTTTAATAGTCCAAAATTACAAATTTATCTTACAAAATGGATTGTTGCCTTTAGGTATGGTTCGATGAAACCGTGTTCCAAATTCAGGAATCCCATCCAAAAAAGAACTAAAGAAAAAAGAAAGCGGTTTCATTGTAGAAAAAGTTGCCCTTGTTGAAGACGTAAACATAAGTCTAATAACTTGGTTCGATAACAAGCCAGCAAATATGTTATTAAATTACGTTGGTAGTGAATCTAGAGATTCGATGCCCTCGAGCTGTTAAAGTTTATAATCAGCTTATGGGTGGAGTGGACTTATTAGACTAGATTTCTTTACAGAATCCACTTAAGATCAAGAAAATGACATAAACTATTTTTTTATATGTTGGATCTATGTGTTGTAAACGCTTGGATACTCTGGGACATAAAAAATGAGCAAAATTGCTATATATCATTGTTTGACTTCAAACAAGCCGTTTCTCAACATTTATGTAAATCTGGGAAGTCACTACCAAGAAAGAGTCACTTCAACGTCTAGTCGTCAAGGAACTCCACCTGTGTTAACCAATGGAAGAACCTAAACACCTACAAAAAACAAGAAAAACTCCTGCAAGTAAGAGATACCGTGAAATTATGTGCGTAAGGACAACAGTATACACATGCCATAATGGCAAAAATATCGCTAACAGTGTCAAATATGTACAAAAAAAGTTACTCCAAATGTATAAACTGTATGGAATTGTCTATCACAATTTCGTAACTAATATTTATTTTTGTATGTTTTTCTAAAATATTTTAGTATAATGCATGCCAAACCATATACGGATTTTCAAAAAAACTTCCAGATTGTAGTTACTGCATACTAAACCATATATGGGTTAAAACCAATTATTTTCAACTTTACTCATGTAGTAGAGGGTTAATAATATATTGCTCTTCAGCAGCAACTACCAAAGTTTGACAATGACAACTTCATTAGTTTCTGACATTTTATGGGTACCTTAATGATTTACGGCTATAGATTGTCTCAAAGTGACTAGTCTGTACAGGGTAAATGCATAACATCGATGCCAAACGTCTTTGCAAACTTGTAGTAAAATAAACGTCGCTTCTTACTACTTAGCCTAATCCATCTTTTGTGTTGAGGGTAGCTTAAGTACTAATGCCCACTAACGACCCTGCCTGGCTTCCTTCTGTCAGTGGTTCTCAAACATAAATAATATTTGCTACAACATACTTGGGTTAAATTAAAATAAAATAGAAATTAAAAAATGCCTTTTATTTGTGTCACACAAGCAGTTTGTTTTTAATCTTACAGTATGTGCTAGCGATACAAAGCCATTTGTTTATAGATTTAAATAAAATCAAATAAAATAAAACTAAAATATAAAGAAACATTTTATTTATGTATTGTTCCGTTCAAAAGTTAAGGGGGGAAGGACTTTAAAAACCGCACTGTATATAATGGCAGTAACAAAACGTAGAAATATCCGAAAAAAAAACTAATAAATAAGTTGAAAATAAAAGAAGTCATTGTATTTAATTTCGTGTGTAAGTAATCGTAATTGTACACCATTATATTTAGTTCCTTTTTCTATCAATCGTTGTCACATTTAGTTTCTGCTTCACTATTATCATCATCATTATTATCGTCACTGTCATCACTATCTCCGTTATTTATATTTATAATAATTGGTTCGATATCATCCAACAAATTGTCAATTTCCCAAATTTTTTTTTGTTGCTATTACGTGGTTTACGTAGTTTTTTCATTTCTCTGGCGTAATGACCTGCTGCTGTGATTAAATTTCGCATTTCAGCTTCTTTAAAATTTCGATTGGATTGAGTTCACAGTGATAGGGTGGGAGCCTCAGAATCTTCACATTGTGCTTTTTGGCAATATCTTCTATTATGTACCTGTCATATTTTGCTTTGAAGGCCTTGACTACATCAAGTAACTAGCATTTTAGGTAGTCTTCTTCAAAAAATAGGTCCTTTGCCAGAAGCCATTCTTAAATATCTTTTTTTAGTGTTGAACTGTTGGGAAATTGTTCTGACTTTCTGCTGTGATAGGAGGTATTGTCCATTACCATAACAGTTTTTTCTGGCAAATTTAGCATTAAGTTATTTTCGAACCAATCTTCGAAGGTCGGTCCATCCATTTCGTCGTGGTAGTCCTGAGTATTTTTCTTTGCCAAAAACGTGAGCTCTGCTCCATCAACAATAACTTAGAAGAACGTATTTGCAGTTGATATCAACCAAAATTACAAATTCCTTACACATTATGGCAGTAATTAGCACCGCAGGGACATAAATAACATTTTAAATTTGGCAGTTAGTAGAAATTACCGGAATTATTTTAAACTTTGAAACAAATGTTTATTTAACACACATTTTATTATACTACTGCTACTAATAAAAGATAAAAGTTGATAAGTTACTATTAGAAACAAATAATGTATAGTATTATGTAAAATTATTAGCAAACGATATTTGTAAATTACATAAAATTGTACGTGAGGACTTGTTGAGAACTCCTGGTTTATTCCGTTTATTTTGAAAGATAGACAACAGAGAACGCCATCGCTCACTACATAAAACTGGCAACGTCTTGGCGAAATTCCCATAAGGTTAGCATTGCATATCTTACCCTGTACAGACTAGTCACTTTGAGACAAAATATAATAAGTTTGATTTTTTTACTCATTTCGTTACAGTTGAATGATTAATATAATGTTTTTTCCACAAGTTGATAATGCTAATATTTTAATTCTGTCGCTTTTCGGCGGACACTATCAAACATTTGTTGACAGTGTGTCCCAGATATAACTACAGCGAAATTTTCTTTGGTATTTTAAATCCATGAGCAGACTTGACCTTAGATCACAACCCACTTATCGCCAGGATTACACTCACAGTTAAAAACATTAAGACATCAAATAATTGCTACGATGGACACAAGAAAGCTTAAAGAACCCCATGTAAAAGAATGCATACATAACACGAACTGCATATGAACTGTAGCAAACTGAACATAAACACTAATAAAACTGACGAGCACTGGGATCGACTAAAACTAAAAAAAGAAACGTCGAAATCCATAAACAAGAACCAGAGATACAGTTAACAGCTCCTTCCCCTCCACTGCTCCCGCGAGTTTCAAAGCCGGCCGATTTTGGAGACCACATTTGCAAGCTTAGTGAACGATTCCATTAAAAGGCAATCTTTTTCGAATTTTGCACAATAAAACTTTAGAGTATGTTCTTTTAAATGACTAATACGAACTCTTAATTATTATAAACAAATCTGCTATCAATTTTTTAAAAAAGGGACTAATTTCGTCCCAAATTGTCCTAGGACAATTTTTTTATTTTAAAATTGTGAAAAAATACAGATTTTCTAAATATGAAAATTTTTTTTTTCAGTAAACGCTTAAAAAGTTATTTTAATTGTTTGCAAGCCTAATAAAATCGACATGTTTTTGCGAAATTATTTTGCAATATTTAAAATTGTTTTTCTTAATCTGTTTTAAATTATGTTAATAGAATAAATCTTCTTTCAGAATCTGCACGTATGATTACTATAACTACATAATTTTATGACTATTGTTGCAAAAAAATTTAATTTGGGATAAACAAATTAAATATTAAATAACTTTTAAACTATTTAACCTATCTGTTTGAATAATATGAAGGTTATAAGTGTATTTTTAAAAAAATTATTAACATTTATATAATACCGAAATTGTTTATTTATTTTGCAACTTTCTAAATAACAAATAAGGATAGAAACATTTAAAAAAACGTTATTTTGAAGGTTTTTATATGTCCTATAAGTTTATTACTCTCAAATTTGTTTCAAATGCTTCAATTTTTGTTAATAGACGAAAAAAGCAACAATTTACCGCTTTTAACATTAATTTGTTAATAACTAATTAAGTCCAAAAAATCGACTGCAGGAAATATATAGGTTTTTGTTACAGAGGTCAATACTACTCAAAACAACTGTAGTTTGCCTGGCCGGATCAGTGTCAGCAAAAAAAGCTTAGTTCCCAGGGCTACTATTCTTCGTTCCATTAGTAGTTGAAGGGAGTTGTATCTCTCGTGTCTGAATATAAGCCCAAGATACGATGTTTTCCGTTTTTTTTTTTTAATTTCTACGTATTTTTTAAGTTCACGATCTCTTACAACTCTTCAAACTTCATTTCTACAACTCTTAATTAAAACTTCTTAATTTCTAATTAACAAAATAAGAGCAACAGAGATGGAATTCCTAAGGAGAAGCTGCAGAGTAACAAGAAGAGACAGAATAAATAACATGGAGATTAAGAGGAGAATGGGAATGAACTCCGACATAATAGACTACATCGAACAGAAGAGATTAACATGGTACGGACGGGAAGAAGAAAGAGAGGCAGACCCCGAAGATCTTTCAGAGATGAGGTGGACGAAGCAATGAGTAGAAGAAACCTACAGGAAGGGGACTGGCTAAACAGGAAAAATTGGAGAAAACGGTTGAGCGAAGGAATACAGTGAAAACTGTGGAAATCCTTGTATATATATATATATATAATTTCTAATATAGTCAGTCCATAGAATTTTAAGAATGCGGCTGATTATCCACATCTCATAGTTTTCTAGGCGTCGTAATGAGCTAATTGTCAGCGTCCAGACTTCTCTGCTATGCAGTAGGATACTGTGTATACAGCATTTTATCATGCGATAGATCAAGATCTCGGTTGGTGAAAAATTTTTTCATTTTTAGAAATGCGTTTCTGACCTGTTCTATTCTACATCTAACTTCTTGTTCTAAGCCTAAGGTCTCTAAGTATCTATGATGATAGATAAATGAGACCTTAGGCTCAGAACAAAACGTCAAATGTAGAATAGGCAACTTGAATAAACACCAACTTTTCAACTTGTTCAATTAGTTTGTCATTGACTAATATGTTCATGTTTGGATATTCTTTTTTGTGATTACCATTGTTTTTGTTTTCTTTGGTTTAATGCCATATTTTTAATCTCTCTTACTACCTTTTTCCGCAGATTTTATAGTTCTTGTTCGCTTCCGGCATTTAATACCGTATCGTCGGCATATCGGATGTTATTAACAATTACTTTATACTCTCTACAAAAATAATGAAGTAAAGTTTCGTAACGACAACATCACTACTTTTCGACAAATATGATCAACACATATTGGAAAAAATAATTGCAAAGTTTTAAGTTTAACTTGAATAAACATCTCGTAACACATATTATGAAACACCCTGTATATTTACCTGGTAAATTTTTCTCAACACTATCAATTTTGAGTCCTGTCATTTTTCTTGCCAGGGTGCGATATTTTCAAAAGTAATTTCAACTTATAATTCACGTGTAAATAGATCATTACAAACTCGAAACAAATCGTAAATAAGTGTGTAGCATAAATAGCTTTTAGCGTAAGTAATAAGTAGGTCTGTATGAAGATGAGAACAAGGCCACAGACCCAAATCTTAGGAATTTTGTTAATGACAGGTGGTGGGTTAGCTAATTTTAATTGAAACGTAACCCAGGAGGTATATAGTACTATTTTTAAAAACCTAGATATTTACATTTAATCATGCTCTTAATTATCAATATTCTGATACTTAAGTAACAATTTTTAAAAGTCATTACAAATGTTTTGGAAATTCATTTAAAAATTTTTTTACACTGCTGAGCAACAAACACTGACTCTTGATCGTTTATGATTACTTGCAATTGTTCAGTCGAAATTCGGTGAAGAATATTGGAAAAGGTAAAATATTAATATATTTATTATAATAGCAAGAATAACGCCATTCTAAAAATGTGTAAATCTCAACTCAACCTTTTTGCACTCAACCGTAATTTATATTGGGTATGGGTACTATCTTCACGGGAGGTAATTACAGTACGTGAGCTATATAATGTAGTTCCGAAAAGTTTATATTCTATTTCGGGAATAATGATCGGTACTAGTATTTCGGGAATAATTTGAACATCATTATCTTCATCGCCAATAGATATTTTACACGGTGTGTTCACGCAGAGGTATAATAAAATAAAAACGACTGAAACAATAAAATGAAACGCCTGTAAGAGATCAAATGAAACGACTATACGACAGATCGCGCAACAACAGACTACGAAAAAATACACGTACAAAATAAAACAAAATAAAATAAAATAAAAAAATAATTAAAATAAAATAAAATAAAAATAAAATAATCCCGTCTTTTCTTGAAAGATTTATGATGCTTTATTATACATTTATTTTGTGGTTCATTCTCATTCTTTTTTCTTCTGTATATGCCAGCATATACCCTTAATATTTTCCTTCCCCATCCTGTTGTTCTTCTTGTTTTCTTCTCAGAGTCTTAAGTCTTCTGAGGTCCAGCTCTTCTTCTTCTTAAAGTGCCCTCTCTGGAGGTTGGCTACTACAATTTTAAACTCTTCTCTATCTTCAGCTGTTCTTATTAGCTGTTCAAAATTTAGCCCTGTCCATTGTCGGATGTTTCTGAGCTACGATAGTCTTTTCCTTCCTAGGCCTCTCTTTCCCTCGATTTTTCCTTTCACTATAAGTTGGGCATATTGGTACTTATTATTTCTCAGTATGTGGCCTAGGTATGATGTTTTTCTAACTTTTACTGTGTTAAAAAGTTCTCTTTCCTTGCCTATTCTATGCAGCACTTCTTCGTTTGAGGTATGCGATGAGGTCCAGCTCAGTATATCAATATCGTCTGCATATGGTAAAGCTTGGCAAATATTTGTGAAAGTTGTTTCTTCTCTCTTTGTTTGGATCTGACTAATAACTCACTCTAAAATATGATTGAATAGTGTTGTGAATAACGTATCTCCCTGAATCAGTACTTGTTTAATTCTAAATTATTACGAGAATGATTTTGGATTCTAATTTCGTTTATAAGTGTTAGATACCAGTCAAATTAAATTCTAAGTTACGTTGAAATCTTGCATTGCTTTGTACAGTTCATTCCTGATTATGGAGTCACATGCTTGTTTAAAATTTATGAAAATATAAGATAAATCCCGTTCGTAGAATTTATCTAGTATTGTCTCAGTAAAATGACCCCTTTTCTCAATGTTGCAATGTCTCTAATATTCCATCTTATGTATAAAGCATATCACTGTCATCTTCCACTATTCTTCATTGTTTATGTATCCCATATTCCCCGGAACAGTACTGATGCTTCTTTCACAATTGCCTGTGTCTGAATATTATCATTTCTGTTGTTATTGCAACATGGAGCTTCAGTATTTTTCATTTTCATAATTACTACTTTTATCTGCTTACTATTGTAGTACAAGTATATTTACCATTTTATGACAATTTATATTAGGTGTAATCATCTGCTCTCTCTAGTCTGGAATTCTTCTTTTATGGCTTGTTTCTCCCGCTTAATCAGCAGTTGATCCAAATGTTCTTTTCATTGATTTAGCACTAGTTTCTGGTCTCCTATCAACTCAATTATTGTACTGCTTTGTTGGATTATTTCTTCTATTTTATATTCTTACCTTGCTCTTGTTTCATCCTGGATATGCTCTAGTTAATTCATTGTTCTGAAATAAATCTCATTAAATCCCTTACCACATTTGCTATATTGTGGGGCATTTTTGTATTAACTCAACGCTCTGCAGTTACAAAATGTACATAATGATCTAATAAACAGTCAATAATATATCTTGTAAACACTGATTGGAAGCAAAACATGTTTTAAAAACTTTTTCCCATCTGGAATTCCAAATGTCGATATTATAGAGTATATAAATTATGGTTTTTCTAAGATATATTTGAAAAAAAAAATGAGATGACATTACCAGACATAGCAATTTCACCTTTATAGTCCTTTTTAAAAGCAGTGTTGTGTGTAACATTTATTAGATATTCTCATCTGGAACAAAAATATTTTACAAAGATTGTGGTGGATTGGATAAAGATTGTGTTCCTTAAATATACATATTTTCAGGTTTTTCTATCATTGACACACCTTTCTGATAGAGATCAATGGAATGAGTAACACTGAACCATAAGTCCCCACCTTTTATGAACCTGTTCATCCATACATTGATTGTTATACCCACTTGTACCATAGGACAGGCCCTATAATGCCATAAACCACACTCTAAGGGTGCATTCATTACGGAGACCATGGCATGGTATCCTCGCCTAGAGCATAGCACTGACAGTGAACGCTCACATTTAAAATAATGCATTGATTTTATGTGGCGATGATAATATAATACCATCCTATGGTCCGATCGAGGGTCGGCCCCTCGTTATGAACGCACACTAAGGCTGTTGATTAGGATCTTCAACATGATGGCTGTCCATGTCCACAAAATGGCAATTGACCACTCCCACACTGATGCAACAGACCATGTCTTTCCATACCATAAGAAGCTGCTGACCATGTCCGAACATGACAAACATATTATATAATGAAACAATAGAATAACTACAAAAGAACAACTCTCTAAAAACAAATATTAATGAGTGAAGTTAATAAGCACAAGAAATCAGAATAAGGATATAGAAACCTATATATTATGGATGTTTTTCTTTGATCTTATATGAAGGGTGTAGAATCAAAACTCTCTTTCTCCAATCATGGCCAAAATTTAGTTGTTTGTATTTTCTGAATCTGCTTGCTGAACCCTACACAAATCCAAAACTAGTTTGATTCAAAATTAGGTTTATCCAATGGACCAATAGGAGGCTTGTAAAGTGGGTGTAGGGGCTTCACTTAGATTTAAGTATTTTATTGGTCAGATGCAATGTCAGTGTTTGTTTACTTTAATTGGCTATCAACTTTTAACAATAATTATTTGCCTAGTTAATTCTGTTAAAATAAGTAGTATTTATTACAGTTATATTTTTCGTCCATTTGTGATGGATGTTCAAGTTACTCCTGTAGGACCTGAGAAACAGGCAAGGAAAAGAACACCAGATATATCTAAACAATTTCACTATAGTTTCATGGCACTTGAAGTCCACCTGAACTGCAAATAATTTAACTGCTTATACTTGGACAGAAAATGATTATCACAAAGGTGTGATAAAGTAGGAAATGAGACAATGTGGACACATTACTAAAAAAACGTTATAGAAATAACTACAGAAGTATTATCCATTTCCATAAACAATGGAAATGGAGAAAATAATAATGAGGAGGATAATGAAGTCTGTGAACCCTCAGAAGAAGTTGACCCATTTAGAGTTTAATTACATACATCTGTACAGTTTTTATAACTTAATTAAGGTTTTCTATTTTTTCAACAATATTTTTTAAACCTATGTCTTTTTATTTTATTAAAATAAAAAAATAATCTATGTATTTTTTGTACCAAGTTAATTCTAATTTGGGATTATAGGCATAATCTTTCAAGAACTATACTGACATTGCAACCTATAAGATTTGTTGTACCATTACCAAGCTAATTAATATTATTCTATTAAGATCAGCAAAAATGTTGTAAAACTTCATCTCCAAAAAGGGGTTTCAAAACTTGCTTTTTCCAAATGATTTTGTTTTAAAACTTGCTTTCTCAAAATTAATGACAGAAGTTGGATATCATTCATTATGTAATACTAATTTTGATGGTCAAATTATATAATGTGAAACTTAGATCCGTGGGATAACTGTAATGGCTTGTCTTTAACATGTTTTTAGCATTTTGTGACAAACAAAAATTTTGGAGAAAGCGAGTTTTGATTATACACCCCTCATAGGTATAAAGGCATGAATATTAAATAAATAATATATGAACAAACTTTAGGTATTTAACATGTGGGCATATTGAAGATAATTGAAATTCTCCTGGACATATATTCTGAACTAACTAGGAACTAGGTACTCCAAAGGCAAGTCATTAACAAGAGACAGTATTGTCAATCAAAACTAGGAAACTACAGTATATGCATATATAAATATTCAACATCTTCCAACAGACTGAAGTTTCAGTAGACAATTCCAGTCCTGATAATTATGTGTAACATGTTATAAAAATATTGTATGTTCCTTCTGAAATTCCTAGACATAGCAAAGATTTATGCAGCCTACTAAGTAAAGGGGTGGTTTGCTTTATGATAATATCTGAAACTCAAGATCTTATCACATGATTTGGTTGGAAACAATTTGAACATTTTCCATATAGCCTCTTGTTACATTAGCTGTCAAATAGGGTGTTAAAGTTCTATAACAACTGTGTTCATAAATTGCTCATGACATGGAACATGTGAATGGAGTCTATGAAACAATAATACAAGAAAGGATAACAATCTCCAGGTGGATCACACATGTAAAAATAATTGATTACAATAATTACAGAATAGGGAAAAAGAGGAAAGATTGAGGTAGAGTAAAGGGAAAATATCCAGCAACTCAACAATAATACAAGAGACAATTATTATAAAGGCTGCAAATGTTTCAACCCTAAATTTAAAATGACTTACTTATGATTTACCATTGAAATTAATGCCATTTAAATATTAAATAATATACCATTTCTAAAATTGTTAAACATGGTCTTTTATTTTTATTTTATTACATATTTGACATGATTTAAGTAAATTTTAATGAATAGAACAATGAATAATAAAATAATTTTGTTCATGAGTAAATTACATATTTGGAATTGTGTAAATATATAAACTGTCTAGGCAATGAAATTATTTCAAAACATATTTAGAAAATTGTTTACCATATCATTAACTGTTATAGTTATCTGCAATAAATATAGAAACAAATATTTTGCATATTTTTTACTGTTTAGATATTTTCAGTTTAAAATTTAGTAACAAAATGAAAAGGACTTTGCAAACATTTTGCAATTTTTCTTGAGTTTTTTGCAGTGCATAAGTTCAAATTGATAATTGACATCCTGACATGGATAATTTTTAACTTTGCTGTATAATTATATTTATTTTATTATGTTAATTTTAGCCTTTCTTACTCTAAATAATTTTGTTCTTATGAGAAGGAAATTTTACATATTTTATATAGAATGCAATCTCTAGCAAATGTCAGTTAATATAATGATATACAATAATGTATCAAAATTAATAAACCTACTTATTAAATGTATCAAAACTTACTTGTATGAAGTAGAACTCCTTGTGACACGCACATTATTTTCAACTATTGTCTCCTTCTCCAGGAAGGTTTTACTAAACTCCTCCACCTGGGTAAAGGGAGTCCTTGATTTTGACCTCCTTGATCTAGTATCCATGTCAATTAGCCACCAATAAATACTTCCTAGAATTAGTAAAAATCATTGGTAGATATAATACAAGTATCTTTTAAAACTAGAATCTTTTAATACCAAGAACAAGATATTAAAAAGTGCCTAATTCCCCCTTAGATGGTTCTAAAAATAAGTTAGTAGTAGTTCCCTCCACTTTTAATTATTTTAAGAAGTATCTGTCAACTACCTACAAGAAGGAAACAGTATGGGTGTTATAAACAAACACATACACATGTTTACATTACATAAATCAGTAAAATGAAAAGGAAAACTAGGCTAAGGTTAAGCCGTTTTTACAAGTTACAGCTCCAATTTTTTGACAATATAAGGGACAGAATATAGCTATTTTAAGTTTTATATCAGTGTATCAAATCGATTTAACAGAAGAATATCCACATTTATGTTAATTTTTATGACTACAACCTTCTTGACTTCAGCTTTCTAACAGAAAAACAAAATTTTACATAACATGAAGAAAAATTTTAAATGTATAGAATATCCTCAGAATAATTAGCTGATGTACTTACCACATTTAAAATTAATTCGTGTGTATGAATATTCTCCTAAATTTTCATAGGAAATCACACCTAAAACGGCTTCTCCAACCAAAACTTTAAATGTAGTGATGACGTCATATATACGAAAATAAACATAACAGACAATGTTGCCAAATGGAAAGTGTTTGTCTTTGCAGATTTGATTTACCTAACAGTTATAAAGCCGATTCTTTGCAACATCTGGAACAGGGACTGACTAAAATTATAAAAAAAAAGATTTACTAAAATAAATGATTAAGAGTTGGAAATGTTAAGTAAACACAAAGAAACCAGTACAGTAACAAAGGAAAAGTAGGCAATAAATAAATGATAGAATGGAAGTTCGAAGCAATTAATATGTTTATCATAGGTTTACAATATTTTATGGCAATAAAAATATCTACTGTACCTAACACAATTATTATTCATTACAACTGGCTAAAATACCAATAATACATAAGAAATGAGCTACTTATAAATTATTGTCTAAATAAAAATCTAAAAACAATATAAAAACAGTTTAAATCACATGTAATAACAAATCAGTTAATAACACATCCAGTAACATTTTAGATTTAAATTGCTGAACAATTAAAACCATCACCAATATTAATCTAACAAAAAGTTTAACTTCACTTTTAAATCTGCTAACTCCAATAAAACAATCAACTTTATTACACTAAAGATTGGTTAATCTGATAGTTCTAGATAAAGAGTTGTAAACATAGTTGGTTTTATGTTGAATTGCATAATTAAATAACTTGCCAAGTAGATACGATTTTATATTGGCAGGTGTCCACTCATTTAGAAGTACATTTCTACAAAAATGTTTAAAAGCAAAAAGAAGAAGAAACAAATTTTGAGCCATGCACCGGAAAACGCAGATGAAATTGTAAAACCTGCAGAATGTAGACTTAATTATATCTTGCGAGTGCCCTTCCAAAACGGAGATAATAACAGCTATCAAATCTCTGAGAAATAACAAGTCTCCGGGAATTGATAACATTGCTGCTGAAATACTTAAAACTGATCCGCATCTAACGGCTGAACTTTTGCTCCTCATAATCCGATAGGTGTGGGAAACAAACCGCATTCTAGAGGGCTGGAAAAGGGGTAACATTATTAAGCTTCCAGAAAAGGGCAACCTCACACTGTGCAAAAATTGGAGAGGAATAACCTTGCTTACCACAATAAATAAAAATCTTCACGACCATCATACTTTAATGATTAACAAACAAAATTGAATTTCGAGCTGGTCAAGCAGGCTTTATACCAGAATTCTCCTGTATAGACCACATTAATACTGTGAGGGTAATAATAGAACAATCGGTAGAATGCAACACACCCTTATACATGGTTTTTCATTATAAAGTCACTGTATACTGAAGCGAAATACAGCGTGATACACAATGGAATCAATAGCGATGAATTTGACATACTTACTGGAGGGATGCGTTCTTTCTCCGTTTCTTTTTAACATAGCAGATTTTTAACATAACAGACTCCGATACAAGAGGGATACAGTGGACGTTAACCACACGCCTAAGCGATCTGGAATACGCCGACGAGATCTGCCTGTTAGGACAAAGGTTCCAATATGTGGCTGATCAACTGGAAACACTTTTCACTGAAGCCAATAAAGTAGGTTTGAAAATCAATATTAGTAAAACCAAATCTATGAGAGTAAATGCAAGAAACAACACGCTATTTACTATCAACAACATACAGATTGAAAATGTGGAATACTTTACGTATCTTGGAAGTGTCATAACAGAAAGCGGAGGTACAGAGGACGATATTCGTATAAGGATACGAAACACTCAAAAAGCATTCAACATGCTCAACCCTGTTTGGAGATCTGGCGAGTATACTACAAGGATAAAGATCCGCATATTCCAGTCAAAATGTCATGTCTGTTCTACTCTACGGATGTAAAACCCGGAAAGTGACAAAAACCCTTACAGATAAACTGCAGGTCTTTGTTAATAAACGTCTACGACGAATTGTTCCTGTGTTCTGGCCTAACATCATCAGAAACGAATATCTACTACACCTGGCCGAACAAAAAAGGGTAGAACATCAAATAAAGTCCAGAAAGTGGGGTTTGATTGGTCACACACTCAGAAAAAATAATTCCAGTATTGCAAAGATTGCCCTAGAGTGGAATACAAAGAAAGAAGAAAAAGAGGTCGCCCAGTACAAACTTGGTCATGAACGAGATAAGAGGTCAAGGAAAGTCTTGGAATGAGGTGAAGGCCTTAGCGCAAAATAGAACCCGATGGCGCGTTTTCACTAAAGGTCTATGCTCCACTTAGGAGTTCAACAGCCTAGTATACCTACGTGGCGGTGCTACTATATATATATATACACACTCATGGACAAAAATATCGAATATTTTGGAATTTTCTAATTTTTGTTTTTTCAAAATAAATTCTGGTCAATCAAGTCGTTTGTTGTAAAATAGAGTTTGTTTTAACAATGTTTAATGAACAATTTTAAGTTTTTGTGCCGGGAAAATTGTGAAAAAAATAAATGTTTAATATTAGATAAATAAGGTTATTTGACTCTAAACTTAAATGATAATTTAAATTGCTTAAACAAGTTGTTTTAACTGAAAGAAGTGCATGATCAGTAACGAGTATTTCCCCCTCTAGCTCTTATTACTGCTTGTATCTTTCTCATCATGCTTGCAAGTAAATTTTGGACATTCAGCCGAAGCCGAAGCTGCTCTATTGTATTTGGAACGGGATTTCTTTGTCGAATGCTGCGTTTTAGGTTATTTCACATGTGCTCTATTGGATTTAAATCCGGGCTAAACGGTGGCCAATCCAATGTTCGAATTTGGACCTCATCAAGATAATTACTCACTGGCAGCGGTATGTGGTCGAGCATTAACGTGAATCTTTCATATCCAATATAACCAACACATGACAAAACATGATTTTGCAGGATGTTTTAAACGTAAGTATCACTAGTCATCCGTCCAATCACTTCCACAAGTGCAGTACGTACATTCCAACTAATACCTTCGCAAAGAATTATGACATCAACTCCAAAACTAACGGTCTGGGTCAATGAACGATTTCGTGTAAAATTAAGAACCATAAAACGGTCATCAATTGCGGTTGTGCACCTTGGGCGTCCTTGACCAGGCCTTCGTACAAAATTTCCTGTTTTGCATATCCTTCCTTTTTGTTCATATCCTTCCTCGTACAAAATTACAATATGTGCTACTTGGGCTTCATCGCAGTGTCGAATTGGTGGGATACTTATTTTAAACTTAGTTAAATAAAAACAATATTTAATTAAACTTAATGAATTAAACTAAAAATAACCGAATTAGTATTATTTTTGCTTTACGTGAAGAAGGTTTTTTATGATAAAATGTCCGAATGACACTAACCACTGAATAACGTCAAAATAAACATCAAAATATTTCAAACCAGTTGAGTACATCAGCCTACTATATGAGTATTATCAGTAATCTAAAATTATTTTGAAATAATATTGACTACAAAAAAAATTGGAAAATTCCAATATATATATATATATATATATATATATATATATATATATATATATATATATATATATATATATATATATATATATATATATATATATATATATATATATATATATATAGATATAACACCGGCACGTAGGTATACACACTGTTAAATAATTTAATTTTATGCCATCAGTGGTGATACTGATCTCCTTACTGCGAATAAACGCCTTATGTCACGCTATGTTCAGCTGCGGAGTTTCGAGGCTGTATGCCTTTTTAAATTCATTGATAGATTTAAGTGAAATTTAAATAAAATGTAAGCAGACCTAATAGTATAATGTTCGCAAAACTATTATATAACTGAATTATAATTTAAGATAAATGGCCGAGACGACTCTGATAATAAGCTGAAGAACAGTAAAACTATGTAAGCTGAATTAATATTAATAGTGCTTACACGTCACTTAAATGCAAATTATTCTTTCTGTCAAAAAATTGACGTTTTGTAGGAAACGTCGTCTGCTAACGTGAGTTTAATAAAATTAAATAAAATTCAAATGGGAACTGAAAACATAGATTATGTATCAGGAGATACACAAAATAAACCATCACAGCAAGAACCTCTTCTACCATTTACTTTAGAAAGTGAGTGCAGGCAAAGGATATTGTAGAACTAATCTTACTTTGTTGACATCTGTTAACTATGGGCATTCTAATTTATGACTAAATTAAAAGAAGTTGTACTAATTTTTTTTATTTTCTTTTAGTTTTGAAGTTAATAAAAGACTGCCAGCAACAACATGGTCTTCGACATGGAGATTATCAGAGATACAGAGGTTACTGCTCCAGAAGGATTAGCAGATTGCGTAAAGTACTCAAAATTCCTCAAGGAGATCGTCGACACTTTAAAAAACGAGACGTTACTGAAGCTCACATAATAAATCCAAAATCTGACGACAGATTTCTACACATTCCTCTTATACTAGCAGAGAGAAACTGGGCATATGCAATGCAATTAAGACAAGAGGCCAATACTGAACCTAGGAAGAAGTTTCATTTAGTTCAGAAAATGAGAAAAGCGTGTGTGTATGCTTTACAGTTGGATGAGCTGTGTAAGGTAAACGAAATTTAAAACTACCAAGTCTACAATTGAGATAATTTAGTTAAGTCGAAAGGTATATTAATAGCTATATATTTCCTACAGGTTGGAAACACCTCTGTAAAATTTGAAATAATTAACAGATTTCATTCATTTATGAAGTGAAAACTTCTGTGTCCTTAAAAAAATGTACTCCTTTAGATGGGGAAAAATGTCAACTTTGCCTTATCATGAAATTTGTTAATTTAATATAGGCTGTATTTATTTAGCATAATTCACTCAGTGATAATTTGAATCTAATAATGAAGTGTTTATTTATTTACTGACTTCTACCATTTTTCATAAATTATTAAGTCTATTTATTAGAGTCCACACAGTTTCTCCTTGAAATTGGGTCCTTTGCCTATCCATCTGCATGATAACCCTTGAAGAAAAAGTTTTAGAGTCTTGAAACATCTTGAAATAAAGTCTCAGATCTATTTTTTCTCTCTAAAAGTCTGTTCTTCACACTACAATATGACTTTCATCTTTATTGCAAGAACTCATCAAGTAATGAGTATCCTTTTAGAGAGAAAAGATGGGTATTCAGGCTTTCTGAATTCAATTCACTTTATTATTTCTAACTTACACTATCATTCTCTTTGCCTTTATCCCTATGGAGGGTCAGCTTTCCGAATTACATTTCTCCATAGTTTATATCTTGGGTCATACCAATAGTAATCTCCTTCACAGAAATATCCTGCCTAGGTGTCCTCCTTTAAGTATTTTTTGGCCTTGTTCTTCTACTACTTTAGCTTACAGGAGCTAAAACTTTTTTTTTATTAATAAAATTAAAGACAGTCAAGATTTCATTTCACGTACAAATCGTCTATGTATCTGTTGATACGTATTTCGCTTTAATAAAGCTCATCAGAAGGCGTTATTCATAGGCGTTCTCAACGTGAAAATTAGTCTTTTCTGTCTTTGGGAAGCAACGATAAAATGGCTTCGAAACGGACGCAATAGCGACATCTGATATTAAATCCGTAAAATAGTTTTAAAACACAATTCAGATAACTGCTTTAATCTGAACCTTCTATAAATGCAAGGTATAACAGACGTTGATAAAGATGTTAATAGAGACATGGGGAATCTAAAATTTGCATTCCACGACATGTCTCCTCAACTAAGCAGAAATCGTTAGCAAATTGGTTTCTTGTACTCATACAGAGTAGATCCGAATAAAAATAAAATTAAAGACAGTCAAGATTTCATTTCACGTACAAATCGTCTATGTATCTGTTGATACGTATTTCGCTTTAATAAAGCTCATCAGAACAGTTATTCATAGGCGTTCTCAACGTGAAAATTAGTCTATTCTGTATTTGGGAAGCAACGATAAAATGGCTTCGAAACGGACGCAATAGCGACATCTGATATTAAATCCGTAAAATAGTTTCGAAACACAATTCAGATAACTGCTTTAATCTGAACCTTCTATAAATGCAAGGTATAACAGACGTTGATAAAGATGTTAATAGAGACATGGGGAATCTAAAATTTGCATTCCACAACATTCCACAATTTGCATTTTTTTTTATTATTTAAACATAAAACCACATCAATAGCGCAGGGTTATTAGTGGATAAGCAATTCTTTATATTGGTTGATTAATGCATTTATGTTGGAAATGTCCTATCCATCTTAATGTATGTTCTCTCATTTGGGTATCAGTTGGTGTCACCCTAGACTTCCCCTAATATATCCCCTCCTAATGTTACCCTTTTTTGTCACTACTCTCATCCTGCTAAACATTCTCATTATTGCCACATGCCTACATTGTTGTTATTTCTTTTTAACTGCTTAACATTCAATGCCGTTCATTATATGGCAGTTTCATAAAATTTTTCCTTCAGTTTCTTTGGAATTTTTCTGCCAGGCAACACACCATTAAATTCCTTCAATTTTATCCATCCTCTAACTCTATTGCATATATCTCTACATTTCCCCATTACTCTGTAATTCTGATCCTATATACTTAAAACTTTTCCTTTTCAAAATTATTTCAATATCCAATGTTATCATCTTATTTGTATTAGTACTAAGTTGTAAATATGTTTTCTTTAACTACAATTCCAGTATCTGCTTTAAATCTCATGCTGCTCTTCCTTTGTCTTTGATAATGTCTGCTGTAGTTGCAGAAGGTATGTCAAGAACAAAGGATCCTGGAAAACAACCTGTAAATCCTGATAATAATGTAGCTTTACATATAAAAATTTAATAGAAACTGGAAATAGTTACATTTAGGGAGTGTTGAATGACAAATATTCAGAATTACTTCTAATCTAGAAAATCTAAAAATTGTAAACTATACAAAACTTCATAATTTTTTTGTGAAATAATTCAAGTTTCTATTTTTAGTTGTAATATTGTTCTATTTTTTGTAGCAAGATAGATGTGATGTTCGGACTAAGCTAGAATCACAAGCATATCTTGCTTGGATTCAAGGCTCTCTTCAATTTGAACTTCAACTTTGGCAGCAAGCTGCTGAAAATTTGAAGAAAGCCCAGGTAATCTATGAAAAGATATCATCTACACTGCCTGAAGAGGAGCAGCTACCTTATAAACAGAGGGTGGAAGAAATTAGTCCAAGTTTAAGATATTGTGCTTATAATATCGGGGATGAGAAAGCTGTAGATCTCTTGGAACTACGTAGTCAGGGAGTATTGGAGAAATTTGATGCTCTTGTATCCCAGAATAAAGAAAAGAATGAGGATGTTCTGTATGAGGTAATTCTTTTTTTTTTTTCTTTAATTATGTTAAAAACTATCTAAAAACTATAACTAAGTCAAGTTTTATACAGTCACAATCACAGGCTATATGTGATTGTATAGCTGTATTTTCATAGTCAGATTTTTTTTTGATAATATATTTGTAGAGATTGAATTCTAAAGTGTACAATAGTACATATAGAACAAGTCAAACAGTTCTAGTTAATATTCCTCTTAGGATTTGTAATTAATAATACATTATTTTAAATCAATTTATCACATTAGAAAACAAAGATTTTGTGATTGATCCAAAAAATCATTGATAACTACAGTAAAGTACCACAATTTTAGCAAGTGACAAGTGAAGTTTTAATGATTTTTATAGGCCAGTAAAATTGAACATTTACCCTTTATAAAAAAATTTTTGTTCTGACAAAAGGAGAAAATTTAATTAATAATTAATAAACAAATTAGTCGATTATTGCAGAATCTGTTTAATCTCGTAAAAATTGACAAAAACCTTCTTCTGACTGTTCAAAGGCTATAAATTCAGATAGAAGAGATGTCATTTTATATGAAATACATGTCAATAATTTGACTGGTCTCTTTTTAAACTGTTCAAATGTTTTGGAGAAGATTTAGGTTTTAGAGAAAATGTAACATTGTCAGTGTGTATGATTCAACTTGAAGTTATCTGCAATGTTGTAGTTTATATTTTTCTCTAACGATAGATAATGTCTGAGATCAACAACGTCATCCCAAATTAAGGCAATGTAACTGGCAACAATGCCATTGTTTGGGTAGCTATTTTATTATTACAGATAACAGTAAGTTGGTTTTATAAATGCACTGACAGGGGTTTCATAAAGCAGACAACATAATTGTTTGCAGTATTATTAGTGGAAGAAGCCTTTAAATTTACTTTTTGTGAATTGTGAGTAATTTAGTTTAATTTAATTTGGTGACAAATAATCAATATGACTGACAGTAGTAACAGTGAACCATATATCAAAAAGAAACGTCAAATTTTAACACATGAAGAAAAAACAATGATCTGAAATGTGTTTGAAGGACTTAGAGCCAGAGGACAATATAATACTTTGAATGTTGAGACAAGAGGAAGGAAACAAATAAAATTGGATGATACAACCAAACAGGACATTCATCGTGCAGTATATGAATTTTATTTCAAAAAGGAATAACGAACTATAAAAAAAATGCTTCTTTTCTTCAATCCAATGAAAATATTAAGTCATGTTTTGTTATGCACTTTACGTGAAATGAACTTTAGGTATTTAAAGAGAAAGATGAATAGTACCCTTATTGGATAAGAAGGATTGGATAACATGATTAAATGAAGGACATACTGTGACAAAAATTTGGCAGGATTTAAAAGTGAAAAACAAGCAACAAACTTTCCTAGATGGTTTTTCAATAGGTTTAAAAGCCCCACCTGGAAAAGGAAAATGCCTTATTATTTAGCCATATTGGCAGTGACTCAGGATCTGTTGAAGGAGGTGTAAATGCATTTTTTTCTAAAAAACTGAAGATTACCATGAGGAAATGGATAAAGATCATTATCAAAAATGGTTTTCACATATTCTGTTAAAAATTGAACCAGGATCTGTTATTGTTATTGTCCATATCACTGCCGGCCTGTAGAACAGTTACCAACCACTAAATGGCGAAAAGCCAAGATTGCGGATTGGCTTACTAAAAAAATATTAAATTCAATGAACTAATTTTTAAAATCGAATTATTAAGCTTAGCACATTTCATAAAAATAAATATATTAAATATGTAGCAGTAGATGACATGGCGCAAGAACGAGGCGTAATTGTAGTTTGATTGCAGCCATAGCATTGTGAGTTAAACCCGATAGAATAAATGTGGTGTCAAATACTGATGAAGTAGCAAGTAACAATGTTACTTTCAAATTCAACTATGTAAAAAATCTGCTTAATAATGCCGTCAGCAATGTGACCTCACAGTAGTGTATAAAATATATCGAGCATGTAGTGAAAGAAGTGTAGAATATGTGGAACTTTGACAACTTCATTAAAATTACCATGGAAGCAGTAGTTGTGGATCACAGGTCAATGACTTGTCAATTTCCTTTCACCTCAAACCCGTAAAGGTCTACATTGAAAATATGAGTCACTTGCTTCAATTGTGATACTGTGGTATAACTGGACTGCAGTGTTGTTGATTAGGTTTTATTCTCAGCAAAATTTATTAGCTATTACTAAAATAAGTTGTATTGGCATATACTAAGTAAATATACCATTTTTAAAAATTGATTGACCAGTTATTTATTGTGAATTTGGACTGTCTAATTTTTTATTGGATAAGAACGATATACATAACTATATTTATTATTTAAATTGACAATTATTTCGTTCTTTGTTTAGTTTAGAAATGTATTCCCACATTGACTTAATTTACTATTGGTTTTCTATTTTTCTAATAAGTTGAGATGTTTTGTAACAGATATGTGCCAACATTTTGATAGTACTATAAGTCAAATAACAGTAGATTAGGTAGGAATTGTTTTATAATTAGTCTTAAGATAAATGAAATTATGAATTTATACCAGTTTAGCAGATTTGAGCATCTGTATGACTGTTGTGACATAGAATTGATTCTTGGGTTATTTGAGGACTCTTTATAATGTGATTTTATTATATGAGTTATATTTTTATTAAAACATTACATTTTCTGAACAACATTCCTATTAAAATTATTCCTTAAACTTTTATTTTGTAGGTGAAATGGTTTAACCTGAAAATTCCAGTCAGAATCGAAAGAATACGATTATTTTTAGTCAGTATTGAAGGTTTAAATGAATCTTTAAACCACGCTGAGGATAATCAGGGAAGGATTAAGATTTTAGAGAATCTATTTATTGATTTGAGAGATATAATTTCATTGGCAAGGGATAATTCTAGGTCTGATAAATTGACAGCCAAGCAAACAAAGGAATATCAGCAGCTGATTGCTTATCTGTTGTCTATACGTATTGAACGTACTTCCCAGAGAAATGTTCTGCTAATTTTACAGACAAGGTGAGCTACTAATAATTATACAGGGTGCGGCATTAGTGCGAGGAAGTCCAATTACTCATTTGTCGTAACAAATACACAGATAGAACCATATTTTAAAAATATTTTCAAATATACAGGGTCACCAATATTGACGGGGTGGGAACAATCTTTTTTTTTTAATGGACCTTGTATATTTTTACATTTCTGGACATATTTTTTAATATAAGGTTTGGCAGTGTTATACGAGGTAATTTAAAAGATAATTACGATTTTGTATTAATTTTGTAACAGAATTAACACCCTGTAAAATTTTATTTTATATTTTTCATGGTTCTTGTGACCAGATGACACGTTCGCAGCTACCACTAACTTGGTTGTACGCCGCGCTTTAACAATGTCATTAACTCGTCTCCTTTAGCTTTTTTCGCTGCACGTCAAACTGTTTGCGCCCGGGAGTGGTAAGCATATAGATGTGTATGGCTCACAATGTTAAAGAGAGATACTAAAGTGTAAATCTATTAACATCCAATCTGAATTATTTGACAAGTGGCGTTCTCCCATGTGGCGAATTTGCCCATTTTTGGACAATTTTGATGAAAATCTGCAGATAGAATTCTTTCTTTATCTTACTGATGCCTTTGTGATACCCGAGAAATCATCCTTCGAAGACAAAAGCTTGTATAACATGCAGTTCCGCCCTTTTTTCATGTTTACGCCATTCCTCAAAAAGCGCAACTTTTGAAATAGAGTATGTCATCAGATGCCACCAATCACGCATCTCGATGTGCATCGCCCTTCCTTCTGGAACAAATAATTAAATCTAATTGGTCGAGAAATGAAAAAGTTTCATATAAAAGTTAATTTATCTTTAAATATGGGACATTTTCGGATTTCGAGGCAGTGAAGTATAGTACAGTGTGTGTTTTACCCGTGTAGGGTAGCTCCCTAGAGCACTTTGCTCGAAGGGCTCTGTTTCTTTCTAAGACTCTGAAGCTGAGTTTTTTTCTTCTTAGAAAGAATGCGTTTTATTTCCACCACCTAATAAAACCATAAAGGCATTGTCTCCTCAAGATAATGCCACAATAAGAGCGTACCGGCCAACTACGCAATATTACACCATATTGCGCAATAGTTGGACAAATTAATAAACATGGAAACTTGCACCAAGTTGCAATCAGTTTTTCATACGTTTATTAATTACATCGGAGACGACATGGCGCCCAACCTTCAACGAACTCTACCACGACTCCGAGATGTCAGAGTTCTCATGCTCCGCGATCGAAAATCGCAAACAGTTCCAACACGATGCCTGCATCAAGACCACTCAAGAAAACAGCGGGGAGAAGCATCGGATGTTAGTACACCAAACTAACATGCCGATATCCACCTTCTGCAGCCCTGAAACCGTCGATGTGCCACATCTCCGACGAGCCAGCCTACTTGATGCTAAGTACCTGATGCAATGGATGTCTTCGCAGTAGCCAGTCACTGCCTGCCCTACCATTATGTGGTCCAGAGCACCACGGAGGCCCAGGCAAACTCGCCTACGACACACCGGCGACATGCAGATGGGAAACGTACAGCTAGAGAGGACGAAGCCGCCGTAGAGGAGCACGTCGTCGAGGATGGACCTGCAGATGCTGTCCACAACACCGATCACCGCCTGTGAGTGTTTTTGTGCAGTGCAAGTACGCGATACGCGAGTGTAAGTGCGCGCTACGCGAGTGTAGTGTGTGTTAAAGGACTTGTAAGTAGATCTGACAATATAGACATATTCATTTTGATATATTTCATGTTATATTTGATATATTTTATGCATTTTTTTTTCTTTTCTACATGTGATTTGTAAAAAAATTGTTTTCTTAAGTTTTTTAATAAAATCATCTTTTTTTATCAGCCTCAGAGTCTCCAAAGCAGGGGGGATGTCATCAGATGCCACCAATCACGCATCTCGATGTGCATCGCCCTTCCTTCTGGAACAAATAATTAAATCTAATTGGTCGAGAAATGAAAAAGTTTCATATAAAAGTTAATTTATCTTTAAATATGGGACATTTTCGGATTTCGAGGCAGTGAAGTATAGTACAGTGTACAGTGTGTGTTTTACCCGTGTAGGGTAGCTCCCTAGAGCACTTTGCTCGAAGGGCTCTGTTTCTTTCTAAGACTCTGAAGCTGAGTTTTTTTCTTCTTAGAAAGAATGCGTTTTATTTCCACCACCTAATAAAACCATAAAGGCATTGTCTCCTCAAGATAATGCCACAATAAGAGCGTACCGGCCAACTACGCAATATTACACCATATTGCGCAATAGTTGGACAAATTAATAAACATGGAAACTTGCACCAAGTTGCAATCAGTTTTTCATACGTTTATTAATTACACCGGAGACGACAAGTACATGTACCTATGCAGAAAAAAAAATTAAAAAAAAATAGTTGTACAAAAATGTGCTAATAAAAATTATAATAGTTAGGAAGTAGAAGCTAGGAGGTGTCACATAATTAAACTGTAAGCTGCGGGCACATGGGAGCATGTAGTTTCTGGACTTGTAAATATGTAGTAAAAATCAACAAAAAGGTCACTTAATGTTGACATCGTATTTTTCTAAATAACTGACCAGTGATTTATTTATGTTATTAGCGAAATAAAAATTACATACCTTTTATTTAGTTCAAATCCATCATCAAAATATATTACGCACAGTAATATAATCACTAATATATATTATGGCAAGAATAGCCAAATTACAATTATTTTCAAATGCTCTTACTTATTTTCTTTCATACTAACCTTAAAATACATTATTAATTAATCTCAGTGAAAAACAATTCTTGGAATCATGACACAGAAGAGGTTGTTTACACTTTTACAAAGTATTTTCCAGAAATTACTTCATGACTTTTGTCCACCTACCGTCTTATGATTGGCACACTGCGGAGCGGAGTGAATGAAATGTAAAATGAACTGGAAATTACGAATCCTTCGACGTTGCCGCGGATATAGCATAAACTATATTGTCCAAACGTGACTAACGCTCAAAAGGCGTACACATTAGATGCAACAAAAATACGTGTTTCTTCACAACTCGATCTAGCACAGTCGACGATCAAATAGACTTAAAAAGTAGAGCACAAAACTAGAGTACAAAGTGGAGCATTATCCAATAGCAATTCTAAAAAAGCAGATATGTTACCTTGGTTGATAAAAAAATATAACGTTTTGTAACATCAATGTTAAATCTACAATTTTATGAAATCATCAAACAACATGTACAAGGTCAGATTCTATATAAATTTAACAAGTTACTGCAATAATGTGGACATATTTCTTTAAACCTCCAGATCATCCAGACTTAAATCCTATAGTAACTGTAGATAATGGAAGAGACTGTGTGAACATGTCAAGGTTTGTCAAGGCTAAGTATTGATTTAAATTATTCCAGAGACGATGACACTGGATATGATTATACATATTATAACATTGTCATACGATGTATTCACAAATGTGTCCTTTATCTTCTATTCATTAGCTATTTTAGTAATAATACTAAAAATAATAAATTTTTTAAGTTCATCAAGGAGTAATAATAGTATAATATGTGTTTAAAGTATACTAAAATGTTGTTAAATATTTAAACTATTGTAAATCATAAATATTTTTTGGAACGCCACTGTTTCTTTCCAAGTAATTCTCGCCACTGCTTTTAAAACCAGTTAAAAAGAAAAAGGGAACCCACATTTCCCCATTGTCACAAATTCAATATAGTTCTTTCTTACACTAACAAGTACCTATGTGCCAAATTTCAAAACTGCTTGTCGCGTTCGTAATAAAACATAATTGCAGTTAAGACTCATTATATTATACTTAAAATTTTGTTTTAGAAAACCACAAGATTGTGTCCGTCTTTTAGACATCAACATTCAACAGACTAACGAATTATCACAGAATGACATAATAAAGGGTAATACGAATGCACAAAAATACTACGAGTCCCAAATTGCAGCATATAAAACTCTTAGATATTATTATCTAGCGAAATCGCAAGGGGCTCAAAAACGTTGGAAAGAAGCTGCTGTTCTCTTCGATACTGCCTATAATTCTGCGCAAGTTTTAAAACAAGGTGAGTTGAATTGTACAATTTAAAATTTGTCTCATTGCTGTTACGCTATTATTTTCACATTTGTGTATTTAACTCGTATTTTAAATCATAATTCTTGATTATTCTTTATCGTTGTGTTAATACTATCAGTTGCAATGCAACACTTCTACACTAGGTAATAACATAGATGCAATTAAACTAAAATACGAATTCAACAGAAGGGTACACAACATAAATATTTCTACAATCGAACAGGACACTGAAGTGGTTTGGGCAGAAATAAAAAACGCAATTGTTGAAAGCACAGAACTAATATACAAAGGAGAACCAAGAAGAAAATAAAGTTTGGATGATCGAAGGGATCTTAGACCTGATGGGGGAAATGCCTAGGAAAAAATCAGCATTCAGTACAGACAAATCAACACAGAAATAAAAAACAAAATAAAACTGGCCAAAAAAGAATGGTTATCACAACAATGTCAAAAAATAGAAGATCTAGATGCTAAAAACGACACTTTCAATATGCATAAACGTATTAAAGAAGCAGCCGAATTATTTAATTTAAGATAAGGAGGGATCCTATTAGACAAACATCGGAAACTTATACCAAATACCAAGGAAAAACTCGAAGAATGGTGCAGTTATATCGAAAACTCAACGATATAATGTACTAAGGATTCAACATGTTGATATTTTTACACAGCTGATCAACGACGGAACTGACTTCACATTATCGGCTGCAATGGCCGACGTGAATTTGACGGGTGATTAATGTGAATATAGTTATCCCTGATATTTTAATGTTAAACAGTTAACATTATATGTTAAGTCAATAATTTAATGTATAATTTTTGGTAAATGAATGAACTCGTTAAATTATTAATATTTTGCATCCAGGCATATCAGTGGCGTGTGATGCGCTGATGCGCAACTACGTACCTGTAAAATATAAATTTTTTATATGTTTTTATGTTATAAAAATATTAATTTTTTAATTCTACAATGTTACACGGTATTATATCTTTTATTCAAATGTAAATAACGAAAATAAATAATTATTGTGCAGCTGCGGTCATTGAATAGTTTACACCCTTACATATCTAGTAGCCGATTTTTTGAATTTTTAGCTCGTTTAAGCGCACATTTTACGTCAAAGTGGCGTTTCCAGTGGTGGACTCCGACAGAACAGGTTGATTAAAATTAAAAAACCAAAATAAAATAAATCAACTTTACAAAATGTAACAAAATAGAAATTATAGAAAGAAGTTTTTGCTCTTCTTAGAGTTTGGCAATTGCTCTTGTTTGTTTCGTGTGATTCAAAATGCATTGTAAGCATTTTGAACGAGTTTAATAGCTTTTTATTTTATTTTTCAATATCTTCAATTACCTGTTATTATTTTAGGTAAATTCGAATTGGAAGTTAAAGAAATTTTACAAAGGATTGAAGACAAATCGCAAATTGACATCGCAACGGCTAAAGCTAACATGATATTGGATCAGAAACAAGATGAATCAACGATACAATTTCCACAAAGCCAAAAAACTTACAAAAGCAAGAAACCGTTAGTCGAAAGGTTGGATGAGTTTAGGGAAGATCCGCAGTTGCTGTCCAAAAATCCCAATCTTGTTACTCTGCCACCTGCTATGGAACCAGTGCCAGCAAAACCATTATTCTTCGATTTAGCTTTGAATTTTGCCGAATTTCCCGATCTTTCTGAGAAGTTGGATGATGGAAAACCCAAACAGAAACAGGGAGCTGGTATTTCTGGTTTCGTTAAAGGACTTTGGGGATGGGGAAAATAGGAAATTAGTTAATACAGATGGTTTTATAAGATTTTCACATTGTTTAATAAATTTAATATTACCTATATGTTGTATATTTTTTTACACAAATTTGAAAGAGTAAGTGGCAAAAATGGCAACTATGGTGATATATATATATATATATATATATATATATATATATATATATATATATATATATATATATATATATATATATATATATATATAATATATATATATATATATATATAATATATATATATATATATATATATATATATATATATATATATATATATATATATATATATATATATTGAGAGAGAGAGAGAGAGAGCAAAACTGGTTGGATTATCGACCGGAACATACACAAATAATTTTGTAGTAAATTAGCAGGTATGCGGTCTGTTGAATATTTGTAAGTAAAACTCCTTTTGTTTCCTTTACATCTCTATATTTCGCTAATTGTTTTTCCCGTTTTCTGTATTTTCCTGTTTCATCAGGAGAAAAGAATTAAGAGTATTTTAACAATTCCATGTACAAAACAGTACAGTACCTTCTTTCTATTATTTTGAGTTGTATTTCTCATAATCTTCCCATCTCGTTTAGTCTTTGGACAAAATCGTGCTTGTGCTAGTTGCTATTTGTTTGTTCAACTCGTCTACATTGTTTGGTGTTATGCTGTGTTCAAGGGTGTTGTTAATATAACTACTCTCAAAATGTTACTTCCGTCTTGTGGGCGTTTCCAGTGAAAGTATTACTTTTTTAAATGGTTCCTATCTAAATGTATATGTAACTTTTTGTAGAAAAAACTATTCATCTCGTAAAGATTATTTTCTAGCAGAAATGACAAAATCATTTCACCTCTTTAATTCTTACCCAGACTTCATAAATTTCCCAGAGATATTTCCGGTGCATCTAACCGTGATACCATTTGTGCATTAAAATCTCCACTCATGGACGGTGTCATCTCTAAGTGGAATTTGCTCTGAAAAGACTAAGTTAAACAACCCAGCAGGCTATGATTTCATTACTGCTGATGTCTTGAAGCATTTTCCGGTATGTGGAGTGAGAATATTACATCGATTGTGTAATGAAATCTGGCGCACATTCGTCTAGCCTGAAGATTGGAGAAAGACCATAATCATACCTCTACATAAAGGTCCAACAAATAATTGTAACAACTATAGACTACTAGCTCTAATATCGCACGCCAGTAAGGTGATCCTCTACATCCTGCAACGTCGTCTAGAAAAGTTAATAAGTTGGCAAATAGCATCTGAGCAGGCTGGATTTGTGAAAGGCAGAGATACTAGCTCTAATAAATGCTAAAATTAGAAAAGCTTGTGGTCCAGATGATACACTAACTGAGTTGCTGAAACTAATAGAGGATGATAACATAAAAGTAGTAGTAAGACTTTTTAATTCAATATATAACACCGGAGTGATTCCCACAGATTGGCTCAAATCCATCTTTGTCGCAATACCTAAAAAACACAATGCGAGAAAATTCTCAGAATATCGATTAATTAGCCTAATGAGCCACACTTTTAAAATTTTCCTAAGAATACTTCACAACAGAATTAGACGCAAATGCGAAGAAGATCTCGAAGATACCCAATTTGGGTATCCACATCCTATTACAAAAATGCCGTGACCGAAGAAAAGATGTATTTGCATGTTTCATGGACTTCGAAAAGTCATTCGATAAAGTACAGCATGTAAAAATAATGCAAACACTGAAAAATATCGAAATATATGACAAGGATATTCGTGTCATTATAAATTTGTACTGGAATCAAACTGCTATCGTAAAAATTGGAGATAACTACACCGATGAAATCTTCATACAACGAAGAGTCAGACAAGGTTACGTTTTGTCTCCAACATTGTTCAATGTTTACTCGGACCAGTTATTTAAAAAGTCACTTGAGAGACAACCATATGTAATACAAATCAACTGGGAACTACTTAATGTGATTAGATATGCAGACGATACAGTAATTCTGTCAGATAATATTGAAGGTCTTCAAATTTTGCTTGATCGTATTCACGAGGTATTAAAATAAACTTAAACAAAACCAAATTTTTAGTGTTTAGTCGTGACCCACATCCCGATGCAAAGCTTCAATTAAACGGAGTCCAAGTTGAGAAAGTTCAAAAAATGACATATTTGGGAACTGTGACAACGGACAAAGTAGATCCAGACATAGAAATAAAACGTAGAATAGCAATAACTAAAACTACTTTTATGAAAATGAAGTCATTTCTTTGCAATAATCATCTCAGTTTAGAACTAAGACAAAGAATGATTAAGTGCTATGTTTTTGTCCGTATTTTTGTATAGTGCAGAAGTGTGGACTCTAAAAGTATCGATCATGAACAAAATTGAAGCATTGGAAATGTGGTCATAGACGAATGCCGAAGATACCTTGGACAGCAAGGAAAACTAATGAAGAAGTACTAAGTAGCGTCAACAAAGATATAGAACTGCTAAAGACTGTTAAACATCGAAAACTGTCTTATCTGGCACATATAGTAAGGGGAAGCCGTTATAAAATATTACAACTAATCCTTTAAGGGAAAAAAGAGGGTCGTAGAGGTGTCGGAAGAAAACAAGTTTCTTGGATAAAAAACATTCGTGAATGGACTCAAATATCAAATGCAGAACAATTATTCCATATCGCAGAAGATCGAGAAGCCTTCGCAATGGTGATCGCCAATGTCGGATAATTCTGATACGGCACGCGAAGAAGAAGAAGAATAGGTACTAGAGAACAAATCCTTAATGTAAGAAATGTCAGAAAAAGCCAGAGAATATTATACAAAGGCATTTGATCATGTTAAATGGGACAAACTATAGAACATATTGACAACAATGGGTGTACCTAAACACTTGACTCACCTTATTAGCAAAATGTATCAAGATAACCTGACATATATTTGAATGGACGGATACCCATTTGACGAATGCACTTTGGAGAAGGGAATATGTCAAGGACGCGTTTTATCTCTATTATTATTCAACATCTATTCGGAGTTCAAAATGAGCAGTCTTTAATGGTTGGGAGGGAGGAGTAAACCTAGGCAATGTCAAGATATAAACTTGCGTTTAGCAGACGACACTACACTTTTACCCTTTTCTCCAGAAGAAATTACTAAGTTAAAAAACTCAAGGTAGAAAGTGCTTAATATGAACTCGTAAACTTAACTAGAACAAAACCAAAATCATGGTTATTGATTGCCAACAAGTTTGCTGAAACCCGAACTATTACGGAATGCGATGTAGTCTCCTCTATGATATATCTTGGAGCCCTCGTTAACAACATAGGCAGTTGTGAACCCGAAATTCGAAGACGCATTCAACTAGCAAGAGCAGCAATGACTGAACTAAATGGGGTCTGGCGGGATCGTCATATTATTATGACCAACAAGAAGGGACTTGTTTCAACTCTGGTCTTTTCCATATTTTACTAGGCATGTGAGACATGGACAGTCAAAGAATCAGATAGACGACGCACAGACGCTTTTGAAATATGGACATGGAAACGACTGCTTCGAATTCCATGGACGGCTCGCCGTACGAATATCTTGGTTCAGGATGAAATTAAACCCAATCAGCGTCTCTCTAATGCTGTTTACTCTAGAATTTTAAAGTTCTTTGGCCATATCCATCGAAGTGATCACAAAATGGAGCAGTAGGTGGTCCAGGGAAGGCCTCAAAGGCATCACGAAAGAGCTTCCTAACAAGCAGTACACTGAGGCAGTACATGTAACAGATGACCGCGACCAGTGGATACATATCACTCATTAGACTATCCGAGCTGCTGAAGCTCAATAATCAATCACTGCACATCTGCCAAGATGTGAATGACTATGATGATGATTTGATTATTTAATGGATTTTCATGTTTATATTTTGTTTTATTTTTGTTTGGTTTTGTTGATTTCTGTTTATATATTGTTTTCATTTTGATACTGTATCCTTTTATTTTCTCATCGATCGAGTAGACATTCAATTCTTCTTTTACGCCTTCATTTTTTTGTATATCAAGTCTTGTAATTATTCCTTTCACTCTTCTGAGAAATCTTTTTTCTCCAGCTTGGATTCTAGAGATTTTTCTATTTGTATCATTATCCAGATTTCACATCCATGTAACAAAGTAGCCATTATTTTATAAAATTGTATCGTTCCTTTTCTAGATATTCAATGTTTTGTGAATTGTTTCATATATATACATAAAGGAATCTAACAATCTAAGATCAATATCTGTATCTTTCCCGAAAGTTTTATGCATGTTTATGACACCCCAGATAAATGAAATGACTCAGTTGTTCTAGTAGATGTTCATAGTGAAATTCACACTGAGAATGTGGAACGGTTAAGATATGAATGCGCATTTGCCGGATTTCACGCCATGTGCTTGATAGCACAAACAGGTCCAAGAAGTTGTTATGTACAGAACCGTTTTAGGCGGGGCTCTATTACGAGTAAAACTACCTTTTTTTAAATTTTAATTTATAATGCAAGTTAGAATAAAACAGAGAGACATAGATATTTATTATCAAATGTATTTACAAATAATTGCCATTAAGTAGACAAATAAGGCATGAGTTTTAATAAAAAGACTTAGGTTTAAAAGAGACTTTTATTCATTTATTCATTCAGAGATTATAGAAAAACAATGGTTGGTAAAATTTCGATAGGTAATACATATCGTGCATCATATCCTATATCTAAGTTTAATTGTTTCAAAAAGTGTCCATTTTCTCATTTTGAACAGTTGTTACATCTAAACGGTTTGACTTAGAGCGAAGCGGTTTGCACATTTCTATTCCAACTTTTCATAAGGTATCGAAAAGTTTTCCAACGAGAAAATACCCAAAAATACTCGATTTCTGAGCATCCAGCTCAATATACGAAAAGCTCGTACTCTGATTGGAGTGGACTGATAAATGCATTTCATTGGTTATAGAATAATCGAGGTTACTCGCAGACATTCAATTATACTAATGTCGCCCTCTACATTCGAGATGTCGGATTTGCTTTCGCTACTCTCCCCTGTGTTCGCATGTGTAATCAATTGGTCTACGTTATCTTACAGGTTGTCCGCGGTCCACATTTCAGTTTTCGTTTTCTCAACGACATGAGTGACATGTCGTTGCTTTGTTACGCGTGCGAAATCGTCGTCGATCAACTGGCGCACCTCTTCGTTTTTAAAAATGGTATTATGGGTAGCTACATATCGCTTAACTTGGTTTCATATATTTCTATAGGATTTAATTCGATATGAAACGGAGGAAGTCTTAAAATAGAAACATCATGTTGTGCAATATATTCATCAAGATTATACTTAGCGTATTGATCTTTCAAAGCACACGCTTTTACGATAACTCCTCGAAAAAAATGTCTCTTTCAACTAGAGACTCCTTGAGAATCTCTTTTTAAGGAAGTGATACGATGCATTGTTCATTTCAATGATATTCCTGCGACTATTATTTGGTGAATTTGATATTAACGTCTTTTTAAACCACGACTCAAAATATGCGGCATCCATTTTATCGTAATAGTCTCCATCATTTTTCTTTGTCATAGAAAACGCTGTGTGTCAGGAAAGAAACCACCTGAAAAACCTGCATGCAATAAAACATATCTTGGATCTTGTTTGGTAGGTGTTAAACCTATGAGGAAGACATCACGACTGTTTTGTATAGTGACAACCCACCATTCGTGATTAACAGGTAGGCCAACATTAATCCACGATTCGTCCAAATATATGATATGGCAATCATCTCTTCGCTAACGTCGTATGTGTCTCAAATAATTATGGCGTCAATGAATAATATCCTCTCGCTTCACCATGATGCTTCTTCGACCACGTTATAAACATCCGATTTCTTTTAGAAGCCTGTATAAAGTAGAAAGAGACAACGGCGATAATTTCTCATTATCTTGTATAAAGTTGTATACGTTTTTAATATGGCGGCAAACTTTTCATCAAAAATTCGCTTGTCATATGTGAATATTCTAAAATTGGTTTGACTCACTCGTTTTTTACGATTTTTTTTGGTAATTTCAACATTCTGCCTTTTCCTTTTTTTTGATATTGTAAATGCTTCTTACGATAAAACGTCATCAATGAAGTACGCCTTACAGCAGCACTTACATTAAGTTGTTCCATATTTTGTAAAAAAAAACACAAAACATTCAACACTACCAGTTTAACACAACCATTTAATGATTCACGGGGTCTAAATTTATGGGACTCCATGCTCTCTGCTTTCAAAGGCCTTTTCACCCATGCCCATTCGCAATGACAAATTAAATGCTTGGAGGTTATTTTATGGTAATTAGGACAAACCAATTTATGGCTATATTTGGTTGATTATGTTAATAATCGTAATTTGCAACGGAACATTAAAAAAAACATGTTACTCGTGCGAATATTATTCAATTTTGCATAATTCGAGCATTATTTATTATGAATTTAATCTGTGCGTCAACATATTATACATTATGTTGACGTTTTATACCCAAAATTCGTATTTTTCTTTTCCAATAACTCATCAAAATGCTTAGGTATAGATTTTCAGGAATTAATTGAATTAATTGAATAACATCACTTATAAACGATATATATGACTCGAATTTCTTAAATCTACTTAGAAACTATTCGAGCTTTGTATAAAAGAATTGCTACTTCAAGTACAAAACATTCGAAACAAAAGTATTACTTTCCAAGCTCTTTATACGTTTCGTGGAGTATTCAATTATTACAATTTTCACAATGCTTTTGACTCTCCTATATACATAATATAAAATATTATATTCGTACTACCGGGAGAAGCATTTTATCCAAGCCGGTAATATGCGACGCTACTGAGTTAGTAATTAACAGCTGGCGAAGGCTGACAACCCCGTGCGTTATTCTTCATAAGTAAAGCATTGCCCTATTTTGACCTCATTGCACTCTCAGTGTGAATTTCACTATAAATAGTAGATGGTCAATTACTTTTGTTCTTTAATAATCTGAAGGATAAATCGGCAAATATGCCTATACAGAAAAATAAAGTAGAAATTGAAGATATTAGTAAAGAAACGTTAGTAAATATATTCAATTGAAATATATTCAAAGTATATTTTAGTCATTCTTGTTCTATTGGTATTAATCAAACATCCAATTCGATAATTAAGTATTGTTGATAAACCCGCATACAAATATAATATATCAAACACTAACGCCTTAATAAAATACTTTTGGAAATAGGTATTCTCTTGATTTTGAAAATTGACATATTTTTAAAAATGAACCAAATTATAATAAGATATATAATAGGAAATGATTCATATTATAAAAAAATGCTTAAGATCACTTCAATGATATGACCTCTCCAATTTATAATACAATTTAATATCTTAGTCATCAAACAAACAACCCATTTCCTTGAGATATCTTTTTTTTATATTTTATCCGTTATTGAGTTCGTATTTGTAAAGTGCCAATTGTTTCACTTAAGTATATTTGGTAATTAATGAAGGTGAAAAAATCATCGATTTCACGTAAAAATCGTATATAGGTTTTTTAAAGTTCTAAGTGGTATATGAGTGATAGCTGAAGAAAAACAACAAAGCTCCTGGCTATGATAAAATATCAAACGAATTAATAAGGCATGGTAGAAAGAAGCTCACAACAGAAATACACTCCCTTATTGTAACAATATGGAAAACAGAAAAAAATTATGAATAGTGGAACAAAGCACTAATTGTATTGTTATTCAAAAAGGGGATGGAACAAATTGCTGTAATTATCGCGTCCTGGAAATGGAAATGGGCTGGACACAACGAACGTCTCGAAGATGGTAGATGGAACAAAGAAGTCGGAAACTGGCGACCGTACGATGCGAAGAGACCAAGAGGAAGACCCCAAATGCGCTGGAGCGACGATATCAAAAGAGTCGCAGGACCAATGTGGAAACGCCTAGCACACAACATTCGGATAGAAAAAGGGCTAAAAAAAAAAAAAAAAAAAAAAAAAAAAAAAATCGCGTCCTGGCTGTTTTGTGCACCAGCTACAAGATACTTCCATATATCTTACTTAAAATTTTAATACCATACACAGAAGAAAACATTGGATATATGACAAATCCACATACTAATGTGGTTTCAGAAGAAATAGAGAAACCACAGATCAAATCTTTAGCGTCCGGCAAATCTAGAAGAAATAATGAGAATATAATCTAGATGTCCTCAACCTATTCGGGAATTTTCAACAAGCCTACGATAATATTTATAGTATAATTTATGTAACATGCTATGGTAGGCTGCCAATTTATGTTGTGTAGGGTGGGATGATGAATTATGTATAGGTAGTCTTGTCGTCGAAAACAAAATATTGAGATAGATTCTAGGATCCAAGCAAAATCCTGAAGGTAATTCGCTCAAATGCAGAAAGAACAACCCCTAATAACAAGCATGAGAAGTGGTAATGGGATAGCTTCTAGTAATATAGCTGTACTAACGCCAATTGGAAAGCGCCTACCGGGTCGTCCCGGACAAAGACTGACTTACAAAATCAAATGGGACCTCCAGGAGCTCAATACTCGTATATTTGCACCATTGGCAAGAGCTGTAAAGAACCGCAAAGAATGTCGAGGGAGGACTCGCAGGGAGGCTAAAACTCTTAAAGGATTGTATGGTCATCGTATGGTATATAAGGGATGTACAAGTGGGTATCTTTTTTCGCACATCTTAATCCTAAATTCTCCTCAGATCCATATGTACAAGCCTTACTGAACAAGGTTTCTGCCTATGTTTTATTGTCTAAGTTTGTCTTATAATTCGCCTTTTAAATAATCTGTTAATGAGTGTCTAATTTATATAATTCTTTCTTCTCAAAATTTCTTCTCAAGTGTATTTGCTTATTGCAATATTCAATAATAAAATCAATCCAAAAGGAGATTTTTATAAAAATAAATTAGATTTTTACTTACATACTATATACACTGTCTTTTCACCAGTCTTTTCTTCCATTCCATCGAAGATTGTCCAATGTCCATTTTTCCGCCTCCACTTCCAGCTTGTGGTAAACATTTCGATTATTCTTCTCCGGATCAGAAGATCAGCCTTGTGTTTTTTTTGCAGAGATCGCCATGTGGTATAGAATGTATGTATAAGTGGTTTGTTAATTATTTGTCACTACTTACATTTTAACATTATATTTAGTTCTGTATAAATAAGTGACTGACTGTGTTTACAATATCAGCCGGTACAATAACAATATATCGACCTACGCTAACTTGCGAAATACTATATATCTTTAATGCCTAATTATTATTTATTTCCTTCTATTCGAATACCGTCCTCGTATTTATGCTTTTAATTATACAAACAAGTGTGTGTTTTCCAATGTCGCTCATTCATTATAGGTTCACGCGGTTTAATGTAACTTTAATTATAAATCATTCGTATACTGACCTATTCTTATTCTGTAACCCTTTTTGCTTTGCTTTTATTGTTTAAGGGTTAAAACCTCACTACAAACCAAAGCAAGTAGTAAGTTATTTATTTATAAGTATTATTCAGTCCAAATCTCAAATTACTTCAAACATATTTTTGAAAATTGAAAAAAAGTGTATACATTTTCTAAAAACAAGACTTGGTCTATAAACCGTGGTAGATATTATAGAGTATTCCACATTTCCTGTGTCACGGAAATATAAATAACAAATTATTATAACCAAAAGAATAGCAATGAATATCAACAGAGACCACTAATGGAAAGAATATTGCTGAAAATAAAGTGGTCGATAATTTTATACAGCTGGATAGTGTACTTACTCATTATAACAAAGGGAACGAGGCACAGAATTTGATGACATATTTCGATATATAGAACAGCTATATCCAACCTCATAACAATATGGAAAAACAAAAGTGTAACACAAATATTAGGAGCAACTGAATATGAACCCAGATGGGAGAAAAATTTACACATTTGAGATGTTGATTTTCAGAAGAATAGTTCCAAAAGCTTGTACAGCCAAAAGGAAAAACACGAAATTTTTTTAGAAGATTTCTCTCCAGTTTGGTATTTATAAAGATATTAACTTGCATTTGTCATTTCCACCCGTCAAAATCTTCTTTATATGCCAATAAAAAGTATCCAACTTCAGCAATTACCTTTGTGAACGCTTCATGGTCTTCTGCAGTATAAAAAAAGATACCCTGGGTTTCGTATATTCATCCAATCTCGAATGTTTTTCAACCAAGGAGCTTGTTTTCTCTCTACAATCCTTTAGCTTTTGTATTCTCCCCTTAAGAATCGGCTGCAGTATTCTATACATATTCATTAATATAGAAAAGCTAATGGTTCAGAGAAAACCATAGGAAAAGCGAAGCAGAATGCGGTCATTAACGATAAGGTTAGTGATCGCCCTATCTAGTAGATACAAATTTCACGACTGCAATATTAGCAATCCATAATAGAGAAAGATGAAGATTCAATGAAAATATAGTGTTACGATAGATAATGACGCATCATATGACTCAAAACTGTAAACATATTTATTACTAATATCCTTATTCATTCGAGTATTTTCTAGTAAGAAGATCCACGGGTCTCCCTCGCCTACAAAACCAGTATGAGTGACCTTCTCGGCTATTCGAAGGGGAATCGCCGCAATTCTCGAATAACGGCATTTTATATTTAAAGAGGAATTTTGTTGTAAACAGGGGAGTTAGTTTTTGAATATCGAGTTAGTTTGAGCCTGAAAATATAATTGTACGCGCAAATAAATATAAATAAATATTGTGAAATAAATTAGTAATAAAGACTTTAATAAATTTGTAAGTGTTATAAATAGAACCTTTGATAATAAATAAAGACGATAAATTAGATTAATAATAAAAATATAGCAATAGCAATAAGAGAAATAAGTAATACACGTTTATGCGTCTTCTAAGAGGTACAAAATAGAACATAGATATATAATTGTAAATGAATTTAACTGTTATTTTTTACGAATAATGTAGTTACAAATATTAATCACACGGTGTACATATATTAATATATCTAATAGAGCTCGGTTTTGCATCGATAAATGAAATGTTGCATTCAATGTGGGTTCCGAATATTTTTAATATTAACGAAGTTTAATATAAGTTATAAATTGTGAATCTCAGTGATATATTGAAATAAACTGTACGTGTACAAACTGTTTATATAATATCCAATTAAATTAATATAAAATTAACTATTATAGACTACAACTAAAACTATTACTAACTATTTAACCGAAAAATATAATCTTCTCTTGTAGATTATCTAATAATCGTATATGTATGTATTTATCCAATAAACAAATGGTGGATGATTTTATGAATAATCATGGTCAAATAGAAATACAAGGTGAAACTGTCAGAGGAAGAAGGTTAGTTACACCAGCGGAACGACTTATGCTCTCCAACTTATGTCCTACAATACCGCACGACTTGCTAATCAATGAGTTACAAAAATCGGGATAACTCCTGTCTCCCCCATGACATTCCTAAAAATGAGTGCTTCTATGCCGGAGTACAATCACATTCTTAGTTTTCGAAGACAAATATATATATCAGCCCTTACAGTCTAATACTTAATCTTGTTTTGCTATAACTACAAGAAGTCAGGTCACATTGTATCACAGTGCTCCGAACCACTAGCTCAATTAACCCCCAATCAAATCAATGAAACATCATTATCCAGCACAACAAATATATTTTTGCAAAAACTCAAAGATCCAAACCCTTCTCAATGTGAACAAATGCCTATTTCTAATGACCCAGAGATACCGAACAAAGTAGATACATCAAATAAGGACAGTCACATAATTAATTAAGCAAAACGTAGCTGAAATTATTTCACCTGAAGCAGATTCGTGTTCAAAACAATGTAACATTTTTCCAACACCTAAAGTCCAAGCAAAAGCTAAAAAAACTAAAATTAGTTCAGCAAGCACTTCTAAATGCTCATTATCTCTCTCACTTGAACCTGCTAAAAACTTCATATAAAATCACTCTCCACCTTTCGCTCTAAACTTTGACCAACTTAGCATGATACTAATAAATATCAATGGATCAACAGATCCTATAAGCACAATTCACGAATATACCACAGACCTACCAGCATTGTCCTCCTAGTCAAGTTTACCCTCATTTAAAGGAAAGATTCATAAAACGCAAATTTACGTCCTTAAGAAAAAAATCTATAATTGTAGAGTGACGGGGCAAAGTGATCTAAGTGCCAAAAAATCAAAAAACACTTTTTCCACTCAAAGTGTTCTATGTGCCATCGCCAATAGCCCCACTGTGATTTAAGTCCCTATTCTACTGTTACCTAATTTAAAAATTGACTGCATGATCAAGCTAGCGGTATATCCTTCGGACGTGTCCGGCCAAACTGTTCTAAGTGCCATGCTTCTTTATTAGTATTGTTCCATGTCAGTAGTTGCTTATAAACGTTCGGGAACGTGTCATTTTAAGGTTAAAATTCCTATTTTGCATGAAATAATGAATGAACAAGCATTTTGTCGTGATGAAACAGTTAAAAACAAAAAACGTAAGAGAAAAATACAGAGTGAGGCACGAGTTAGTGGAAATTCGTACACTACCGATAAATTTAAAAAACTAGTTCCGGCAAGACGTAAACCTAAAAACGAGGTTAGTATTAATTTTTATTTTCGAGTATGTGTGCAATAATGACGTTAGCAACAAAAACCAATATTTGCAATGTAACCTTATATTTTGCTTTTTTTGTTTTCAGGTTGAATGCAAATGTAAGAACAGCTATTGTAAGGAACTGACTGGAATAGAGAAGATGCAACTCCATGAGTCCTACTATTCACTGGATTTAAATGCACAGGGTAGTTATCTTATGGGACTGATTCAGATACTTCCGGTGACACGACGTCGCCATGGTACTTACGATGATGATTCAGAGAGCCGACGCCAATGCACTATGAGTTACACTGTTCCTGATGGTAAGGGAGGTTTACAAAAAGTTTGTAAACAGACATTCATGAAGATTTTTGCTGTTACTCCCCAAAGGATTACAACCATTGTCAAGAAGAAAAAAATTGGGGATTACATGTACACAGACAAGCGAGGTGGTGCAAAAATGTTTAAATTCACTGTCCATGATCGTCGTTTAGTAAAACAACATATTAATAGCTTCCTTAGAGATGTCAGTCATTACAACCGACTTAAGTTGGACAAAGAGTATTTGAGCTCTGATCTGAATGTGCATAGGCTTTTCAGGGCATTTCAAGAAAAGAATCCTTGTACTCATATTTCACACAAGTTTTACCGAAGTGTTTTTTTGAAGGATTTTCCGAACCTATCCTTCCGTCGACCACGAATGGATACTTGCAAAACATGCGATCAACTGAGCATATCAACCAAAAGTTCTGACCCAGCAACCAAGAAAACAGGGATAACAAAACTTGAGTTACATCACCGCCAAGTAGAAGCTGTTTTCGCATCTATAAAAAGCGACTTTATACGAAGCACCTTGCCAGTAAGTGACACGTGCACCATAACAATGGATTTGCAGAAAGTTTTTTCGTTACACAAACTAACTCACAGTAGTATGTACTATTCCCGCCAAATATCTGGTTACAACTTTGGTATTCACGTGGCTGATACAGATGATGGATTGATGTGTATTTGGCATGAGGGGCAATCAGGAAGAGGAGGCAACCAAATGACATCTTGCCTTTTACAAACACTAAACTGTGGACTACTCAATACATACAAAAAAAATCTGTGCGTTTGGAGTGATAACTGTGCAGGTCAGTTGAAAAACAGAAAGCTTTTGTTCTTGTACATTTTTCTTGTCTGCCATGAAGTTTTTGAAACGATTGATCATAAGTTTCTTGTATCAGGTCATTCGTTCTCAGCTTCAGATCGGGATTTTGCTTTAATCGAAAAAAGAGCAAGACAATGCAAGCTAATTAATATGCAGGATGTTATGAAGGCGATAGTCACAGCGAGACCTTCACGTCCTTACAAAGTTCTGAACATGGGTGACGAGAAAACGTTTTTTGATTTTGATGCAGCCTCTTCCGCGTTTCTGAATACAGCCAAACTTGGAATTTCTACAGCTGTTTGGATTCGAGTTTCAAAGAACAACCCTGGGACCGTCATGTACAAGAAAAGTTACAGTGATTTAGCACCGTGGGAAAGTTGTATAGTCCTAAAACCTGGCATTACTGCCACTACCATCAAAAATGCTACACTGTCTTCTCTTCCAAATTCCTTACTTTTAAAAGAATCTAAAAAGAAAGACATTACTGCAATGTTGCAATTTCTCGATGATGACAACAAACAATATTTTTTAAACATTTTGACAGTTTAAGCACTTTATCATTTTCATTTTTTGTAATATGTGTTATATTTGAAGCATGTTTAATATTTAAAATGACTTAATTTAACAGTTTTTATTTTTAAATAAACGATTTACGACAATAAATTTGATTCAAAAACGGTTTTTTGTGTTTTCCCAATAAAATGTTTTTTGGCACTTAGATCACTTTGCCCCGTCACTCTACAATTAACTTTGTAATGAGACATCGGACTGGGAAAGTGACACATCTCAATTAAGCCAACAATAAGATTCAAGTCTCTACTTCAATGGAATATTGATGGATTTTTCCATCGTCTTTCTATGCTTTATTATCTAATTGGTAAACAATCTCCTGATGTAAAATATTAAAAACATCCTTTGTTGTCTAGTCCTTTTCGACTCTCTTAGAGCAGTCAAAGCTGTTCAAAATGTATACCCTAAACACCCCATTGGGAAAATGATCAAGGTCGAACTACTGGAAGGTCAAGAAACGTTCAGAAGGATCCACTTCTTGTGAATATAATCTCATATCTGTACCGTAGAGGTAAATGGTAGTATGTCCATCTACTGAAGTTTTGAGATAACGAGTAAATAAGATAATTTCCAGAAAATTATTGCAATCATTCTAAATATGAAGACATATGAAATTATGTATTTATATATTGTAACATTGTACATTAGTTAAACAATATTGTCCTAGTGTGATAAAAAAATTTGTTTATATATTGTATAATATTGTGACTTAAGGTCTTTTGCCTCGGCATTTACCAGAAGATAAAAAAGTGTAGAAAATAGTAAGTTCCTACAGTAGAGCAAATAAAAACACAAAATGAAAAATATGTATTCATCATCGCTATCACTAGCATTTTGTCTCATGACAATTAAATTTCTATAAAACTCATGAAACTGACCGGGAATCTACTGTAAAATTAGTAAAGAACTTTTTTCTTTTGTGTTCGGTTTTTCATAACGTAGTGGTAGCTGTTCCGGAAGATTGGACGCAGTTGCAGTTCTTCTAGCCACGTACAATTAATTATTTGAGTATAATTACTTTAAAAGACTATTAATAAAAAATTATAGTCGGTTTGTCTTTTTTTACACAGAATTGGACTACGTTTGAAATCAAACAATTATCATTGTCAGTATTTTTCTTTTTACTGATGATTGCGGATTGAGACTGAGCGTAAAGTACTTCAAAAATGTTTAAGTCATATTTGTCCATTTTAATCACTTGATCACCTACCGAACTGACTAATTGCTGCCAATCCAAGGCGTTACGATCTAGATTGTTAGCTGTTTTTTTATAGATCTTTTAATTAGAGCGTGCACCTGGTCAACTTCTAAGTGAGTATGTCCTCTGAGTAAATATTTATAGTCACTACTTTTAAATAAGGGCAGATGTTCAAACGCATTATGTACAAAAGTACATAACATTGCGGTTTTGATTTGTGCAATTATCTGACCAAATAACCAATTCTTCCACATCAGTTTGTGATAGAACTGTCATGGCCCATTTAGTTAATGCCGAGATAATTTTGTGGCCACCCCGTCCAGCTTCAGATTCGTCCCAGATAAGGTAATATTAATGTTCTCTATATTTATTTACATATCGTGAAATTTACAGTCCATAATTTAAGCTTGTAAAAACTTTGATTATTGGATAAACAAGGCGTAGGTAAGCATTTTTGTACATCACACATTATAACTTTAGTTTTCCCAGTTGATTGTCTGTTTTCCTATTTATCGTTTGCTTTAACTTTTTATTGTTTTTCCACATCTTGAAGATGTTGGTCATAATTTTGCTATATTGGTATTGTTTCTTGTTTGGAACAGTTTTTATTTGTAACATAAAACGATCGCAAGTATCACACATTCCACAAAAACCGAATTAAAATCGGTATTGAAAATTTTTTATAGAGCCATAATTTAACAGTATCATTATTTGGAATATTGTCTTTCTCACACTTTAAGGTATATAATTTGTACATTTTTTCCCGGCTTAATTATTGTCCGAGATTTTTGCAGTTTTTGGTCGAGAATAATGACTGTCGTAGCACGGAAACGATTGAATGTGTTCTCGTACGCGATTTCAAACTACTTCAGGTGTTTTGTTAAATGCTTCCTGCTTTCCTCTAACGTCTTGTGCCAAAAAGCCTCCCATATTATCGTTTTTAAGAACATCGCGTACAACTATTTCGGAAATATATAGAGTGTTTAAAAAAAATCGGGCGCGAAATAGCGAGCCCGATAAACAAATCCCACAGCTGATGAAGTTACTATGCTTTACCTCTTTCTCCAAAGGATATACTACTTTTTCTTATAAGAATATATAGGCCACCAATAATAATTCCTATACCATCTTTTGAAGAAGCAGATTTTACTTCGCATAACGCTATCACCAATGACGCATCAGAAACAGAGTGTCGGAGTGCCGCTAGCAATCTAAAAGTTTATCTCAAAAATAAGATGTTAAATGCGTGGAATCTGGTTCCAGTTCTAAACTCAGAACCATCAAAAGTGACATTTTTTTTATAGAAGTCCACTGCCAGAAGTAGAAGATCTCAAATTATTATTACACATCTACGACTTGGACACTGTAGGTATACTCACGCCTATCTCTTCTCAAATAGTGAACCTCCAAAATGCGAAACATGCAATACAGTAGACAGTATAAAGCACTTCTTGATAGACTGTTTTACATATGTAAATCAAAGACAATTTTATAATTTTCCAAACAACCTGTAAGCATTTGTACTCATTACATAAAACATGTTACATAAAATTTAACTAATTTAATTAATTAATTGTTACAAATGTTTAATTGTTTACAAATTGTAATTCATTGTTGCAATGATTGATTGATACAAAAGTTTAAAGTTACAAATTTTACAGAAATGTCGCTAATTCGGGTAGATGCCACTTTTTTGTCTTTTTTAAATAAACAAAATATATATATATATATATATATATATATATATATAATCTTTTTTTAAATAAACAATATATATATATATATATATATATATATATATATATATATATATATATATATATGGACATATATAACAATAAAACACTATAAACTTTGTTTTCAACTTTCACAAAATTTATTATAATATTTTATCTGCTATCAGATATTATTGTGGATCATCCAGAGACAAAGATTTCAAAACATCCCGTATTCAAATAGTTTTTATGTTGGTGAAGATACGTAGACGATATACTAGTATATTTTACAGGATCTAACAGATAACAACCAATTTTTATCGTATATTATTCACTCCATAGTTACATTGAATTTACAATGGAAACAGAACAAAATCAATCCATTAATTTTTTAGGTTTAAAACTCATCAGACTTAAAAATAAGCATGAGTTCTCCGTATTTCATAAACCTATCCAAACTGACACGACTATACACAATTTATCATTTCATCCTACACAACATAAACTGGCAGACTATCATAGCATGTTACACAGATTAATAGAAATCCCGATATCAAAATACACTTTGAGACAGAATTAAATATCATTAAACAAATAACAGTAAACAATGGGTACAACGAACAAACAATTAATAAAATTTTAATTCAAAAACTACACAAGACAATCCTGAAATTAGTATTTCCACCACTAGAGACAAAACCTAGTAGGTACCTTTTGCTCGATTACATATACACGCAAAATAACAACAAAAATAGCGAAACACATAAAAAAGAAAGGAATAACACCAGCTTTTAGAACAAACAACAACTTAGGCAAATATATTAAAAACAAGAAGAGCCAAAATAAAAAGCACTTACACAGTGGTGTATACAAACTTAAATGAGGCTACTGCCCAAAAACTTACATCGGTCAAACTGGTAGAACGTTTAACAAACGTATAGCAGAACATATAAAGGCTTTGAATAATAGGAAAACAGGTTCTATATACGCACATCACCTTCTAGATCATCGAATTTCAAATTCTTCACATCCAAAATAAAGGCTTTAAGAAGCTATCTTTATTAGAATCTATTGAAATTAACAAATTAAAAAACATAGACATAATTTTGAATGACCAACTTTTGACAAACAGTTCTCCCCTCCTCAAACTATTTCGTTAAAAACTATAAATTGTAAGTACATCCAAAAATAGATCACTTGAGAAAGGAACTCCGCCGAAACAGCTGTAGTGATAAAATATAATAAATTTTGTGGACGTTTTGAAAACAAAATTTTCAGTGTTTTATTGTTATATAAAATAAATTTTCATCAAGTAACGGTCGAATCCATTACTTATAAAAAAATATATATCTAATAATAGGTACTTTTCAGTTAATTATCATTTTTTTTATCTATAAGTACTTTATCCATATATAAAACAACCAATTATTCAATAATTTATTAGTTTGTTGATTTGGCGATTTCAATGATCATGAAGAATTTGTTGGCTTATTTTCTTGTTGTAGGAGCTGTTTTCTGTGTAATTAAGGGTAAGAACAATAGTAATAATAAGTGATGTATTTTCCAGAGCAGAATTTAAAATGTTTAATTTCATGTTTTCATACACTGTTTTTTAAGCTTTTTTCGCTGCATAACATTGATATCGTTTTTGGCAACAGTTTGCAACTGCATAACCAAAACCGAATGAAGGTGTTAGAAAAACTAAGAAAACAAAAACTTATCTTTAGGGCACAAGTTTTCGAGTAAGGATACAGCACCAGATCCTAAAATCATCGTAATGGAATGGTATCCTACACCGCAGAACACAAGATGCAAGAAGTTTCATAGCAGTTGCGAATTTTGACAGCTAACATATCAACCATTTTGTAGAAACAGCCATTATCAAACCCTCCACTGATGGAATTCCCAAATTTATAAGAGAAATACAAGTTTATTTTAAAGACAGGTGCATCAAGCATAGAACTAGGAGCTTGTCAAATAGTAATTGCTCATTAGTGTACCTATTTTGTATGAAAAACATTTAAGCACATTAACTAAATTCAGATTGAACTTGGAGTAATACAACTTTACAATTAGATAGGTGAAAGGAGATGCCTTACAGCGTTACAGCAGATGCCTTATTAAGAATAGAAGTCATATCAGTGTACAGCTGAAGCAACTAAATAAAGACACAGAAAAAAATATGTTAGAGACATAGAGAGAGATTACATTCAGAGACTAGTATATTAAGAATGGTATAAGAGTATAAATAGTAGTCTGGACTACGACCATCATTGAGCCGCTCGACATATCAAGAACCTCGAGAGCCTTGATACAAATGTGCACACAGATGAATATATATGTACAGATATAAAAATATGTACAGTACAAGACAAACAGAACAGAGCAGATTGGAAGTTAAGAAGAATTATAATTAAAGAAGGACATGTAGGAAAAAATCGGTTGCCTGTAAAGTCGGTTTTACGGGCGAAGATTTTACGTGACAACGTCTTTTTTATATATTATTTTATATATTATATATTATTATATTATTATTTTATATATTATTTATATTTTATATATTATATTTTTATATATTATTTTATATATTATTTATTTTATATTATATTATTCTTATTATTTTCTACAAAATTTATTTGAAAATTTTTTCGATATATCAATTAGTTGCGGAGATATCGATCATTGAAGTTATTGTTTGCTACCAGTATTTTATATATTTATTTTTTTCAGTTATAAAAAATTACTATTTCCAATTGTGTCTACCAAGTATGGTCACATGTATTTGCCTACATATTAAATAATAATAAGTACAGATAATGTTATGTGACGTTCACTTCTGATTATATATATTTTAATATTTTTAATTTTAAAGAATTAATTTGAAAATCAAAACACTTATTCAGATCGAAGGTTCAAATTTTTGCTAAATAAATTTGAAATTAATTAAAATTTGTAAATGTAAATGGTAAAGTTGAAAATTAAAACATTTACTAAAATTGGAATTTGAAATTCTTACTAAACACAGTTAAATTCTAACTCCGCGCGTGGTGATTGGTCGGTTTAGTTCGTTTGTTTGGTCGCCCTGTTTTGACAGGTTAGAAGTTATAATTTGTTATTTTAAATGTTTGACTAGAAATACGCGCTGTTTCTTCTCAATCGACTGAATTACGATTGATTGCAGAGTGATTTAAACTAATAATTTACTTAACACTATCAACATTTGTCAATAGTATGACATAACCTATAAACTCAGTTTCTCAACTTTTGTGTCAATCTAACAATTAATCAATCAATCATAGTTTACGATAATGAAATATTAGTGTACAATTATTTACCTTTATTGTTGTAGTTGTTGTAAATGACGAATCTAAGCACTCCACATTTTCACTACAGACACAGCTGACGATACTTTCAACGATTTTCAACTTTAGCGATTCAACGCGCCTAATTCTCTAGTGCCGCGCGCAGCGGACCGATCATGTTTGAGTGGGAGACGCAAGGCATGCGCCGGTCCGGCGGGCCTCTCTCTCGTTCGGCGACTCACTGTAACAGACGTGAGCGGGTGTTACACTTTTTCTTTAATGACTCCGAGCCACAACTTAATTTAAGACGTTGTCACGTCAAAATATAATGTAAAAGCATTAGGAAATTTATTTTAGGAACGAGTTACGGAAGGATGTTGAGGAATATTAACCCTTAATAAGACATGGGATATAAGGAGAATTATTTTGTTTGTTTATATACTTTTGGTATCTAAAGGAGGTAAATAAAACATATTTTTGTTGAAATATAAAATAATTTGAAAAAGTAATAAAAAAATAGTGGTGGGAACTATTTTCCCGTTGTTCTTTAAAAAAATTTTGTAGGTGGGAAATTAATTACCCTTATACAGTTTGTGAAACAATTTATTAATTCAAAAATACAAAAATGCATATATGGGTGACAAAACTAATTTAGGTCTCAACTACAGCAGTGTGGAATGATTTAAAACATTGTTTTGGGCATGAAGCTACTTGACAATAACTACATATAATGTTCGTTCGTTTTTCTTCTTTTTTGTTGAGCAAAATCTGCATCTTGTATAATTTTTTTGAACATCTGGTAAATGTGGTCCTACATTTCTCAGCCGAATTTCGTCTGGAACACCAAAGTTGCCCGTTTTTTTATTTTTAAATATCACAGGTCGAGATGCCTTTACTGTAATGTCACCTATGAGAGCTCTTCCAAGGCGAAGCCTAAAATCCTTGTGAGAAGTATTTTTTTGATCATGAATTCTTGTGTACATAATATATGCATTAATTACACTTGCATCTAAAAGAAAGAAGAACAATCTCATCCACGATTTTCTAGACTTCCTGCTTATGGGATATGATGCCCTAAAGTGGTCAAAGTGATCAACTCCTCCCATGTTTAGTGTATAATCTGCAATAACTTTTGGGCACATTATATCTTTCTTTGTGCCATCTCTTTGTGTACGTTTTATCATGGTTACTTCATGTGGTTGATTAGCAGTTGTAATAACCGTGACTTCTTTGGTATCCAACCACTTTATTGCTGTTATAGGGCCACTGCTCAAACAATAGAATTCATTCTTTCGAAGATTTTTATTTTTGGTTTGCTTTTTCCTCATGAAATCGGGCAAACCTTTGCGATTAGGTCTAACTGTACCTATAGCATACAGCTGTTTAGCATATAAATCTTCCAACAGTTTGCAACTCGTAAAAAAGTTATCAAAAACAACCAAAGATTTGTGTGGTATATCTTGGCATAATTCAGTTATAACCTTGTATCCCAAGCCATCATTTTCAATGCCTTCAGCTTTTCCAGTATAGATAATAAACTGGTACAGATACCCAGTAATAGCATCACACTTTGCCCAAATTTTATAACCACGCTTAATCGGCTTCTTGGGCATATACTGTTTGATAGAACTACGTCCTTTAAATTTCACCATACATTCATCAATAGAAAATCGACTTCCAGGTTTGGCTTGTTCTTTGAAAACTTCATTTAGTCTATCTATAAATGGTCTTATCTTATTCAGTATATCAAAGTCAGGTGAACCTCTCTCTGCAGCTGCTGAATTGTCATTTAGATGGATATTTTCTATTAATTTTTTGAACCTGGTTATTGTAAAAGCTTTGGAGATAACAGGATTATTATAAAAAGGATCACTTGACCAATATAAATCTTTGTCTGGTACAGGGTGCAGTCCCATTAAAATAAAAACACTTAGCAATGCCCTTATTTCTTCTTGGCTAGTGTTTTTGTAATTTTTGCTGTCTTTTTGTACAGCATATAAATTCGTTTGAACAACAATTTGTTCTATTAGATCACAAGGGAAGAAATTCTCAAAATAAAATATTGGTTGACTTTTATGGGCGAATTGAACATTTGACTGTAACACAGGCTCAAATTTTGGTATTTCTGGAACATCTGTTTCAGAGGTCCATTGTCCAGTAAAATTAGTTAGCGTAACCACTGGACTCTGTTCTACCAAAACACTTTGATTTTCTTGTGGGTCATTCTCAGATGTTCTTTCAGTTGTGGAATTTACATCAACGGTTGTAGAAGGAACAATTTCATCAGATTCACCAAGCAATTGCCCAATTCTGCTATCAATAACATCTCCATCGGACTTACCGCAAACAGAAGTAGATGGGGATGGTATAAAAATGCCATCATCATCATCAGTGTCGAGATCAACATCAGACCAATCTTCTTCTAAGGCAGCAAGGAGTTCACGTTCTGATAATCCCCTTCTTGAATTCATAATCCTAAAATATAACAGAAATTTTAATGTTTCTGGTGCATGACTTTTGCGTTTTTTTTTTATGGAATTGGATAAGGGGAATAATTTTCTCACCAACTTCAAAGACAAAAATAACTATCTTTTCATAAATTTGTATAACAAATTACAATGTATTTAGCTTGACCAAACAATATATATATCAATAATACAATAACTTTGTACTTACCAGAATTTTTGGAGCCGATTCACCAAATAATTTGCAAAATTGTAACAAAAATCAACTTTTAGCGGCAAGAAATATCATAACCTATGAAAATCTAGTTGTCGATTGTCAACTAAAAATCAGATCCATGGAATAACTGTCAGAATAGTTGGTGTATTTATCCATGAAATGAATACGTAATATCACAAAATTCAACATTCTGTGTATTGACAGCGACAATCGAAATTTGGCGGCAAAGTAAAGTGGGAAATATGTTCCCGTTATCTTATTAAGGGTTAAACTATAGCAATCATGTCCATCAAACTAACTACCTAACTATATGTAATAACTTTACCTTAATGTAATAAATCCATACTCCAGAGATATGTTGGTTATTTAAAGCCCACATTAAACAATTTCCAGGAGAATTTAAAACAAATTAAAAATTGTAGATATAAAATATGAAATTAAACAATGGATTGGAAATAAAACAACACCATTCTATGAAGAACTGATTAGTGGAAAACAGTAATAAATAATAAATATCTAAATAGACGTTTATTACCAACTACAACATTTCTTGAATTTAATGCAGTTAATATCATGTACTCACATCTATGTACTCACATTTGTATCACATGCTATATTAAAATTAATTTATTTTTGTAAGTGCGCATATTTAACTATTTATATTTATACATTTGTTAAATATTTCTTTGTTAGAATATATTTTTTAGTCTCACGCACAAGGGGTGCTACTTTTATGGTAGTTCTACTTCAGTGAGTTTTTATGTTTACTTAGTATTTAGTACTTATGATTTTTGTTTCTTGTACTCTATATTATAGTGTCAGCTTCCTAAATAAATATTATTATTATTAAAAGATTTGGAGATGCGAAATTGTATCGACGTTCACAGTAATTTCGCCATGTTTCTGGTATATCATAAATCTCGGTTTGTAGATTTCCTTGTTCATCCACCATAACCCACGTTTGGGGTTTGAACTCTCTGGTGAGGAGTTTAAATTTTTGAGATAAATCTAGTTCTAATTATTTTGTCTTTGAAATATACCCAAGTTTTCTCAGAATCGCTGTATAATTTATCTGGCAAAAGTTTATCTTCCAGATTTCTTAGAAAGTCTTCTCTTTGAAGAATCTAGGATCCTCTTATTTGTGAGTGATTTTAATGTAGCAATTTAAATATAAGCCTGATGATTTGATGAAGTATCGGTAGTTGGAGCTCATTCTTACACTCTACATTAATGATAATTTCTCTTGACCAACGTGAAAATAAAGGCATAACAATCGATGAAAAGAAACCACGCCCATCAATCAATCAATCATCTGCCAGTACAATGCAGCTAAGTTAGGATAGGAGAAAGTTAACTTAAAAATGATCACTACAGGACCAATGTGACCAATTTGTGACAATAGTGTTAGAAGACTCTGATGACTTTCAGAGTATCAACTAACAATAACCACATAGGAAGCTACAGCTGTGTGAAGAAAGGAATGCCAAACGTGAAAAACGTTTCAAACAACAAGAAAAGGTTAATGCGACTTAATAGTTAAATAAAGGTAGAAAGTATAGGCATAGCTTGCACTAGGAAAAAACAAATAAAATATGTATATAAGATGGAAGGTAAGCGTAAATACGTATTTCTGACTATTTAGCCAAGGAGAATGTTAACCTTTAACTAACCATTAACCTTTTCTTGTTGCTTAAAACGTTCCAAACGTTTAGCATTTCTTTCCTCAGGTAGCTGTAGCTTCCTGTGGATGTGCTAATTGTTGCTCTGGAGACATCAGAGTCTTTATTTAAAACTTATTTCTACAACTTGGTCGCATTGCTCCTGTAGTGATTCTTTTCCAAGTTAACATCCTCCTATTCTAACTTGGCTGCACCGTACTGATGACGACTAAATAGTCAGAAATACGTATTTACGGTTGCCTTCCATCTTATATGCAAAGTAGTGATTTTGCCCGTCGCATGCGACGGGAGATCCAATCAATGGCCATCTACAGTCACTCATTAACTTAAAAAAAAAATAAAAACGGCGCGTGGCACTTAGGGACTGGCGACAGAAATGAATACTTCTTATAGCGCGTTATTACATGTAGGTTAATGGAATTTTATGTCTGCTTGTTACTGAATTGTTAATATTTTTTTTATGATAACACCACACATTTAAGTTCTTTAAAATGTAAAAAATCTTTTTTTTTTCTTTAAAAATTTTGTTTACTGATTTTAGTAATTTTTAAAATTTATTAAATATTATATAGAATTTATTTTCATTTCATTTTCATTATTATTACATTTAATTTTATTTATTTGTTTTTTAAATTTGTTTTAATTTTATTTAATTATATTTAATTATATTTAATTTTATTTAATTTTATTTAATTTTATTTCATTTTATCTAATTTTATTTAATTTTATTTAATTCTATTTATCTTTATTTAGTTTTATTTAATTTTGTTTAATTTTATTTAAGTTTATTTAATTTTATTTAATTTTATTTAATTTCATTTAATTTTGTTAAAATTTTATTTAATTTTATTTAAATTTTTTTAATTTTATGTAATTTTATTTAATTTTATTAAATTTTATTTACTTTATTTAATTTTATTTGTGCTATCTGTGTGTGCTATCTGTTCGTGTGGATAGAGTAGAGAAAGTGGCTCTCACAAAAATATCCGCACGTCAGCTACAAGTAACACTTCTCTATGAAGAAAAGGTGTAGGGGACAATACAGTACATAGTTAAACCGGAATAAATTTGTAAAAGGAAATTTCACTTTTTGAAGCAGATTATGAAGTAAAAATTCAAAAATTAATTTTTTTGTTATTTATAACTATTCCAATTATTTTTTAAGGATCTTCCCTGCGTAATTACAAAATAGCCAGAGGTCGAGACGCAGTAGAAGGTCAATTTCCTTACCAAGTATCGATCGAAGGACTTAGAGACGGAAGCTATAGAAGTTTCTGCGGTGGCTCCATTATTTCTCCGAACTGGATTGTAACAGCTGGCCACTGTTATTTAGATAACACTAATCCTGATGTTAGAATCGTGGCTGGAATTATAAAGATCAGTGAAACTAGTGAATATATGCAAGTTCGAACTATCGCTGAATATTATGTTCATGAAGATTATCATGGGTAAGTTAAATGATTTTAGTACCTTTGAGAATTTTTATTTAAAAGTTTCTTTTTATTGCTCAGATTGGTGAACTAGTTGATATGTGTAGACCACATTGATTGACAATTTTTTTTCATGCAATTAAGGTTAAAGTTTGTCCCTAATATACGCAATGATATATTCAACTGTTGTGAGAGTTATGGTTACTAATTAACTACAACCTATTTTCGTTCATTATTTACAACTCTCTTTTAAATCTATCTAGTTAAAAGCTTCTTCATCATCCGTGCTCTTTTTAAAAAATTCAATTAGTCTCAAGTCTCATATCATAATACAATATATTAAGATTCATTTCTAAAATTCACTGCAACAGTGTGAACGATACGCTACTGAATGCTAAACTACGAAATCAATTAGCAATTTATCTCTCTCTATCTCATCGAGTTAGAATCTAACTCGATGCTCTATCTGGCAACGTTGATCGTTGATCTACTATTCCTTTCAACTGGTGCTAACAACACGACGTTGTCATGCATGACTTTTGCACAGAATATTATCGTATAAATACAAGTACCTACATTGTATTTTTAGATATTTTCTATATAATAAATATTATATATAAATATAATACCATACATAAATATTGATGTTATTAAATACATTTTATTAGATACCTTAACGAATACAAAACGATCAATAATCTATGATAATTTTGCTGCATGTGAATGATTAAAATATAAATTGCTAGAATATCTGTCATCACAAACTGGCAGCGATGTCGTCGCTTCATCGCATTCACATTTTTGAGAATCTACTGCATACAAATTTGATTCATATTGTAAATAACTAGATGATCCTTATTATTAGTGGTACTACATATCTATGTAAGCCTTGATCTTTCCTGGTCCGATTCGTCAGTCCTTCTTATCCACTGCCAATTTTCCGAGCCCATCTTCTCGTTCTCATCTACATGTATACTCAGTCTTGGTCCGTTAGTTCTTCTGCTATTTTTCACAGTCACCGATAATAGAGTAGGTACGTCTGCGAGGATAGTTTTCATTCGTTCTTGATAGATGTCATACACATTTGAGCTTAAACACACTGGTCTGCAAAAAAATATTTTTTCCTCCTTTTTGTTTTCATATTCTTCTTCTTCTTCAGCCTTAAGTAATCCAACTTTGGACATAGGCCTCCCCCAAATCAATCCAGTATTTTCTATTTTGCGCCACTTGCTTCCAGTTGTGTCCTCCGATCTTCTTAATGTCATCAGCCCATCTCATTTGTGGTCTTCCTCTGCTTCTCTTTCCTAACTATGTTCTCCATTGTTGTATTTCGTGGTTCCATCTTTTATCCTTTAGTCGGGCATTGTGTCCTGCAAAGCTTTATTTTAATTTGGCAGCATGTTCTCTTTCTTCTGCGTCTTTTACTTTGGTTTTGCTTCTAATCCATTTGTTTTTTTTTGTCTATAAGTCTCACCCCGAGCATTGATCTTTCCATCTCTCTTTTTGCTTTTACTATTTTACCCATATTACCACTACTTGGTGAGTGTCATTATTTTTGTTTTTTTCAAGTTCATCTTAAGAACTACTTTTTCCGAAGCTTGAAATAGTTGCGTCATCATGGTCTGTAGTTCTTCGAAACTTGTAGCGAATATTACAATGTCATCAGCGTATCTCAAATGACTCAGTTTTCTTCGTCTTCCAGACCAAGTGTGAATAGCTTTGGTGAGATAACATCTCCCTGGCGAGCTGCTCTGTTGATTGGTATAGCTTTGGTTTTCGCATCTATTAGTATTTTAATTGTAGCTTTCTTGTAAATATTATGTATGAGCATTCTGTATCTGGAGTCTATCCTGCAGTTGTTCATAGCTCTCTCTATTGCCCAAAGTTCTATGGAGTCGAATGGCTTTTCAAAATCAACGAAGCCAATGTATAAGTTCAAGTGATATTAATTGGCTTTCTCTATTAGCGTTTTGATAGTAAGAAGATAATCCGCTGTACTGTAACCCTTTCGGAATCCTGCCTGTTCTACCGGTTGATAGCTATCGAGCTTCGACGTTAACCTGTTAGTTATTACTCTCGTAAATAGTTTGTACATTTGGGACAGCAGGGAGATTGGCCTATAGTTCTTCAGATCTCCCCTGTCTCCATTTTTGAAGAGAAGTATTGTCAAACTTTCATTCCAATCATCTGTGACTTTTCTACTGTGAAGACATTCGTTGAAAAAATTTTTCAATTCTTCGAGAATAATTTGTCGAGTAATAATGGTCCCGGAGCCTTATTGTTCTTTAGTTGTGCCATAGCTTGTTTTATTTCGAAGGATTCTATGTTAGGGAGTATTTCTGAGTTGACATTCGTTATCTTTCTTTTAAGATCTTCCTTTGCAGTGTTATCTGGGTTCTTGTTTGAGGAATATAAATCACAGTAAAATGTTTGAGTAACTTTTAGAATTTCGTTCTTTCTCTTATTTCTTTTTCATCTTTATCCTTCAATGATATTATTATAGGCTTTCCTAAGTTTGATCTTAAGCATTTCAGGCCTCGGTTCTTTTCTATTATTTCTTCTACCTTGTTTTCATTATAGATCCTTAAATCTTCTTTTACTCCCTTCTTTATTTGTTTATTAAATTCTTTGAAACCATTGGTGTTTAGCTTTCCTTCGTTTAGTCTTGAAGTGTGTTCATGGCATATACATTTTGTTGTTCTAAGAAGTTATATAATTTTTCTCCTCTTTCATTTCGTGTGCCATAACCATGCATCCCTATTTTAGTTTCAGTATTTTCTTTTTTTTTTACTTAATTTTGCGTTGAAATCTCCCATAATGATGGTATTCTTTGTATCATTTTCTTCAAATCTTCGTAGAACATTTGAACTACCTCTTCCTGATGTGTTGTTGTGGGAGCATACACTTGTATAACCTTGATCTTGGTTTTATTATCTAGGTCTATTATAATATAAGCTACTCTATCAGCAACGCTTTTATATGTAGAAATGTATGGTGTGAGACACTTTTTGACAAGAAATCCTACTTCACCATATGTTTCATCTATTTTCCCTGTATAGTTTAAGCGATTTCCAGAGTTTAGATGCATGCATTGTTCGCCTCTTTTTTTCACTTCTGACAGTCCTACAATATCCCACTTTATCTTAGATAGTTCTTCTTCTAATTCGTGGACCTTTTTATCTTTAGCCAGAGATTGGATGTTGTATGTGGCTAGTAGTAACTGTTTTTGTTTGTTCGTATCTATTTTGGATCATTTTGTTGAGCTTTTGCCTCCACCAGAATCCGTGAGGCTGATCGATTTTCCGGTGATTCTGAGCTGCTAGCTCTACCCACCTGGGGTATCGTCCCATTTTGTTTTAAGTTCAACATGTTGTGTTTTGAAAGGTATATTGGCATTAAAACACCACGCTTGCCGGACGCGTTGGTGAGTGTTTGCAGTATCACAGCCGGTTAATTCAGTATTTGATTTTTGCCTGCGACTTTGTGGTACCGCACCTGTCAGGAATTATATTCCTCAGCCACGGCCACTAATGACACAGCTGCTGACCTGTCTCATGTCCTCCGTTGATCCGCGGGCATTTATTTGGCGAAGCCTTATTCATACCTGTCCTACATATCTACAGGAACGTTCCCTATCACCCATTGGTACGCGCCGTATCGGGGTTGAGGACTTCCCCGCCCAGTCTGTCTTGCACAAAGTACTGAAGGACCCCTACTCAGTTCAGCGTCCCTCTTTTACACAAGCTGAGACCGGTACGATTTATTTTCATATAGAGCACCAAAAATAACGTTATTTTTGGTGCTCTAAACGCGAAATTTACCGTGGGAATAAATACAGTACATATACTTTTCATATAATGTTAAGTTAATCAAAAAACGATATTATTAGAGTAATTAATCATCACTATCAGTAGCTCGACAATCCTTTTTAGATCTTGGCCTGTTCCAGGATTTGTCTCCGTTTTGATCTGTTGTGTGCTTTTTTTCTCCAATTTTTTATTTTTAAGGTTGTTATACCAATTTCTATTTTTCTATCTAATCTTCGGTTTTCCTTTTGTTTTTTTGTTTTTTTCTACTGACACTTATTTGGTTATTTTGTTTGGTATTTCGCCTTCTTCCATTCTTTCCACATGTCAGCCATTTACCACAAAGATCATTTTAAGATTATATGGAGCAGCGTTTTTCATCGATTCACATTTGGCGAAGGGACATAACCATATAGGTAATAGAAAAAGACAAAATCTAAAGACAAGAACCAACGCAACGTAGAATACCGTTCTTCTCCTTAATATTTGTGGTTTACGATCTGTGTAAGAAGGCAGAACTGTCCTTTGATGATTGACGCGAGGAGTCCCGTCATTTGTCGATAAGTTGACACCTTTCAAAGGAAGGTCGGATACCGATGCATAGTAGGTACGTTTCGGTTACAAGGTTTCGGAGCGATGAACATTTCTTTCTACCAATGATGAAGGATACATTTTGGGATATGTCCAGTAAATTTATCGAAAAAATAAATATTTATTAATTTCACAGTAACGCGGCTGGCCAACCGTGCTCTCGTTTTTTTTTTTCACTATTATCTATTTTTCTTCGCCAACGTGAACCGGCAAACAGTGACACTCCTTGTTCCGTATGATCCCGGCTTAATGATAATATGTACTTGTAATCGTCGGACACGCTCGTCTTGTCTCTAGTCGTTACAGTGACGAAAACGCTTCTACCATCGAAACAACATGTCCGTGAAAGACATTAATACAGAAATAACTAGTATACGGGTAATATAAAATATTACTCCATAAAATATAATACGAAGTAATATGGAGAACGAATGCTTATCCCTATTTATTTTACAAAAATTACATTTTGAAAATTTATATTATAGAGGTCCATCTCCCAATGACATCATGGTGATGAAAGTGAATAAACCTTTCGTTTTCAACGATAGAGTTAAACCAATAAACCTTCCAAAACAAAATTTTGAAACTATTGGAGAAGCACTGACATCTGGATGGGGAGTCACGGATAAAGAACCAGAACCAGATAATCTACAATGGCAGTTAACACAAATATCCGACGGCCAAAGTAAGTATATGTTATCAAATATAACAAATATAATAAATTAAGAAACATATATGAAAGTTTAGACCATGATCATCATGATAATTCCTAAGTTCAATTCTCCATTCGGTCGTATTTCTTGAAGGTTAATGCCAATTGGCAACACCGATTATCCTGATATCCCCATCTAAACCATCCCTCCATCTCAACCTTCTGACAGATTCAAACCGATTGGTCTGTTTCCTTACTTCTTCTTCTTATAGTGCCGTGCACCTATAGTGCGTTGGCGAATTATCTTAAGACCAGACGTCTGTCTTTTACGGCATGCAAAAGATCGCCAGTGTTATTTATGCCTTCCAGTTCTTCATGTTCCGTAGCCACGACATTTGTTTGCGACCTACTCCTCTCTTGCCTTCAATCTTCCCCTGGATGATTGGTTGAGGGATTGCGTATTTTTTTCTCTCAGAATATGGTCGAGGTATCCAATATTTGCCTTTCTTAAGACTTCCTCGTTTCTCACCCTATCTGTCCATGGTATGCGGAACATTCTTCACAAAGTCCACATTTCGAAGGCCTCCAACTTATTAATGGAAGGTACTCTTAACGTCCATGTTTCCATGCCGTATAACAATATGGACCATACATAGCATTTAACCATCTTGCAGCGGAGATTGAAGGAAAGATTGCGGTTACATAGTAGCGGTTAAAATTTGATAAAAGCTTGTCTTGCTTGTTTGGTACGGCATTTTATTTCTTGTTGAGGATCCCATTGGTCATTTATCATCATTCCCAAGTATTTAAATGTTTTCACTTGATCGATTGGAGCATTATCTAGTTGCAGTTGTATTCTTAAAAGTACGTTTTTTCTTATTGCCATGCATTTAGTTTTTCCAGCATTTATCTTCAAGCCATATATTTTTCATACGGTGTTTATTTTATTTAACATCAACTGCATATCATGTTCGTTGTCTGATATTATCGCGGTGTCGTCGGTGTAACGAATGTTATTTATCGAAAACCCGTTTAACTTTATTCCACACCCAGAGCCTTCCAGTGCCTCTGCAAAAATGTTCTCCACATAGAGATTGAAGAACATAGGAGACAAAATACACCCCTGTCGCACCCCTCTTAAAATTTCAAATTCTTCTGTGTGTGTTGATTTGTTCAGTCTCACTCGTGCTTTTTTATTCCAATAGAGATCTTGGATAACTCTTATGTCTTTCTCGTCAATGTTAGCGTCATGCCGTATAACCGAAAAATTGTGCGTCCCTTAAAGTTATGGGATGAGTGCACCATTTGAAACAAAAAAATCTAAATATTTTTTGTAAACATCCTTTTTATACTATGTACGTTAAAATTAGAACAAGAAATAACCATAGACTAAATGCAGAAGATGCGGTTTTGGATATAGTATTATGTAGTCAGTAATAATACAAGAATAAGTACCCGACCTTTGGCTAGAGCGGTTGGCATTTTTAAAAACAATGTTCATAAGACATTTATGGAACAACTATTAGCATTACCAACGAGTACAAAATTTACACTAAGGCGACTTAGCTCGAAGATTAAGGTTTTGTAGATGGTTTCAGAACAAAATCGCCAGAGAATCCGAAATTAATGTGCAAAGTGTTGTGTGCAGATGAAGCTTGTTTTGCGAGAAATAGTGTGTTTAACTTTCACAATTGCCACGTGTGGAATGACGAAAACCCGATCTGATTGGACCATACGAACTTCCTAGAAGATTGAATGGAGAAACCTACTTATATTTTTTGCAACGTGTTCTACCGGTACTTCTTGAAGACGTACCTTTACAAAAAATACCATGTGAAGTTCAATTACAACAACGAATTTTTGATGCAGCTGAAATAATCCGACACAATTTACATACTTATGATCTTAATAATAAATAGATTCGTCGAATAAATGCATGTATCCGTGCAGATGGTGATCACTTTGAACATTTATTATAATAATAAGTTTTCATATAAGTTAAAACAGTAAAGAAACCTTAATTATTAGATATTTAATAAGGCCCATTCGCTTAGCTCGGGCATATTTTGACAGATTCATAGTTGGAAACCTGCAACACAAAAGTTTCTATCTTACAGTATTAATATTTTAATTAATAATTAAATTTATAATTAATTAATTAATTAATTTTATTTATAGCTTAAATAAACTTCTATTAAGTACAGAATTCTTTCATTGAAAAAAGAAGAATTATTATAAATAGTGGTAGTGTATATTAAACCCATAACATTTTGGGTAGTATATATTTAAAAAATATATTTCAATTGGTATAATTTAACATATAACAGTAAGTATTTGTATTAATGACGCTTATAATTTTTGATGGATTCGACCGTTACTTGATGGAAATTCATTTTATATAACAATAAAACACTGAAAACTTTGTTTTCAAAACTTCCACAAAATTTATTTTAAATTATTATCACTACAGCTGTTTCGGCTAATTGCCTTTCTCAAGTGATCTGTTTTTGGCATGGGTTTACACTTTATAGTCTCTAATGAAATAGGTTGAGAAGGGGAGAACTGTTTGTCTCAAGCTGGTCATTCAGAATTATATCTGCGTTTTTTAATTTGTTGATTTCCATAGATTCTAACAAATATAGCTTAAGGCCTTTATTTTGAATGTGGAGAATTTTAAATTCGTCATTAGAAGAATGATTATGATCTAGAAGGTGAAGTGCGTATGTAGAATCTGTTTTTCTATTATTGAAAGCCCTTTTATGTTCTGCTATTCGTTTATTAAAATTTCTACCTGTTTGACCAATGTAAGTTTTTGGGCAGTCGCCACATTTAAGTTTGTACACACCACTGTGTAAGTGTTTTTTATGTTGGCTCTTGTTGTTTTTAATATATTTGCCTAGGTTGTTATTTGTTCTGAAAGCTGGTGTTATTCCTTTCTCTGGTGGTGGAAATACTAATTTCAGGGTTGTCTTGTGGAGTTTTTGAATTAAAATTTTATTAATTGTTTGTTCGTTGTATCCATTGTTTACTGCTATTTGCTTAATGATATTTAATTCTGTCTCAAAATTCTATTTTGACATAGGAATTGCTGTTAATCTATGTAACATACTATGATAGGCTGCCAGTTTATGTTGTGTGGGATGGGATGATGAATTGTGAATAGTCGTGTCAGTATGGGTAGGTTTATGAAATATGGAGAAGTCATGTTTGTTTTTAAGTTTGGTAATTTTTAAATCTAAAAAATTTATGGATTGATTTTGTTCTGTTTCTATTGTAAATTCAATATGACTATGAAGAGAATTAATATACGATAAAAATTGGTCGAGTTGCCTGTTAGTTCCTGTGAAACATACCAGTACGTCGTCTACGTATCTCCACCAATATAAAAACTGTTTGAATATGGGATGTTTTGAAATCTTTGTCTCTAGATGATCCATAAAAATATCTGATAGCAATGGGCTTAGAGGATTGCCCATTATAAGTCCTGCACTGTTATTTGTATATAATTCATTATTAAATTCAAAGTAGTCCTGGTTTATGCAAACTTCAAGAAGATGTAAAATTTCAGATGTAATGATTGGATTTGTACTATTTTGGTCTAAAAGGTTTTTTACTAGAATAAAAGTTTCTGTAGGAGGGATACTAGGAAAAAGATTTTTTACGTCAAATGAAATTAATCTGCCCATCCGCCCAGTGTAAACCCATGCCAAAAACAGATCACTTGAGAAAGGCAATTAGCCGAAACAGCTGTAGTGATAATAATTTAAAATAAATTTTGTGGAAGTTTTGAAAACAAAGTTTTCAGTGTTTTATTGCTTATAATTTTATTTATAATTGTTATTGTACATCAGATGGTGTAAATAACTAAATATTGATTGTCGGTAATTCGTAAAGTTCTATTTTATTTAGGTTTGTTTACATTAATATTGGATATGAGCACGTGTGCTTGATTGTATAGTAATTTCCAGCTACTTCTAGTCTGTCAAAAAGTAACTAACTTCGCAAAAAAATAATCACTAAATTCACTAGACAGTTCGGACTGGGAATAGCGAACAGACTATTATAATTTTTTTTATAAAAACAAATACGCGTTTTTTCCATCACTGCACTATTATCAATATTAATACATATGATAATATTATGCCTAACGATCGATGATTCATAATAGCTGATTCACTGTATTTAACGAAATATAACAAGGAGCGCAACGTTGCCGGCTGTAAATGGTGCTCTGAGCCCATACCTTTAATGAGCGCACTATTTTTCGGGACCTCTTGTTGGAACTGTTCTTTGATCAGAATATTTATTTATCTTTTACACCCCATTATTTTCATTAAAGTTTACATTATATTAAAAGGACTTTAGTGCTAATTACTAATATTTTTGCAGCTTGTTTAGATCAACTTGGTACGCTATTTAATGAAACTACAAATGTATGCACCGAAAATATTAATCCAGGTGAAGGCACGTGCTCTGGTGATTCTGGTGGTCCTTTAGCTCAAGATAGCACATTAATTGGAGTAGTTTCTTGGGGTTCTCCAGATTGTGGTTCAGATACTCCATCGGTGTTTTCTAAAGTTAGCAACTATATAGATTGGATTAAAAAACATGACAGCGAATTGTAAAATTATTAATTTTATAATTAAGAAATAAATTATATATGATTTATTTATTTAAAATAAAAAACCGAATTCTAAAATTCCAGTGTTCCACATTCAACTAGAACTTAATTGTACTTTTTACGTAGAGTATTTACCTATTAGTTTATTGTCGGCTGTATTTGCTTTTCTATGAACAATAATCAAATGGATTAAAATTTATACTTTTTTTTTGAAAATAGTTGACGCTACAAAAAATATAAAACTTTTTTGTTTTAAATGGTGCTCTCAGTTCATACCTTTAAGAGCGTAGGCGCAAAATTTCGGGCCAATGCTTTTTAAATGCATTCATTTTTTTCGAATCCTGAGGAAACTAACAAATAATTTTGAAAAATTTAAACGCAGAATCATTGCAGAATGAAAGATTACATTATTACCGAGGGCCGAAAGTCCCTTAGAATAAACAAAAAGTTTTTTTGAACGAGATATTTGAAATTAAAAATCACTCTAAATTTTCTATTCTTTTTCACCCCTGTAACTTATTAAAATAAACATTATAAATGTTTTCAGGGACTTTCGGCTTTCAGTAATAATGTATTCTTTCATTCTGCGTTTAAATTTTTTAAAAATATTTATTAGTTTTCTCAGGATTCGAAAAAAAATGAATGCATTTAAAAAGCATTGGCCCGAAATTTTGCGCCTACGCTCTTAAGGAACGCATTATTTTCCGGACAACTCTGTATATGTTGGAACTGTTGTTTTATCAGAATATTTATTTATCCTTTACACACCATTATTTTTATTAAAGTTTACATAAATATATCATCATGCTTATTTTAGTAAAAGACTGTTATTTTTTAAGTAGTGTTAATATCTCACAAAAAGACCCAACCAATGGTTATAACCAAAAGTCCCATCAGATGTAAACAAGTGATTACCGAACACATGTTAGAACAAATAGAAAGAAATAATAGAAGAAATAAGTCAACACCGCAGTCTGAATATCGGAATACTTTAGGGATATCATATGGAGGAACAAATGAGCATAGAGATAAAATCCGGATATATGCGTAATGCTTGTAGCCCGCTCCTCTATGAGCCGTATGACCTTGAGATCGTTAGAATGGCGGTGATACACAAACGCGATCCCAATTATACATTAAGCCAAGAACGGGCAGACTTGGTAAAAAGCAAACTGCTGGAAGTATTTTATGATGCCCCTTCGGGTAGCGGCAGCGTTCCTTAATTTGAAAAATCCTCATTTAACGCAGAAGTGTCCTACGCAAATGAGGTTACAAAGAACTGGCTTAGGGAGACCGTTGAAGTGCTGGGCGTTCTTTGGGAGGGAGAGAGTTTGACAGTGGTTAAATTCAAGGACCTTCCGGTGGTCTTGGTTTTCACCCCTGAGCCTAAATTCATAAATACACAGATGATTAGGACGCGCCTTCGGCATCCAAATCCGACGAAGGATATTTTTAATAAGAACGCAGATCGCATGACAAAAAAATAATACAAAAAAATTTTAAGAATTCCTAGATGGTGTCTATTCCAGATAGGCATCCATGGAGAAACAAGGAGTACCATTACCAACAGGGTAAGATCTGGTATGGAGATGGATCCAAAACTAAAAAAGGTGTCGGGGCAGGAATATATTCCAATAATCCAAGAATTATCAAATTTTCACCTAATGGAGGAACTGCGTCTTTTTTCAAGCGGATATTTATGTGATACAGCAATGTGCAAAAGGAGATAATGAGAAAATACTCTTGAAAAAGAGCAGATCCATACATTTTCCAACAGTCAAGCAGCACTAATGGCACTGGCGTGTCAGGAAGTGACGTCTAGGCTGATGTGGGACTGCATTAAAGAACTAAATGAACTGGAAGACCTGAACAAGATTGAGCTTGTCTGGGTACCAGGACATCAGGGCATCGAAGTGAACGAAAAAGCAGATCAACTTGCGAAAAGAGGATCGACCGAATCAAATGAACTGGCCGTAACTCTAAGAATACCAAAGGCTGCAGTTCGTAGGACTGTAGAAGACTGGATCAAAAAGATTCATGAGTGATATTGGGAGAGAATCTCAAAACTAACACATGGAAAAATCTTAATTGGTGGACCATGTAGAAAAAGAACAGGGGAACTACTTCATATGGGCGGACACAAACTGAGAACAGTAACAAGAATGTTGACCGGGCATGCACCAGTAAGAGGATTCCTAAATAAAATAGGCATTTACAATGGAGAGCTTAACTGCAGACATAGTGATAAGGAACTAGAAACTATAAAACATGTATTATGTGACTGCGAGGTGCTGGACCGTAAAAGACAACAACTGTATGGGCAACCAAGAGGAAACCCTGGTATATTTAGGACATATAGTAGGTATATTTTCTTAAAGTATATATTTGCAATAGGCATGTTTTGGTAGTGAGTAAACTGAGACAGTCTTTCTCTCCTTTCATTTCTCTCACCGACTTCATACTTTCCAATGACTTGTTCCTTGCCGTTTCTCTTTCCCACTTTGACATTTAAGTCATCAATTAAACACTTAAAGTGACTTTTATTGTTATTTATTGCTTTAGTTACGTTGGAGCATCTATTTGTATAATTTGTATATTGTATCTCTTTGATAGTTGTAAGGTTAAGCTAGCGACTCTATCCGAGATACTAGTTATTTCTACTACTCTTCGTATTTATTTTTTGTTGATTAAGAATCCAATACCATTTGTTCTGCTCGTTCATGTTCCTCGGTAGTAGAATGTATTTCCTAATTCCAAAATTTGGTTACCAAAAAAAATAAATAAATAAAACAAAAAAATAAATGCATGTGCATTGACAGAACATGCATTAACGTTGAAACATGAATTTAATTTCGAGGATTCCTGTATTTTGGCAAAGAAAAAGATCCATTCAAAACGTGTTTTCTTGGAAATGTGTTCCATAAAATCTAGTACATTTTGCATCAATAAAAAGTCAGACATAGATAAACTGAGCAACATTTATTGTTACTTACTGGAAAAACATCCAAAATAAAATTAATATTTACCTGTACCTACACAAATTACACTGATATGCATAACATGTTGCATACCATTAAGACAGGTTTAAAATTAAAATCACCTAAGATGGGCCTCTAGTATTTCTTAAAAAGAAATATAATACTAAGTACACCTAATTACTTTTTAATCATGGGGTTTTTTCTTTTTGTTCTCTATGTGTCAGAGTTAAAACACACCAGTAAAAGATGACAAACTAAGTTTTACCATTTTTACTATCTGTACCTAAATTTTAAAGTATTTTAGAATGTATTTTGTCCATTATTTTATATTTTATATGTGTGTTATTAATGTTGAGTGTCTATGCTTTTATAAATAATCTCAACGACTAGTAAGTTGCACTGAAGAATTGTAATATTTTATAAATATTTACATTTTTTGTCTTATTACAGTGTCTTGAAAAAGGAATAAAACGATTCCGAAAGCTAGACAAAAAGTCATAAGAGTGTTTCATTAACATCCCGGCCACATTTCTGACTGCAACCCTAATAAACTGTGTTGTTTGTTTATATCGACTGTCACTAATATCCAGTAATTCTTGTATATATATATATATATATATATATATATATATATATATATATATATATATATATATATATATATATATATATATATATATATAGATATACAGTGTGAAAACCACTTATGGAATAAAATTGTTTGTGTCCTTATTATAGAAAATAATAAAAAACTCTGAGACACGTTAACTTTTAAATTTAAATGTGCGCTTTTTAAACATAAATTTAAATGTACAGGGTGATCCGCGCAAGTCTGGCATAGTCTATAATCCTTATTTTTAATGAAACACCCTGTATATTTTTCTGTTTTTAAAAGATTCTTAACAAACTGATTTCAACGAATTATATCATGTAGGATCTATAATGAATAATACAAGGTAAAATTTTGAAATTAATAATTTATCACGTGTTATGGTATTATTTTAAATTAGCTAAATACAGACAATACACTTCTACCATTCTACTTCTACTTCTACTTATACCATTCTACCATTAAAAAAAACCGAACTTCATTGAAGCTTGAGATGAAAGTGGATATTTTTTTAAGTGTCGCAGAGAATCCAACGTCAAGTTCACGTCAAATTGCAAGCAAAATAATTTCTATTATATCTATTATAATAATATTCTATTTATAGTGTATGGTGTAAGATTTATCCTCAACTTTATTTTAAATTAATTGGATATGTTTTAAAATAAAGGACAATTGTTTTAATATCCGAATTGATTGTCTATTATTTCTTTTTCCTTTTGTTGATCTTTCTTAAATGGAACTAGCAAAAGATACTTTGAAGCCACGTTTTAATTAAAAAAATATATAAAAATTATTTTTAGCCCTGAGATATTCTTTGCTTTTGATTTGTTTGATAAAGATAAATTTATTACATTTCAGACTATATAAGTAGATTTACAATTATAAGCAAATATAAATATATATATATATATATATATATATATATATATATATATATATATATATATATATATATATATATTACAATACATTATAATAAAAGAGGTGAAAACATTAACGCCTCGGATATTGCTATCGTGGAGTCATTCCATTGCCTCAGGAGTTAGTTCGTAGATTTCGTTTAAACTAGCGGGGGGTCTGAAATGCTCCATAAGCGATTTATTGCATACTCAATGACCTAGTCTGATTCAGTTCAGATTACATCATCTGTGAGATTTTCTATTAGGTGTGTGTTGTTAGCTTCTTTGTTCCAAGATCGGTAGCTGTCATTGTTGGCGGGCTTCGCCAGCCTCAATTAGCCCTGGTTTAGTTGATCGGTGTCGGTATTTATTGGCAGTGGTGGATTCTTTTAAAATTTCTGGTATCGAGCTTTAACAGCTAACCGTCGTGTTTTAGGTGGTGCAATCTTGCTTAAAACTGGAGGCTATTGAGTTGGCGTAATCTTTATGGTCCCCATATTATATCTCATGGTTTGATTTAGTTGTGCACCGAGAACGTTAGTATAGTGACTATTTAGCCAAACGGGAGCACAATATTCAGCTGTTGAATAGACTAATGCAAGAGGCTTGTCCTCATTATGAATGAAATTGGTGCGAGTTTTTATTTTAGCTACAGTTATGTAAGTGTTGCTTGAAAGTTAGAGTGCGATCTAGTATTACACCGAGATATTTTGGGTTAAGAATATGTTTTAGAATAATTCTTTCTCTTTCTATGTTTGGTCTGTGGTTTACTTCGTCGCTATTTAGCGACGGAATAGATTGGAATAGCTTGGACATTCTCGATATTTATTTCTTATATACATAAGGTCATGTCATCTGCACGAATAAATTTGCGGGAGAGCGTTGTAATGGGAGCTAAGCAGTAAAATTAAAAGGTAATGAGAAACCCACTAAGCCCGGTCGTAGCCAACCTTTTCATGGAGCATCTAGGGAAGAGGGTAATGGAGTCATCATACAAGCCAAGGGTATGGTTTAGATACGTCGATGACACTTTTGTGATTTGGGGTCAAGGAGTAGAAAAACTTCGACGATTTCCTGTCTTATATAAACACACTACATCCAAATATTTAATTTACGATGGAAACAGAGAAAGATCAACAACTAGCGTTCCTAGATGTTTTAGTAAATCGGAAGGAAGGTTACTTAGGACATAAAATGTATCGAAAACCTACACACAGACAGATACCTAAACGGGAACTCAAATCATCAACCAGGTCAAAAACAAGGTATCATCAAAACTCTGGCGGAGAGGGCGAAGAGAATTTGTGAACCACAGCATCTACAAAGTGAACTTCTTCATATTGAAAAAGTACTCACCTCTAATGGTTATACCAGAAGAGAAATACATAAAGCGATTAACAACGTTTCTAGAAGAAAGGACGAAGAAACAGCATGTCTAGGCAAAGAGTTCTTGTTCTATATATCGGAGGTAACAGACAGAATTGGGAATACTTAAAAAAGCCAATGTAAAGACCATTTTCAAGCCAACAAAAAAAATCAAGGACTGTTTAAGATCGGTGAAGGACAAACGTGACCCGTTAGCAACGGCCGGAGTATACTGAATACCATGCACAAGTGCTGTGATATATGTGGAAACCACAAAAAGGCACACAAACACAAGGATAAACGAACATAAAACGACAAAAAGCCATTGTCGCTTAGGGCATATCGACAAATCTGCCGTTGCCGAACACGCTTTGGGAAGCGGAGAACATCGGATACTGTTTGAAGAAACACAGATGCCGGATAAAACATCACAGTACTACCCACGGTTATATCGGGAAGCGGTGGAAATGTATAAGCATCCAAATAATTTTAATCGGATAGAAGAAAGACTAAGAATTAAGAAAACATGGATACCGATATTAAAATCAACAAACTCACTCCCCGCAAATCATGAAAAAGGAAAAGCTACAAACGACCACAGGCCCCTCACTCCGAAACCAGTGGAGGAGAGGCGAGTAGAAAATATAAATATGACCTCCGTAGTACAACACGGCGTCAGTTTCAGCTTACAAGTTGTAACATTTCCAGAAGATTTCAATCCCTAGTGTTGGCGAAACGTCGAGAACTAATCTCAGAAGACAACGGCCTAACAGCCCGAACAAACAGTTTAACAAGTTTAAAGGTATTGTTGGAAAACCAACTATATCTTGTCACTACTCCAATTTAAGCTACGTCACCTGATATGAGTAAAAAGGCCAGACGATCGTCAGTATACTTGATACCTCTTCAACTCGCAGACCCCTTTGTAAGTACTAATCAGTACCTGTATTTGTATTCAAAAACAGTCCGCTTTAGTCATTCAAGTGGTCAAGTTGCTCAAGACATTGTTCCCTCTCTCTCTCTCTCTCTTTCTTCCGTTCTGCAAGCTAAACATATGTCGTAGAATTAAAATAAACCGGTAAACAAAGTGTTGTGTATAATTTCACCTGCATAAGATACAAACAAAAGTATCAGCTGCCACACAAAATCCTGTAATAAAAATTCGACAGGTCGTCACGAAGGTTTGATGCTCTACGGCAAATTGGTAGAGATAACGTACATATTTTCCTTTAGGTATATAAGGCTTTAAAGCATGATTACCATAGTTCCAATCTCTTTTAAGTTATCTGCTACTGATATATGTTTACTAAGTTAGATGCCGCCTGTAATGAACTTGGTTTGAACCTAAATTTTGGAGAGACACAATATATGACAAATCAAGAGCAATATTCTAAATTATTGAAAAAAGAAGACATTCGACCAATGTGTGCTTCCAGTCATGACTTACGGTGCCGAAATACATAGAGCACATAGCATGTGCACTATGCACAAAAAATTATAGTGCAGAGACCACGAGCTGATAAAAGAAGCAGGGACAGACCACCTACACGATGAACAGACGACGTCAAAAGAATCGCTGGGAATTGGCTGCAGGAAGCTTAAGACCGACAGAAATGGAAGGAATTAGGGGAGGCCTATGTTCAACTTTCGACGCAGACGGCTGGATTATGATGATGATGAAGGCTTTAAAACATATTTTTCTAGTTGTATTAGGAATTTAATCGTTTTGAAGAGAAAGTTGTCATATATTTGTTTGAGTTGAATATTCATCTCTTGGTGTATATTGAGCTTACTAAATTTAATAAATATTTTGTTGAGTTAGTCGGAACATGAATTTTGTCTTGGTTGAATAGTTAATATTTTTTTAAGGTCTAGAATTTTGACTATGAGAAATATTATTTTGATCAATTCACCCAACTGTAACTTTTTCGCAGAGACAATTTTTTTCGAATTTCCAATAAAATGTAGAAACGTAACTGTAATACAGTGGCGTAAGTAGAATTTTCGTGGTAAGGGGGTTGGTTGGGCACCGAAATTTTTTATATGATACCTCCATTTTGAGTCCTTAAAATTTGGGTTTTAGTTGAATTTAAAGTACTAAAGATAGCAGTGCCAAAGATTCAGGTATCTGTTATCCTGCCTACCAACTAAAATCACTTTCCTACTTCCCAGTTGACTGTCGCACGTACTGTAGTCCGAAAGTGGGATAGTCGCTGCAAGGCTGACGATATTTTCTCTATTAATTTCATATAGATGATTCCTCCATCCCTCCTTACTTTCCGTCAGTTTCACGATCATGTCTCTCACAGTCACAGGGCTCATACCTATTTGTCTATACATTCTGTTTCTCTCCTCTGTGCACCTATTATACTCCAGCATCGTGTAAGTAACAGTGTCGGAATATTCGCAGTATAGGCATTTACCTGTATCTGTCTTTCTGAACCTATAAAGATACGCCCTAAAACAGACAATCTACCCAGTTTCTTAGGTTCGCATCCTAAAACAGACAATCCTTAGTTCCTTAGACTCGGGATCAGCATCTTAGTTCAATGGGCAACACCTTCCGTATTGTTCCTTCCACTCTTCTTGTCATCTTTTCTTTTTTTATGGCTATTGTCAAATGTCTTCTTTTATAGAGATGTCTCTTTTCTACTGCTTGTACACACCTGCAGAGGTGTGCCCTACAACACTTGCAGAGGAACATAACCCGTGATAGTCTACATATGAGCCTAATGTTAGGTATCTATATCTAAATATAATGAAAAATATTAATTTAAATCTTAAACTGTATTATCCTAAAGAATAATTTGTAAACAAATTAAACTTATAATAAAATGTCTAAACGGCGTTGCTTTAGAGCCATATGGTTTATTACCTTTTCTTCGTTTATTTGAATGTCCTGATACATAAACATCAAAGCTAAACCATTTAGTCTCTCTTCACTAATACAATTTCTTAAATAAGTCTTTAGTACTTTCAGCGATGAAAATAACCTTTCACATGTAGTACACGTCGTTACAGGTAATTTAATTATTAAATTAGCGTTTTGGATTTTTTGTATTGCGTGTGAAAGACAAGTTACATTTTCCTACTATTCTTTATATATTTTTTACTTTATATGCCCTGTGGGGGAGGGGAGAGGGGGGTTAACCGTCAAAACTCCCCCTAGGTGCGCTAATTGCGGTAATATTATATTAGCTAATGCTCGTTTGACAATCCAACTAACTGACTGTGCCAGTTATTTTCGTCTCACATAGAATACTTTTTTCAAAATACTTATTTATTAAAAGTATATTTTATCGTTTTAAATACGCAAAATAACCTACATATAATTATCAACAAGGTTTAACTAAGGTTTAAAACTATAAAACAAACAGAAAAAATGAGTGCAATATTTATTTAAATATTGATATTACAATTCACTGTCGTGCTTCTTGATCCAGTCAACAAAATGACTCACCCTTGTAAATACTGATGGAGCTCCTTCTTTGCCGCATGGTAGGAATACCCAAGAAGATACTCCAACCAATTGTTGATCTAGGACTAAAGGACCACCAGAGTCTCCTTGACATATACCATGATCTTTCTCAGGATTTGCGGTACATACGTTTGATGTGGTATTGTATGGGGCAATTTCTTCGACCTTCTTACATAACTCCAAACAAGCTGTAACATTATTATATTTATGAAAAACGTAACTTTAAAAATAAATAAACCAAAACATGGCAGATTTAAAATGGCATGTGAAGTTTAATATAATTCGTAACACTCAATAAGTTCGCGTGTATAGCAAAACGATAATATATACAAACATTGTAAAGCAATAAGGAGATATAATATCACATTCTCTAGGCAGACTACGTTCGGTCCCGATTTGCCTAAAGTGCTCAGGTACTTATTTTCATTACCTTGTTAATTGTGAACCGATATATCGTAATGGTCAAATTGGTTATTAACTAAATGTTAAATAACTTACACTATTAGACTATAAATAGTTTTTAGTGTGAACTAGTCCTACTCTGCCTTTGCTGGAACCCCCGTTGTGTGTTCAAATAAATGCTTATCGGCTTTAAACAATAATGAATCTCTTAGATAGCTTGGAGAACTATAGCAGCGGACTAGGTAACTGATATAACTAAAAATTCAATTTGTTAAAGAGAAGGATTCTGAAGATCTTATGCATGGATAATGTTACAAACGTTGAAATGTAAAAAAGAATGAACAAGGAAAAAAAAGTTAAAATGGCAATAAAAGAAAGAATCTACATCTTGTGGATCATAATTCAAGCGTGAAAACCCTAAAAGACTGTTAATTTATATTTAAATGGGAATAAGCCACAATTAAAGGTTAAAATACGTTTATTGACGTTTCAATTTCCACTTCGGAAATTGTTCTCAAAATACAAACATTAGTAAATATTAAACAAATTTTGTTTTTGTTTTTTTTTATTGTGGCTACATTTCAATTCAAATCTTTAGAGTAGTTATAGTAGTCATGATATCTTTCGTAACGAAGAGGTCATTTGTTAAAGAAGAAATATAGATATATATATATATATATATATATATATATATATATATATATATATGAAGAAAATAAACTTACTTTCTTCATCGGGCATTTCAGATTCTTGCCATTGTAATACATCAGGGAACTGTGGAAATAAATTTCCTCCTGATTGTCCCCAGCCAGATGCTACTACTGTTCCTGTAGCATTTAAATCCTGGATGGGAAGTTCTATTGGTTTAACGTGGTCATTAAAAACCCAAGTTTCGTTTACTTTAATTATGCAGATATCGTTTGGTTGCACACCACTAAAATAATAATGATAATGAGAATTAACTATTTTATGAAAGTAAAAGTATCAAGAATTTAAATAAATGCTTATAGACATATGCAAAATTGTTTTATATAATGTGTACTAATAAATCATTAATTCTACTAAAGCAATTTATGAAAGAATAAACTATCGGATAGCTAATTTATATTACCGCAGTGATTACAGTATAGCGTTTTATTTTCCTAGTAATAACGGCCCTTCAAATTTTGATTGTGCTGTACCTATAATATCTCGTAGATTGTCTTTATTGCCTCTGACTCGTCTTATTTAGAGTTCCCATATCATTAATTTCGTCTGTGTTTAGACTAAGTTAAAAGTACTCAATACTTAGGCCAAAAAACCAATTGCGTATTATAAATACAGACTCACTTATCTATTAAAAATGTTTTCATGAACTTTTTCAAGTTATCTGGTAATCGGGTATATAAAACCCAGACGCCAAGTTTTACGCTTAAGTAAGCAATTTTAATTTCGCAGAAAATTCACAAGAGGATAATAGAAATAAAGCGAAAGGTAGAAGAAATAATAAATTAGATTTACTCACAATCAATTTAATTTAACTAATCAGACGACCGGTTTCGCTTTCTACAATATGCAAAGCATCTTCAGGTCACGATACAAAGTTAAATAAATGCTGAAAATAATAAACCCATATTAGGGTGTTGTCTAATAAAGATAAAATAAAGATAGATAATATAAATTATATAAATTACAGTAATTATGCCAATATTACATGTCTGTGGTTTTCAAAAATGAATATTAACATATCAGAACTGGAATAAATATTTGAAAATATTTATACACACCATGACAGATAACTCACACCAACAATTATTTGAAAGAAAGTTTGTAATTTTGTTATACATTTTGATTGCAAATGTACATATTTATATTTATATTTAATTTAATTACCAAATAATCACTTAAGTTTGTTCTGTAACTTTGACTAAGCTGAGTTAGTTATCATAGAAGATATATTACAATTATTTATATTGTTACATTGAAATTTATTATGAAATTTATTATTAATTTATTATATTAAATTAAAATGAACCACGAGCTGGATGAACTAATGCAGAGCGCAGATATTGTCAGATTTGTAAAATCACAAAGGCTAAACTGGCTTGGTCACCTAGAAAGAATGCCAGATAATCGAGCTGTAAAAGTAGTTCAGAGATGGAAGCCCCAAGGAAACAGAACAAGAGGAAGGCCCCGTAAAAGATGGATAGACGACGTAGAGAGGGATCTTAAAACCATGAACATCAGGCAGTGGCGAAGGAAAGTATCCGACAGGGCAGAATGGAAGAACATTGTTAAGCAGGCCAAGACTCACAAAGGGTTGTAGCGCCATTAGAAGAAGAAGAAGAAGTTACATTGAAATTTAATTATTTAAAGTCTGTTAAAGTATGCCAATATTAACACACCAAATAACTTTGATATCTTAAATTAAAAATTTTTAGACATTTATTAATATCAGCTTATTTCATAAAACTAGATAACTTAACTTACAGCTTAACTCACAGCATTTAAATAGAAGAAGAACTGTCACACTTTAACCTACATTTGTCAAGTTTACCTCTAAAATCTGATATATACAACATAAAAAACTCATTGTCTCCAAATAAGAGATGTAGTTCTTCCAAATCCTTCCCCTTTTTAAATTTAATGTCTGTTTCGTCCCCCCGTTTTTTAAGTGTTTTTAAGTGTTTTCTCTGTGTCTTAAAGTGTCTCAATTTTAATTTTTAACTTTATATATTGAACCAAAGAAGATAGACGCTTAAGCGTCTATATTCTTTGATTGAACTTTACATCCATTTGCCACATATTACAAGATAACTCTATCAAAGAAATTTGATAATTACAAGCTAATCTAATTGCACACCCACACAATTTGTACATCTATTCTTATTCATTATCTTACAACTGTCACCTTCCAAAACAAAAATAAAAATCTCAATAAATAACACATATTTCATAAATATATCTCCAGAATAAAAATAAATAACTTTTTAATAACTTAATGGCATAGAACATTACTTTCATCAAACAAACAATTACATTTCACCTATCTCTACTTCATTGGATTAAATCTGTCTCCTCAAGAACTTCCCTGTTTACTGTTAAACAATTACAATAGTTGACTTGAGTTCTCCAATCAACAATACAAGATAGTTTGAACCATGTTTTTTCAACCATCAATTAATAGAGTACCGGCATGTAAGTAATGTTTTATTTATTTGTTTATTTTTTAATTCATTACAGTTTAATAGACTATTTTACCAATTTGTGGGTCTTACCTTGTCTGCTTAAACATCTATTCATTTTTGAAAACCACAGACATGTAATATTGGCATAATTACTGTAATTTATATAATTTATATTATCTTTATTAGACAACACCCTAATATGGGTTTATTATTTTCAGCATTTATTTAACTTTGTATCATGACCTGAAGATGCTTTGCATATTGTAGAAAGCGAAACCGGTCGTCTGATTAGTTAAATTAAATTGATTGTGAGTAAGTCTAATTTATTATTTCTTCTACCTTTTGAAATGGACTCACACAAGCAACACATTCATGATTAGAAATAAAGCGCTTAACGCTAGCCTGAATTTGAAACGGTAAGGTATCATGTTGGAGTTCTATTACTCAGGATTCCCACATGAAGAGCATTTGACTGATAGTTATACCCCTATCGTGCATGAGAGTGCTATAGGAAGGAAAGAGAGAGTCTGAAGCATTGGAGCGCGGTGGAGTGATTCCTGTTTACACACGTATACACCTCGCCACTACGCTACATATATTTTTTGAGGATATTAATATGTATTTAATTCATTTTATGACTTAATTCTCATTAATTTTGATTGCTAAGAAGTTAGATATTTTATTTTGAGAATATCATGAATTATACTTTTGTTTAAGAATATTACGATTAATTTGTAATGTGTAATCTACGATACCAAAAAGCTTTTTGCGGTTGTCAAATTGTGGCCCCTCGTATCCTTACCCACCCCAATAACGATTCCGAGAATGAGCAACGAGTTCTTCGTAATGTACCCATGTACGGTCGGGTTATTAACACCCAAAGTTACTCTTTTTCCACGTAGAGATAATTATCTTTATACTTTTTGGCTCCCACCTGAGGAACCTGATCTTATTCTTATTAGTTACAACACAACTTACGAATACTCTAGATTCTAGATGATTTGAATTTTATTTTAATATCTTATTTGTTGTTAATAGTAACTCCGTAAATCTTTTCTACATATACATAAAAAAAGTGGAGAGCACACATCCTTGTCAAACTTCTCTCATAATAGGATTTTTTTCGGATTCGGATCTTCTTTAATTCTAATGTCAGGTGTCTGATTTCAGTACAAATCAGCTATTATCCGAATATACCGTCAATTCAGACCTGTGTCGTTTAAAATAGCAGGGGGATCAGCGGGCTGATAGACTCATTTTGAAGTGCATAGTTTAGTAGATTTATGGTTCAAGACACATGGCAGCTAGAGAAAATTTTTAAACAGGTCAGTATATAATTCAAACTAGATTTCAGGTTTTCAATTGGAATTTGATAAGCAGTATGGCAAGAGTATTGCCCGTACAAACTTATGGAACAGAGACTTTAACACTGAACCAAAGATCCGCAAATAAAGTCAGAGGTACAGAACGAGTCATGAAACGTGTAATTCTAGACGTGAGCTTTCGAGACCCCATAACAAACAAACAAATCAGGCAACGATCAGGCGTTCAAGACGTCATCGAAGGAATCACAACGCTAAAGTGGAACTGAAAACGGCTCTTAGCAAGAATACAAGATGGACAGTGCACAAGACGAATCATGGAATGGAGGCCCAGAAACTATGTATAAAAGAAACCGAGGTCGACTACCGACTAGATGAACCGACGATATGAAAAGAGTAGCGGGAAACATGACTATAAGCGCCCCGGTGTAGAGAACATTGAAAAAAAAATTAGGGAGGCCTATGTCCAGCAATCGATGATAGTGATGGCAAGATATAGGATTTCGCAGTTTAATGGAGATCTTTCATTGATCTAACATAAGGAGTTATTATACTATGAAACTGAAATATATAATACCAAACAAGTCTTGTCCTATTGATTTACTCAACAGTCACAAGTCTAAATAACATCTTGCTCTTATCATATTAAATAAAAGTTTTTTGCAACAATCTTAAAAAATTATTCAATAGTGTATTATTACTTTCTTCTTTTATCGTTTAGCTTCTTTCCTACCGGAAGTTGATGATCAGTCTGACGAATTACTTGCAGTATTCTGCTAGTTTTAATAAATAAACGTGTTTGATTCGCCATGTCGTTCACCATGAAATGTTGTTGAGCCAAGACATCTTTCTTCGTCCTATACCTTTCTTTTTATAGCTACACATACAATCCAGGATAGTTTAACACTACACATAAGCGATTATATATTTTGATTTTGATTTATTGGCTTTCATGTCGTACAATAGTAGGTATAAACCAAATATAGTGTTTCATTAATCTTATGAATAGTGGTAGAGAGATATAAATATTTTAAAATATATTCTTCATTTTTAAGAACGCTCTTGTAGCTATTTAAATTCGGTGTCTAATTTCCATATCTGAATTCAGCTGTTGATTAACCCATACTTCTAGATAATTTTACCGATTAACTTGTGCTGCTTTTTTGAAATTTTTATCTCTATAATTTTGGAGTTTTTTGTGATGAGTTATTTTCCTTCCGCTCTTCCTGATGGCTTGAATTTCCTAAAGCTGTTGTCCGATTTAAATGATTTTTTAATATTTTATAGCCTTGTTCTTTAACAATATCGTTATAATATTGGTGCTAGACAGGTAAATTGTCATTGTATACCGGGTATACCAATCAAACTGTGATTAATTCTTAAAGTTAGCGTGACCCTGTGAAATATGTTTTCTTAACATTGTATTTTTTAATTCATTCGCTTACGTTGGATAATAAAAAAGTTAGGTACTTTAACAACTAGCTTTGTCTTTCGTCAATATAGGGTGTTTTTAAATAAGTATGTGGCAAATTTTAAGGGGTAAATTCTGCATGAAAAAATAATGACAGTTTGCTTTATAAACATAATGCTTCGTTTCCGAGATAGGGGGTGTTGAAATTTTTCTTACAGACTATTTATTAATCGCTTAAAATAAGTTAGACAACAAATGTTTTCCTTACCTTTAAATATTCTTTCTTTAATACAGCATAAATTGCGTTAGAGGTCTCTGATATAATGTGACCCAAAGCTTGAGGTTAAATGATTACCGAAAATTTTAAATCTTCGTAACATCTGCCAGTGGCGAGGAATCGTAAAGTCGCTGTAAGTCGACTTTACGATTGCAAATAATGGCGTGTTTTGTTTGACGATCAGGGAGTTACTAATTTTAAAATGGTGCAATATGTTTCGTAAACCATTCTCAAATAATTAAACCAATCAAAACATTCCAATTTTAATTCCTTTTTTGGCCCTTGCCGTTTTTCGCCCATTTTGTTCGTTTACGTTTTTTGTTTGATTTTATGGCAAACGCAGCCGCTACTGCACACAAATAAATTCGTTTAATATTCAGACACTATTAAATAAAACTGAAACAAAACTGAAGTGTGTGTGCAACTCGTGTTCTACATTTTTGTTCGAACAAACTTGCTCGTGGAACAAAACTGTCGAGCAACAACGCAATTTGTGGGCCGCTTACAGCAACTGTCAACTTTTTCCACAAGCGTCTGAAGGGACACGTCCGAATCTGTCACCATAAGGAAAGTTGTTTATATTATATTATCACTTTATTTTGTTGTCATAGGTTTTAATAATATTTTCAAGCTTTTAACTATTACCGATGAAGATTGTTCGTATCAGATGGTGGGAAGCCGGAAGATCACCAGATTGGATAAGGTACAAAAACATATACTCAAACGCTTTCAGAAATCTAGCTGGCTAAGTTTGTGATCAGAGCCGATCCTAGCAGGAGTGCAGTTCGTGCACCGCACGCAGGTGACCAAAACAAAGGGCGGCCATAGGTCGCATCTAATTTTAATATAATCTTATCTAATTTAATATCAATAAATTAAACAAAAAATAAAATTATTTACGTATTTCTCAAAATAAAACTACTACGAGTATATCATAAGTTCATAAAATCATAAGTTATTGACAAATCAAAATTCCTATAGCAAATTTCAATAAGCGATGCAGCGGACGTAAACATTAGCACGTGTAGGCCTCTAACAGGACCGCATTTACGATTATCTTTTCGTTTGGCCAGAAGTATTATCTTGTAAAATATGAAATTTATATTTTAATTTTGCAAAAATGTGAGACAAAGAACCTGATTGTTTTTAGTTGACATCCGAGAATAGGAACTATTTATACAGGACGAAAAAAACCAAGAAATTATTTTTTTATCTTAAAAACGGCCAAAAAATTTTATATGTAGGGTGTTTTCAAAAAATATAAGTTTTATTTATAATTTTTGTTATAGCTGTTTGTACGTTTCCAAAAAGTTTAAATATTGCAAAACGATTACTTTATGAAATAAAAATACAAAGTGATTCATAACTCGTTTCAGTTCGGCGTAAATATATGGTAGAAAACGAGATATAAAATTGTGCTTCTAAGAAAACGATATTACAAGGTCAATCGTAGTCAAAAAAACCTCAGTATAAAGAGTGAAACACTGCAACTACGTCGGCACCATAATAAATGACGAATGGACCAACAACCAGGAGATAAGCGCGGGCATCAGAAAAGCTAGATCCATATTCAACGGGATGAGGACTTTTAAGTCCACAATCTCTCTCTCTTAGTGTAAAAGTAAAAATGCTGTGAAGATACGTCTTCTCTGTCCTTTCTTATGGTGTCGAATCGTGGAACTTCAACAAAGATATGTCCAATTGATTGAAAGCGTTTGAAATGTTGCTTCATCGTTGAATACTCAAGATACCATGGACTGATGACTGACTGAATGACAAGTGAAGAGTTCCTCAGAATAACCTAAGAATTGAGAGGTGCTCACCATTATCAAATCTCGAAAGCTACAGAACTTTAAACATATTATGCCAAATGAATTCAGATATACCATTCTACAAGCGATCCTGCTTGGAAGTAAAATAATTGGAAGGCGATGTCCAGGAAGCAGAAGAACATCCTGGTTAAAGAAACTCAGAACCCGGTTCAAGACAACATCTGTACAGATTTTCAGTGTTCCTGTAGATAAGATAAAAATTGTCTTGATGATTGCCAACATTCATCACAGATAGGCACATCAAGAAGAATGTTATCAATATTAGTTATACTTACTAAGAATAATTTTCATGGATGTAGTGCTCCTGAACTACTCTAACTTGTGTGTTCTCGCTTTGTTCATGTACTTTCAATATCCCGGCGACTATATGAAGATTGGGATACATAGACCAGCAACAATGTCCCGCAGTAACTACCCAGTTTGGAGAAATGATAGCACCACCACAAAAGTGCTGGTAGCCAAAAGGCCAATCGTCTTTCTGCAGTGATACCTGATATGGAAACTGTCCTTCTTTTGCGTCTTGTCCGCCAAATATTCTATAAGATGAAAGTGGAGAACCTGAAAACAATATTTTTGTTGAAGAAATCCAGTATTTTTTAATTTTAATGTACTCTGTTTTTAATTTTTATCAATATTTTTAATTATTCTTCTCTGTAAATATAATATTTACTTTATTCTAGGTCTACGACGTTGTCTTCTACCTGTTGACGACTATTTTCGGATTTTATCTGACCATCTATTTTCAGGAACTCGTTCTACACGTTATGGGCAGGGGCGACTCTGTTTTAAATGATTGTGAAGTTAGTATATAGTTTTTATAAGCCCAAATTCAGACCAATACTATAAACTATTGCTAATATATTGCTCATTTATTACGGAAAGAAAAATTTTATTGCTGTAACCGCTTCCGTGCTCTCCGAGAAAGAGTGGGTATACTAACGTTACGGTAAAGTTAGCCATAGCTACATCTCAGCAAGGAAAAGGGGTACAGGGCCTTATCAATATCAAACTTCGATCGAAGCGGTCGTATTTTGCTACACTCCGACAAATTAAAATTTAATTGATTTTAAATGTTTTTTTAAAAAACCAAAGAAATAATTTATTGTGATTGTGTTTGTAGACATTCAAGTAAGTGATAAGGATAAATTTGGTGTTTATTATCAATCAAATAATTTTAATTCATATCTAAAACTGGCACAAAGTTAATTATGCCTAATACATCGTTTTGCGCTAATTGTTCAAAGCCAACTGCTACCTCCGATAGAAAGCTCCAGTGTGATGGCTGTAAGAAACCAATACACATTGCTTGTACGGATCTGTCGGTCGATAATCGAGTTACGAGGCAAAAAGTGCGTGGGATATGTATACTTTGCAATGCATGTAGTTCAAACATTGGGAATATTACTGAAATCAAGAGTTTACTAGTCGAGTTTAAAGCGGACATTAAGAAGAAAATTGAAAACTTTGATATTAAATTATCTGAATTCAGCAATAAATTAAATCAACTTGATTCTATTACAACAGAATTTACCGACAGCATTGTCAATGAAGCAGCTGACCGCATATCTTGTTAAAAGTGATAATGAGTTCTGAACACCACACTCAAAAAATTCTTCGTAACAAAAATAAACTTTTGGAAAACAAATCTACTGAAACTTATTCTGTTATTGATGACAAGACACCTATGCAGCAACTTCGTTTAAAGGAACTTCGTACTGAGCTTGAAACTCGTAAAAATAATGGAGAAAATGACCTTACGATTAAATATGTGAATGGCTGTCCAAAGATAATGAAATTTCGTTCATAATTCTTCTGCACCAAAATTTACGGATTGGCTTCTTATGTATACGAATCTAAACTCACTTATGTCCAAATTTAATGAATTTATAAGTACTGTTCAACTTTTAAAACCTCACATTATTTTCCTAACAGAAACGTGGATTAATTCTTCTATTCCCGATGCTGTTCAGAATGCCCGATGCAAACTCATGATCAGATGGTCAATGTCTTGCTGCGGTATTCTTCTACACTTTATTCAAAGGACCTCAAACAGTTACTGTCTAGTATTAAACGTAATATTTTGTTGTAAAATTTGTCTGCCCAATATGTCCCGTGCATCTGGCGATTGTGGAGTTCATGGTAAAACCTCAATTTCATTATCTTCGACGAATGTTCGCACGACCCTGGAAGTATACAGCGCGCATCGTTGTGCATTTATTGAAATTGGGCACCAGCTTGTTGTGCAAAGGATACAACAATAGGTTCGAGAATAATATCGCTGTAGTCTATTGCATTTAGAAACCATTCCAGGCAAACGAGATTGGTTCTTCCACCAAGAGTGACGCCACCCCATACCATCATACTGCTGCCTTGTTCTTTATGAACCCCCTGCACCGTGGCCAATCGTTTAGCATTGCCAGATCGTCTCCAAATTCTTGTCCTTCTGGTATCTGGTACAAATCCAAACTGGGACTCATCTGTGAAGTGTGAAGAAGTAGAAGCGCACTCACGTTTAGCCCAATTTGCATATTCTTGTGCCCACTGAAGTCAATGAGCGTGATTTCCTCTGGATAATCTGGAGGCACTCTCACAGGTCTTCGAGTATTTAACCCTATTTCATGCAGTCTATTTCTAATGGTTTGGCCACTTACAAAATACCTGATGGGTCTCTTGCATCCTCATTTGTAATTGTGATGCAGTTACAGTGCGATTTCGCAAAGCCTGTAACCTTATAAAAAGGTCATCAATCTGGTTAGTTATCCTGGTACGGCCTGCCTGCATGATGTTCAACAGTATGACCAGTTTCTTGACATCTTAACCACAAACGATTAATGACACTTCTGTTCGTGTGGAGGACCTCAGTAGCGTCTGTTTGACTTTTATCAGCTTGAAGCATCCCGATAGTACGCCACTGCGATTTAAATGATGTCTCTCCATTATTGGCAATTGCAAAACTAAATAAAAATTCACATAGACATCGAAAATCAAGTACAAATAAAGAAATATTATTTTTATCTTATAGACAAAAAAACGCAAATTAATGTTTTGTTAAAGTTTTTATAGCCATTCTTATCAGCATTACCGTTCAAGTTAGTAAAATAATCGACAAAACAACAAAAAAGATTAAAAACATAAATTTATTTTTGTATTAGCAGCTAACATTGATTTAAAGCTATTAATACAGGTGTCTCTTAGATTATTTTGATGTGTGTATTTATTTGTCGGTGACTTTAGGGTCATGGAAAACACAGACAGTTTTAAAATTATTTAAAAACTGACTACTACTTAATTCAAAACTAATTGACTAGTCTAGAAGCGTTGTATGCTTTGAATATTGTAAAACTGATTTATTGCAGTCGGTGACGGCTTATAAATTTGGAAGCACTCAATCACTTCTTGACAAGTTCAAAAATTACACTATAGGAAGGTAACTAAAATATTAAAACAGCTGATCTATTATAGCAAGTATGCATTGGTTAGTAATGTTGAAGTAATCTAACATGTTTTTATTAAATAATTGAACAATAAATTTTAAATTTCCGTTCTGAAACTGATTTCTTGTGGCATGTCTAAGATAAATATTATTTTTATAAGATATTAAGCTACAGTTGATTGTAACGGAAATTAAATTTTATATTATTTGTATTTTACGTTACGATTTCCACTCCCGAAATCGTTTTCAAAAAAGATTATTTTAAATAGTGAGCTGTTATTACAACCAAGTTATTTGGTAGTTGTTTTCTAAATTAATGGTTGACTTACTTGGCTTCGATCTTGTAGGCATATAGTTATGCTTGTAGTTTAAAATCCAAGGGTGATACTTGTACCCTTACGATGATATTGAATCCTGATTATTTTGTCTGTTTATATATTATGTGTTTATGTATTATTATATAACTTTCGTGCAAAGCTATATAATACTTAAGTATTATATAGCTTTGCACGAAACTGAAAAAGGTATTCTAATAAATGGTTGCCGGCTAAACAACATCAGATATGCAGATGACACCATACTATTTGTGGACAACTTAGAAGACCTACAAGTTTTTATGAACAAAATCACGTATTACAGTCAACAATATGGACTCAATATAAACGTTAAGAAGACAAAGCTTATGATAATTAGCAAGAAAAGAATAACAGAAGGTCAACTCTACGTCAACCAATCCCCTGTAGAAAGAGTGACGCACAACTACCTCGGCACCATAATAAATGAAGAATGGACCAACAACCAGGAGATTAGAGCACGCATCGGAAAAGCTAGATCCATCTTCAATCGGATGGCGGCCTTCTTCAAGAGTCACAACCTCTCTCTTGATACAAAAGTAAGAATGCTGCGATGCTACGTCTTCCCTGTATTTTTTTATGGTGTTGAATCGTGGACCTTGAACGAAGATATGTGCAGAAAACTGGAAGCATTTGAGATGTGGCTATATCGGAGAATGCTTAAGATCCCGTGAACTGACCGAGTCACAAATGAGGAGGTCCTCAGAAGAATGAATAAGAATCGAGAAGTACTGACCACCATCAAATCTCGAAAGTTACAGTTCTTCGGACATATTATGCGAACTGAATCCAGATATACTCTCCTTCAAGCCATCCTGCAAGGAAAAAATATTTGGAAAACGAGGTCCAGGAAGAAGAAGAACATCTTGGCTAAAGAACCTCAGAATCTGGTTCAATACAACATCTGTGCAGCTTTTCCGCGCTGCTGCAGATAAGATAAAGATTGCCATGATGATCGCCAACATTCGTAACGGATAGGCACATCAAGAAGAAGAAGAATGTATTATAACTACGTATTGTGTCTTGTATATATATTATTATGTATAATTTAAGATGATGTATCTGCGTAGTTGGCCAATGTTGGTATGTTCTTGTTGATGACTTCTTTTAGTATTGGCACCAGAGATTTCTACGTTCTGCTAATGGGTTTGCTACATATTTTTCTTCATTAAGTCATGCTCGTTTAGCCGAACACTTAATAGTCTTGCGGTTTCTCCCACATAAAAATTGTTGCATCCGCAGGGTATTTTATCGATGTAGCTCTTTGATCTCTCGTATATTTTGTTAGGTTTGGCTTTGGACATACTCACAGTGTATTGGTTGTTTTGAATATCCTTTTTATTTATTTTTTACTAAGCCATTCACATATGGTATTATTGTCTTTTAAAATCCTTTCTTTCAGAAATGCCGACAACTTATAAACATAATGAAAATCGAAGCAAGAAAAAGCCAGAAGAAATGTAGGATGCTCCATAAAAAGATAGAGTAAGGTTTGATGCTGGAATAGACAACAAATGCCTAAACTTTGGAATCAAGAAGAAAAAGAATATGAGCAGAAGAAGAAAAATCCCTATTGCACCAAATTCAATAAGATTCTTCCCTGGAACAAAACAACCAACCTACATTGAATGTACAAAGTTTCAAAACAGAGAACTTTTCCTTAAAAAAAGAGTTCAGTAGACGGTACTGTAGAGTCTACAGTGTAGACTAGCGAGAAGCTTGTATTGATCATTTATAAAGTTGCTGTTTTTCCTATTCTTTTTACAATTTCATAATATTCTTAATTAAATTTCTATTAGGTAGCAGTTTTTGTTGGTGTATCTTTTTAAGCTTTTTACATGCTTTATTGCATTCGTTAGTATAATATTTTTTACGTTTCCTGTACAAAAAATTATGAAACATTTCAAAAATCAAAATAACAAATTGTAACCAGTTTTGACATTTTGTATACATCTGGCCACTCCCTGTTTAGTTACACAAATGGACTCTTCCGTTGTAACTGTATAAAGTACATTCGTTCAGCAAATTCCCAACTGTAAACAAACGCACGTGTTGATATTCGCCCTCTCATTCGTCAAGAGGCTATTAAATATAATTTATTGCTTTAAGCCAGACTGATTCTCATTTTACAGGTCCAAACTTGTCAGTCTGTTTAAATTCAAATTGTAGCGTGTTGTTTTTTAAGTTAATATATTGTGTGTTAGATATTATAGTTATTGTTAAGTTATTTACTGGTCGTGTTATTTTTTAGAGTTTAGTTTAAGTGTTTAGTATTAAGTTTTATGTGTAGTGAACTTTAAGTATCCAAAAACAAAGTATTTGTTAATTAAAAGTAAAAATAGCTTGCGGTAATCACTTTAATAAAGGTAAGAGAAACCAATATTTAATTTAATTTATTGATGTTTCGAAAAGTTTTATTTGCTTTTTAGTCCATTTATTCACAGTTTTTGCTGTAAATATTAAAGAACCGCTTGGATTGACATGAAATTTGGCATATACCTACATAGCTAACGGCAAAGAAAAAAAGTGATATTGTGCCGATGTTTGCTTTTGCTACGGGGGTGAGTTTCACCCCTTCTCGGGCGTGAAAAAATATGCGTTCAAAATAAGTCCAGAATTGAATAAACTGACTAATTCTAAGCAATTTGTATTTTATACAGTTTTTGAACAAAGTCAATACTTATCGAGTTATTTGCGAGTGAATATGATCATTTTTCAATAAAAAACCACGTTTTAAACGGTTTTCAGCAAATAGCTCAAAAAGTAAGTATTTTATCGAAAAACATATACTTATACCTATATGAAGTCTGTAGATTCAGTAAAAGCAGAGTTGTAGCTAATGAAAAGTAATTCAAATTTAAAATCGAATATTTCAGCGATAACTATTAAAAAAATGAAGTACTTTTCGGGAAAAACTCGCTGTCGAGGAAAGTGCTTATTTTTTTTTATTGTTTCACGTTGAAATATTCGATTTGGAATTTGATGAATAAGAACCTATTTTTCATTAGCTACAAATGTGCTTCTGGCTTTATACGTACACCATTTTTTTGGTATTGTATAAGCTACATTTTTGCTAAGAATATTTTTTCGATAAAATACTTAGTTTTTGAGTTATTTGCAAAAACCGTCTAAAAACTTGTTTTTTTTTGTTGTTGAAAAATGAACATATTCACTAGCAAATAACTCGAAAAGTGTTGGCTCAGTGAAAAAACTCAATAGAACAAAGGTTGCTTAGAATTAGTCAGTTTATCCAATTCCTGTCTTATTTTGAAAGTATGTTTTTCCTCCCCTGAGAATGGGTGAAACTCACTCCTAGGGCAAAAACACACATCGGTACAATATAACTTTTTTTATTTAACATGTTAGCTATGTGTATGCCAAATGTCATGCCAATTCAAGCTGTTCTGTGGGGAGATTGTATCGTGAGTGAATGGAATATTTCTGGACTTGAAAAAGTATACAGAATGCATTCATAACTTTACCGATATTTTCGATGATGCTGGTTTTATTACAATACATATTATTTTTCCTTAGGCTATTTTGACATTTTCTTAATCAACTAAGTACATTCAGTTATTGAAGATAAATAGAATAACAAAAATGTCAAGCACTGATACAGCCGATGAACTCCTTGATATTGATTTAACCCTCACTCCACCTAAAAAAGACCAGTAAAGGGACATTTTGACGTTACAACGAAGGAAATGATTATAAATGTATTTAAAAAGGAAATCCAGGAGAACCCTACAATGTTGAAAAGTGCGATTTCTATTAGAGTAGCAGATATAACAGGTACTGATATTGTTTCTCCATTACTTGTTACTTTTTATCTATTGTAGGCGTGTGTAGCCGTAGTGTACGCAATGTGGTTCATGAATATAAAATTACGGGAACATTGTCGACACCAAAATCAGCTGAGCATAGTAAAAGTATTGTTAACTCGCTGGATAAATTTGACAGAGAAGCAATAAGAAAAATAATCCATCAATTCTTTTTTCGAAATGAAATACTCACAATTGACAAAGTTCTGAGGGTTGTTAATGAAGATCCGGTTTTGCCTAACTTTAAAAGAAGTACGTTTCTTAAATTATTGACAGCAATAAATTTTAAGTTTCAACGTTGTCAGCGAAACAACATTTTGATGGACAGGGACGAAACTGTCTTGTGGAGACGAGAATTTCTGATAAAAATGAAGTCCTATAGAAATGAAAACCACAAAATTTACTACTTAGACGAGACTTTGCTAAACGCTGGTCACACCAAATCTATAGTATGGGTCGACAATTCGGTAACGTTTTATAAACAAGCGTTTTTAGATGGACTTTCTACGGGGTTAAACAATCCTGCAGGTAAATGTTTATGTGCTTTTTCACTTCAAGTAAATTTTAAAATAATACTAATAATCTGTCACATTGGCAGTGAAAATGGGTTTGTTCCAGAAGGGTTGTGGGTGTTTGAATAAAAAAAAGTGGGTACTACCATGAAGAGATGGACGGGAAATTTTTCGAAAATTGGTTCAAAAATATACTGCCTTGATTAGAAGACAACTCCATCATCGTATTGGACAACGCGTCTTATCATTCCAGAAAATTGGAAAAAATTCCAACTACTGTTTCTAGAAATGCTAACATACAAGCGTTTCTGAAATCAAAAAATATAGGGTTTGAGGACTCCATGTTAATATATATAGCTGGCTATCGCTAAGGAACATAAGTGACAATATAATAAATATATCATTGATGAGATGGCAAAAAGCCAAAACAAAGTAGTGTTAAGGCCGCCCCCATACCATTGTGAGCTCAATCCGATTGAGCTCATCTGGGCCGAAGTAAAAAATTATGTAGCAGCCAAAAACACTAGGTACTTTTAAATTTGCAGATATGAAAAATATTTTTTATGATGCAATAAATAATATTAGTCCAACTACGTGGCAGAAATGTGTGCAACACGTTCAATAAAAAGTCGAGTCCAAAATGTGGAAGTTGGACAATATAATAGAGAACCATATCGAACCCATAATAATAAATCCAGACGAAGACAGCAGCACATGGAGCTCCTCAGACTATGAGTAATTTAAATGGTATGTTTTTATGCTTTGATAAACTTATGACAATGCTACTTTATTCAAAATGTTCACTTTGTTATGTATCTCTCAGTTAATGAATATTTTATTTTAGCACATTTTTCTTCAATGGAACATTAAATTTTGCTCACAATGATTAAATTTCAAGAAATTCTTACACTAATAGTTTCAAAAGTAAATATTTTTAAAAATCATCTGATACACCTCAGTACGACCCTGTTTGGCTTTCACGTGCGTTTGTTTACAGTTGGGAATTTGTAAAATGAATGTAGTTTAAACATGAGAATGTTTTACTAATAATTCTTTTTATCGTACTTTAATACAATAGTCGAACTGATAATTGCAAAAATCCACATCCACACAAAAATTCACATTTATGTGAAATTGTATTTATATCAAATTATAAAGATGTAACTAAGTAACATTTAATAGTAAATTTAATTATTGTAAAAACTAAATAAGTTGTTTAAAAATAACAAGTTATATTAAAAAAAGTGGAACAGTAGGCGGTACTGTAGACTAGCGCGGAGCTTCATACTGTTTTCTGTATTTTTAAAATAATATATCTTTAAATTAAATAAAGTAATTTTATTTATTTATTTTTTGCTGCTGCTAATGCCACCTGATAACGTATTAACTAAACATACGTTGTTTACTTATGACAAACCTGTCAAATTCAGACCAAATATTAATAATAAAATATAAATAAATATCATTTGATAGTAAATTGAATTATTACATAAACTAAATAATATTGTATTTATATGAAATTAATTTAAAACGAGAATTACTATAAAAATTTAAACAGATGATTCAATGTTGTTATTAATCGAATGAAATTTATGACTTTTATTAAATTTTGACAATCGTTACTAATAGAATCTTTTAGTGACAGATATTCTTTTAATTTTTTACTTCTCATTTAATGTCTATATTTTGTTAGTTATTTTTTATGCAGTTTTTAATTTAAGCCTGCTTAGAGTAAATATTATAATGATGACTAGAAACGAATTCATCGAGGGAAGTGACTTTGCCGGATTTATTGGGGCTTAACTAGAGTCTGACGAGACAGAGTAATTTTAAAAGCATTAACCGACCTACATTCTCGTTTGTTATAATTATAATATCATATAATTTGCAGTTATTGTTCTTTTAACAAGCAATAAATCAAATCAATTTTCTCGAAATATTATAAATAAAAATACTCGATAATGGAAAATAATTTAATTAAAAATAATCTCTACCAAAAATCGATCACTTTGTACATAGGATTACGCAATATAAATACAATGAATTCGATAAATATTACCTTAGGTGAAATTTCTATTAGCTATATAAATAATCATCTTTACCGCAATAAAAATTTTGACTTATTGATTATTAAAAGGATATAAAGAATTATCTAAAAATATAAAATAAATAATATAAACATTTTTTCCAACAGAAAGATTATTTTTAAGAATTGAAACATTGAAAACATGCGGGTTATGAACATTTTTTGTAAGGAAAATTTTCATATAAAGAATTTCCAATGAGAAATAAGAATATTTCTTTGTACTAAGCATAGCAAAATGAAAAATAACATAGAAAGTTACCAGTATGGAATATAGAAGGATGTCAGTAACACAGAAGTATAATATATAGTTGAAATTATACAAAACTGAATGTATCATATGGAAAAATGAGGAAAATATTACGGTAACGTACATTCAGCTGTATGCTGATAAGGTATTTTAAGATTTTGATAATGGTACTAATAATAATATTAATTTTTAAGTAAACTTACCTTCAACGGAATAGAATGTAAAAAATAACAAAAGGAAGATGTGATATTTCATGGTGATTATTGCCCTTACTAAACAAACCAAGTTTAATAAATTAATAATTATAATAAAATATAATAAAAAATGTCATTTATATCTACATTGTTAGATTACTTTCTAATCAAAAAATCTTAGATATGTTCATATTGAGGACTAAACTGATTTCATTGTTTGCTGATAGAGATAGGTAACAAATTTACAAAAATTATATACTTTTTTAATTAAAACGTTACTTTTAACAGACAGTCAATAAAACTAGAAAATCGATACATAAAATATTTGAGTTAAGGTTTTAATTTTATTTTAAGACTTGTTTGGTCTGTTTAAGCTGTTATTTTACTTTTTCAATCATAATATTAATAAAGATTTCCAAATATCGAAATTTACTTTTTTGTTTGATACGGCGAGTACTTTTATCGTATTTGTGCAGGTGCTCAAATTCATAGACGGGGAAGGTGTCCTTGACAGTGCAGCACTCAAGATAGGTGCTCGTAAGTGCTGTGGACTACTCGATCAGGAAATGTGTATGATAGCACTGCTTTTATGGTAGATTATAAATGGCTGTTCAAATTATCAAATTATATATATATATATATATATATATATATATATATATATATATATATATATATATATATAAATCATGAATGTGTTGCTTGTGTGAGTCCATTTCAAAAGGTAAAAGAAATAATAAATTAGACTTACTCACAATCAATTTAATTTAACTAGTCAGACGACCGGTTTCGCTTTCTACAATATGCAAAGCATCTTCAGGTCACGATACAAAGTTAAATAAATGCTGAAAATAATAAACCCATATTAGGGTGTTGTCTAATAAAGGTAAAACAATGATAGATGATATAAATTATATAAATTACAGTAATTATGCCAATATTACATGTCTGTGGTTTTTCAAAATGGATAAGATGTTTAAGCAGACAAGGTAAGACCCACAAATTGGTAAAATAGTCTATTAAACTGTAATGAATTAATAAATAAACAAATAAATATCTTAATATAAATCTAATATAAATATAAATCTTATATATATATATATATATATATATATATATATATATATATATATATATATATATATATATATATATATATATATATATATGAATTGAGACGCCGAATATATAAAAATAAACGGCGAAAGGTACACAATTCGTTAAACTTTCCGTGTATGAATTGGTATCAATAGACTGATAACGTTATTCTGTATGCTCTAGGTCTTCCGAGAGTCGGGAAGATACAAACTCAAACACGGAATGCCAGCGAATGGGTCCTGTAATTTCCACTATTCTAGTGTAATGCTGCAAAAAGCGAGTTTGTATTATTTTACAGAAAATTAACTACAAAAATTAATACAACATACTTTTATTTTATTGTTTTGTTTCAAAACTTTAAGCCTTTGCAATATTATTTTTGACATCCCGTTAACTTTCAATTATTTCATTTCTAAAATGTCACTGATGTTCTTTTGTCGAAATCTCTAGCTAAAACTCCTTCTTTAGACTGCTTACAGGGAATCAAATGTCCTAACAATCGTTCCTATCCTTTTTTGGCTGCCAGAATATCCTTGGCTACGGTTCTCTTGATGAATGATAAATTTATTTGTTCTTATAAATACGGGAAAACTTAACTACTGCAATTTTTCCTAATCAAACTTATTGCAAAACAAGACCAACTTTCTTGGCCTAAGACTGGACAGTCAGTTAAAACATGGACAGAACATATTAAAACGCTAGTCGTATCATGTCAATCTTAAATAAATCTTCTTAAAATGTTATCTAACCGAACTTGGGGAGCAAACACTCTAAAACTGCTGCATATATACCAATCATTAATCCAAAGTAAACTGAATTAATATGCTACTCAACTGCAAGTAATCATATTCTTAAAAATCTAAACGTTATAGGAAGCACATGTTTAAGACTTGTTCTGGGTGCTTACTGGACTAGTAAGTGTTTTAAGCTTTCAAGTCATCCTAGGTGAACCCTCCTTTCAATAGGAACACATTTCTTTAAATTATGCTACCAGATTGTCTTCCAGCCCAAATAACATAAACTTCCTACTTTTTACAAAACACATCCACCTACTCATTGCCATAAATATTAAAATATCCATCCCTTAAAGAACGTTTAACGAGATATGGTTTTGAACTGGAGAAGCTGACAAATTCTTATCCTAAACAACCAACTTTAATTCCCTGGACTACTAATACACCCACTGTTGATATATCCCTCACGACCTTATTATTAACAACCTCTATCAATAATACACTGGCTATAACAAGATTCTGAACATGCAATTCGCATCCCTCAATTTAGCAGTATTTTTATAGGAGAAGTAATCGCCGTTTTAAGGTATTAGATGTATATAAGATTCATGCAAGCTCAAACTTTCTTCTCATTACTGACTTTTTATCTGTTCCTCAGAGCTTAAGGCAAATATATCCAGCACAGGCTATTCTGCAATAAATACAACTTGCATTTTACCACCTACAAAATAGACACGAAAACGTTAAATTTCTTTGGGTACTGTCAGACACAAGTATCGTAGGAAATGAAAAAGTCGATAAGTTGGCAAAGAAAGCTGCTACTGACGAAACTGAAATGATGACAACAATTCCATTCACTGATATCCAGCTCAATATTTAATGGCACTGTGTAAAAAATTGGCAACAAATGTGGAATTATAATAAGGCTAAACTTAAAAATGTTAAACCTACGATTAGATTAGTGTAGAAAAAAAGTGACAACAAAATATGAAGAAAAGAGAAAACTTTTTTACAATACAAAACACAACAAATACAACTGGCATGCGACCACTATAATCGAATCAGAAATGTAACGTATAGAGATCATTTATGTTCAAAATGAAGTACAGATAATCTCAAAGCCAGTGCTTCTAATACCAAATGTTGGTCTTTTATATTCGAAGACAAGTATCCATATTTAAAACTAGTTGTTTTAACTCTTCAGTTAACAGGAATGTTCGGATCAACATACGTGTGTGAGTCTACATTTTCAGAAATGAAAATAGTTAACACTAGAAAGTCGGGCTTAGCATACCTACCTAGAAAGCCCGAAGGCATCATTTTGGCCCCAAGTTCCTAAATCAATAAAAACCAAGTTTAGAATTAACTATTTATTTGAGAATAAACAAAAAATAAAAATAAACAGTTTTAAGAAATTATATAAACTCTTGACGATAGAATTTGATTTAATTTTTTAGTTTCATTTTAAACATTTGGAACACCATACAGTTTGCAGTTTTTGGCATTTGCCACACATTGCCTTGTTACAGCCGTGGCACTCATTGGAAGTATGATTTCCTTTACAAAACATTTTTAACTGACATTTTTTTCTTTTTTGGCTAGTAACAGTGCTGGTGGTTGGTAAATCCGGTGGTGCTGGGTATAGTACCAGATTTCGGGAGGCAAGGTATGGAGCCCGTAATTCTTCACACAGCTGAAAAATAAACTTACGACGACTGATTTTACTTCCAGTAACTTCTTTATAAATAATCCATGCATTTATTGCTCCTAAGTCAAGAATGTTATAAAACACGTGCATTGGCCATCGTCTTGAAGCAACTTTTGTAGTATAAAGACGCGCCATTTGGTCCACTACATCAACCCCGTATTTTGTTTTATTATAAAACTTACTGTTTGAGGAAGTTTTTTTCCATCGACAGCAACATCCACTGATTGATGTAATGAGCTCAACAAAAGCACATTTTTGTGACTCTTTCCTTGGTATGCAGTAAGTGTTATCTTTTCGTCGCTCTGGAATATATGGGTAACATATAATTCTCCATTTTTACTCTTTACGCTTAGAGGAACTTCCTTTCTGTTGCGATTCAAAGTACCCACAAGACTTGTTGATTTTTTTGCAATGCCTTGGCCAATTTTAACGATGTACAGTAGTTATCTGTCGTAACATTTTTGCCCTTTCCCAGTTGATTTTCCATTAACCGCAAAACAACATGTTCACCAACACTTGTATCTTTCTTGCGTAGATGATCAGTGCCAGTATAATGGTAACCATTTACAATATATTTTGATTCCACGCATGTCAAAAGCCAAAATTTTATGCCAAACTTATCCGGCTTATTTGATATGTACTGTGTGAACGGGCACCTGACTTTAGAAGGCAGTAGTTGTTCGTCCACAGTAAGGTTTATTCCTGGTTTGTAACATGCACCACTATTTTCTATAAATCCATTCCAAACCGCAGAGGATAGAGCAAATTTGTCGGTTTTCAATCGTTCAGATCTCGTTTGCTTTATGTCAAATCTGAGATATTTTATAATATCCTTGAATCTGTCTCGTGGCATAGTTTGCCTAAAAAATTGAGGACCCCATACTGTTGACCACAAGCTGTTGGTTGGGAAATTTTTGGCGCCGTAGACTCCTCTTGCGTACATAATAGCAAGGGCAGCCTCCAGTTCTTCCAAAGTTATAGTCCATGTGTCATTTTTCAAACATCGATGTGCTTCTGCAATAGTGCATTCTTTTATATGACGTAACATGCTGTCGTTGATTATTAGATGCCAAGCACTTACCACACAATTGTTCCTCACGTTCCTTTTTGCATACGACGTAGGACCTGATTCCTCTCGATAAATGTTGTGCTGAGCGCGGCGTCCTGTAATGAGCAAACATTCAATGAATATGAAGATACTTAAAAATCATAATCTTACCAGGTACTGATCCAGAATCAATAACTTTCCACGTTGTTCCGTCTTTCGATTGTTCGGTGTCTCCGATTGAAATAGTTTTTCCTTTTTGACCTCTTTTTCTCTTGTGACTTGGCTTAGATGCACTTGGATTCACGATAAAATTTGCTGGCTCGTGCTGTTGAGTTGTAGAAGCAGTGTTTACATAAATTGGTGAGTCTTGTACAATAAAACTTTCTAACTGCTCTGAAGCATCAGAGTCACTTGAATCATTATTTTGTGGTGGTACGTATTGTTCATCGTCTGACTCATTATTTTCTGCGAATTCAGATTCACCTCCCGAAACATCTTCTTGTATTTTTCGTTTTCTTCAAGAAGTTCAAGCTCTGATAGTCCACGACGAGACATCTTTACAGTCGTCTTGAATTTTCACAATTGAACGAATGTTTCAATATTCTAGAAATGAGAGTCAGCAGAACCTAATAAACCGCTCAATAAACAAAATACTTTCAAGGAACAAACAGTATGTAACAAAATACGTTCTAGGAATAAACGTACATAAACATAATTTTATCTATCCGACAGAAAGTTAAAAGAAATCGTCAAATTTCCGAGAAAACGATAATAATTAATACAGGGCCGGTTTGACCCCTTCATACTTCTATGGTAGGTTTGTTAGAAAATCCATTTAATAAATTTAGTAAACAATATTTTTTTGCGTTAAATAAGACTTTGTATCAAAATATTAAAAGTAGTAAAATATGAAATTATTATTGTGTCAAATAAAAGAACTACAATAACTTCAAATCGCAACAGGGGCCAAATTGGCTCCTCCGACTTTCTAGTGTTAAAGCAAAATATCGCAATCGGCTAACGGACGAACATCTCAGATCGTGCTTGCTGTTAACATTCAGTAATTACGTATTTTCTTACGAAAATATTGTGCATGATATGCAGTATCATGTATCAACATTGAAAGGAAATTAGTGGTTTAAGAAAATTGTCTTAGCAAGTGACAAATCACCAAGTGGTAAAAGAAGTATTAGTTGACCGCGCAAAAGATAGAGTAACCACGTTCCATAGAGGCAACAACGTGCCAATAAACAAGAAATATTGTTTGTATAAGGAACGAAGAAGTAGAAGAAAATTATAAGTTTACAACTATTAGTGTTATATGCTTGATACTAGATATCTTAATTATATTTTGTATTTTAGCATTTTCATAAATCTACGTATTTTATTATCTAGGCTCTCCAGCCTAGTTGTAGTAGTCGGTAATTGATCGCTTGTCTTCTAATTATTTTGTGGTAGATCGCAGACACTATTATAAGTCTGAGCAGCCCTGGTATAAAATATCACGTATTATGACAGGTTAGTGGAAATTTCTAAATATGACACATAATTTTGACCCAAAATGAAGAATATTTATTTGTTAGTAAACACACACACACGCATATATATATATATATATATATATATATATATATATATATATATATATATATATATATATATATATATATATATATATATATATATATATATATATATATATATATACTCAGAGATTCTACAGTATTCACTACCTTCCCTCGCTCAACCGTTTCCATCTCTCTCTGTTGTCCCATTCTTCATCGTTTAGGCCTCTCTTACTCATGGCGTCATCTACTTTGTTCCTCCAGGATTTTCGGGGTCGTCCTCTTTTCCTCCTTCCTATGGGGCCCCATTCCGTTATTCTCTTTTTCCAGCTGTTGTCGCTAGTTCTTCTTACATGTCCATACCACTTTAGTCTTTTTTGTTCTATATATGTTAGTATGTCTGTTTCTATTGATGTTATTTGCTTTATTTCGTCATTACTTCTCATATCCATTCTTGTTACTCTGCAGCATCTTCGCAGGCATTCCATCTCTGTTGCTACTATCTTACTGCTGTTTTTCTTGTTTATGATCCAATTTTCAACCCCATATGTCATAATACTTCGCACTATTGTTTTATAAATCTGTGTTTTTGTCTTCATATTTAGGTGTCTATCCCACCATACTGAGTTAAATTGTCGGATTGCTGTTCTTGTTTGTCCTAGTCTTTGTGTAATTTCTTCCTCTGTTGTTGCATTTTTCGTGATTATAAACCCCAAGTATTTGAATTTATCCTTTCCTTTGATTGTTACGTTGTCATCAATCTGTAGATCTTCTATGTCTTCTTCACTTGTAGATAGGTACTCTGTTTTCGCGAGGTTAATATCTAGGCCAGCCTTGGTATATTCTTCTTGTCGTTTCTTCATCATGTAGCTGAGGTCGTATTGGTCTTGTGCAATCACTACTTGATCGTCTGCAAAGCTCAACGTATATAGGTATTAGTTCCGTACCGGTAGGTACTCCCATGCCTTCGCATTTTCTTATATATTTATATATATATATATATATATATATATATATATATATATATATATATATATATATATATGTTATAAATAATTATACATACAAAGATTTTTTTAATTTGTTTGTTGAGTAAACATAGAGAGATTTTTATATTTCGCTTTACATCGATTTACAATTTAGAATAAACGTTAGACTTCTTCCAGTAAAGATCTGTTCTTATTCTCCATTAACTACTTAGCATTGAAATAAACCTTTTCCCAAATAATACCTACTCCAGCGTTATTACATGGCGATCCTGCGGTCTTTGTTAAGTAGTTATTAGGAAGTAGTTAAGTATACAGTTTAGAATTTAATTAAGATCGAAATGAATTAGTTAATTTAAAAAAAAAATTTTAAAAATTTAAAGTAAAATAAATAGAAGCAAAACTAGCGGACCAACTCGACATCGAGTTTTTTAAATGAAATTTTTATTTTGCGAGAAAAATATACAATATATACAATGACCGGAAGTAAAAATATTTTTATCAATAACTCAAAAACTATAAATGATAATTTCGTGAACTTACATTTTTGAACTCTACGTTGAATTCTCTATTGATTTGACTAATAAAAACGAAACCGGAAGTCGACCTCAAAACCGGAATGCAATTTTTAGTTCATCAAAATGTCGACATGGATATCATTTAGCAGTTAATTTTGCATGCTGATCACGAATCCGGTGTCAGATTTGCTCTATCTTGACATCTTGACTCTATCCGACACTTCCGGTGTCGGATCGCAATCGGAAGTACATATTTAGATTCGTCTCGACAAGACCTTTCGATCCATATATACATTGTGGGGTCTAAAACTTAAAGTAAATTTTAACTTCCGGTCATCTCAAAACCGGAAGTGAATTTTTGTACCAAAAGTATATCTTGACAATCTCATACGTAATACTAATAATATTCCGAAAAAATATTTTAATTATCTAATATGGTTTTTGAGTAAAGTGGTGGACAAGAAAAGGGCTTAGCGTTTTAGTATATAAGATAATCAAAACTAAAAAGTATTGATTGCCAAAGGAGAAAAAAAAAAAAATAAGAAAAAACTAAAGAAGATATCGAAAAAGCACAAAACATAAGTGTTTTGTAATTTTAAGTGAAACGACATTAAACGACAGACATTGGTAGTATAAAAAAGAGATTTATTAAGAGGGCACTGAAAGGTAAATAAATTTGTGAATTTTTGGAATTTAAAAACAGTTAGTACTCTATTATTATATAATTTGGATGATATATAAGTATAACATATTAATGTTAGTTTTATAAATTTTGATTTGAAATAAATTTTTGTTTTTAATTTTTATAACAAATTACATGAGTACCTCTAATTGAATTGAATATAAATTAAATGATTTATGGTATGATATTAATTTCGTATATTCTATCTAACCGGTTTTTAGATTTGTGCAATTTAATTTTTTTATACGATTATTTATAATATTTGCTAATATATTAAAATAAAGTTTTTTGATAGGAATGTAATACGAGTATATTTTATATTATTAAATGCTTTAAATTGACCGAAAATCCCGAGCATCATTTGATAACCTAATAATAATTTAATTTATTACCTAAATTCTTTAGGTGATTGTACTAACAACTAGATAAGAGTAAAGGAAATAGTTATTAGAAACAATCATAAAAAATATACAATTATCAATGAATTACATAAGGATCCTAATGAAGATAATGAAGACGATAAGATAATTTATTAAAATCAAGAAACCTCCATCGTCGTTCGAGATCAAAAAATGAGAGAAAATCTGTAAAATAAAAAGTAAAGAAAATATAATTAATAAAAAACTAAGAAGATAAGTCATGAACTATTCGTATATAATAATAAAAACAGGAGGAAACGACTAAAAATTGATATTCACAAGAGAATCCTCCAATTTAAGGTTCTTCATGTGTTTATATTTATATCATTATAATTCTAGTTCATTAAAAAGTTACATTTAGATTACATTTTTGAGAGGACACAATTTTATTTTTGTGATGTGTGGGGGTGATTAGTATAAGCTTAAGTTCAAGTTTGCGGGGTCGCCACACTTGTCCCCCGGCCGCCAGCTTGGAAAAAGAGGCGCAAAAGATTTTCGCGCTGTATCTCGTAAATTGGCAACCCAACAGAAAAGTTTATAAAACATTATTTGTAACAAATTAAATTTTCTACAACTTTATTTGTATTACTTTTTATCGTAAACTTGAAAATAAAAGGTTATAAACAAAAATATCTAAAAATTTCTTTTGGGCCTTATAACTTTTTTTTTGTCATTTGATAATAGAATGACATCAAAACGATATTATAGAGCATTTTTCATAGAGTAGTTTTCACTACAAATTTTTTTTGCTTTCATTAATTTCTCTGGAATTTAGAACGCTCCAAAGTTGACCGGGTTCTTGAATAATCGCCATCTAGGAATAAGGGGTGCAAAGAGTTTTCGCGCTATATCTCATAAACTAGCAACTCTACAGAAAATTTTTACAGACATTATTTTTAGCTAATTAAATTGTCTACAACTTTATTTGTATTACTATTATTGTAAAATGGAAAACAAAAGAGTCATAAACAAAAATATGTGAACATTTTCTTTGAAAAACTGAGGTTGAGAAAAAAAAAATGAGGGTTTTTCAACGAATAACTTTTACTACACATTTTTTAAATTTCATTAATAATTTGAGCACTACAGAAAATTTTATTTAACGTTTGTAACAAATTAAATTGTCTACAACTTTATTTCTATTACTTTTAATCGTAAAATGGAAAATAAAAAGTTATAAACAAAAATAAGTAAAAATGTTTGAAAAAATTTTCTTTTGGGCATTTTTTTGGTTATTTTAGAATAAAATAATCTCATGTCAATATTATAGGGGGTTTTCAAAGAATACTTTTCACTACAAATTTATTTAATTTTAATAATTTCTCTGGATTTTACAACGCTCCGAAATTCACCGGGCTCTTGAATAGTCGCCATCTTGGAATAAAAGTATTTGCGCTGTAACTCGTAAACTAGCAACCCTACTGAAAATTGTATTAAACAACAATATTTGTAGCAAATTAAATTGTCTTCAACTTTATTCATATTACTTTTTACTGTAAAATGGAAAATAAAACAGTTATTAACACAAATTTTCAACAAATTTTTATTTTGGGCTTGTAACTTTTTTCTGGCCATTTTACAATAAAAAGACATCAGAGCAATATTATAAAGGGTTGTTAACTAATAATTTTCACTACAAATGTGTTTAATTTCGTTAATTTCTCTGGATTTTACAGCATTCCGAATTTGACCGGGTTCTCGAATACTCGAAATAATAATTTACTATTTTGTTAACATTCTTATGGTATTATTAGTTTATTATCGACCTTTTTCCTGATCACCTATGAGGTAGAGTCTGGAGACACGTTTTTTAAGTGGTAAAGTGGTTTAAGTGGTAAGTGGTGTAAGTGAATTAGATCTAATTCACTTACAATTTCCAAGCGAGATAATATTGAGCATAATTACATCTTTAAAAAACTGTTTTCCAGTTGTTTTTCTTTCATTTTCATTGATGGTCCAGACTGCGGTTCTGGTTTTAATTCAGTATCGAAAGTGAATGTTTACGAAAAACGAGAGTAAGAATAGGCGTCATTGTGCGTAATTTATCTTCGAATTGTTTAAATTTTTCGATTAATTAAGATATTAACAATTGACATAAAATGTAGAGCATTTGAGGCCTACTTTTCGGCAACCACACATACTTCCACAGTTTCCCTTGCACAATTTCAGAAGTTCGGGGGGTGCTGGAGTTTTGAAAGTTTTGATTGGTATACAAATTTTTCTATGCTCCTTCCAGCCCCAATCTTCAGGATCGTAGTGTTTTTGGTGATAAATTCTAACACTGTAGAAACGAGACGCATCTAGTGTTGGCGGAAGCGATGATAAGCTAAATGCAATTTTGGTCACTGTCTTGATGAATCGTTTGTATCGTAAGAGACGAAAAAATGTTCGCCAATAACAGTGGACAAAGATTGCTTGGCTTTCTTACTCAGAAATATTGCTGTTCCGCTAGCTAACTCAGGATGTTTCTGTAAAATGTTGATAAATTTAAGTTTGCCGATCTTGTAAGCAACTAATGTTGTGTCGCATCCTGAAGAAGCATGAAGAAACAGCAAATTGGACTGATCCCTTCCTAACGCTATGAGCAAGACAAGAATGTCAATGTCCTCTGTTACGACAGTACATAATCATAGGCTTGGAATGAAGCAAGCGCACAACGGATGATAACTGTACGGCATCAGATTCAGCTTGGTCGACACTAAACCCACTTCTGAAAGAACAGTTTTGAGAAGGTCTGTTAAGTTTGTTTTGTTCTTTTAATTACCAAGAAATATATCTTGGAATAATATTGGTACGGTAATCTTTTTAACTATATCTCTGTCCATTGGTGGGTTAAGTTTTGTGGTGGCGAAATGGTCAATAATAAATTAATAATAACATAGGAATGCCAAGAAACTAAGTCTAATGGTTATATTTAACGTATTCTTACGAGACTCAAGAACCCTTTCAACTTCGGAGAACTGTAAAATCCAGAAAAATTACTGAAATTATACAAATTTGTAGTGGACATGATTCGTTACAAAACCCTATGTAATATTGCTCTGATATCATTTTATTGTAAAAAAGTTAAGACCCAAAATTTATAGACAATTTAATTTGATTCAAATAATATCTGATATAATTTTCTGTAGGGTTGATGGTTTACGAGATACAGCTCGAAAACTCTTTGCACTTTTTCTTCCAAGATGGCGAGTATTCAAGAACCTGGCCAACTTCGGAGCGCTGTAAAATCCAGATAAATTAATAAAATTAAACAAATTTGTAGTGAAAATTATTCTATAAAAAAACCTTTGTAAAATTACTAGAAAAAATTTATAAGACTCAAAAGAAAATTGGTTCCAAAGTTTTTAGTTATTTTTGTATATAACTTTTTTATTTTCCATTTTACGATTAAAATTAATACATATAAAGTTGTAGACAATTTGATTTGCTACAAATAATGTCTAATAAACTTTTTTGTAGGATTGCTAATTTACAAGATACAGCGCGATAGCCCTTTCCTTCCTTTTTCCAAGATGGCCGACGGAGTCGAAGGCGAAGTTTTGAGACCTCACAAACTTGAACAAGTTTATAAATGGACTATTTAGTGTGGTAAATGTGAAAAAAGAAAATCAAAGCTGTGTAAAGAAAGAAATTAAAATCTTAATAGATTATGATTAGATTAGATAAAATAAAATAAAGTATCGGACCGAATTTAAAAATTTAAAGACTAATGTACTAAGAATAATTGCAAGTGCTTTAAAACGATATCTTATTTGACCCTCATTGCCATTAAAAAATTTTGGGATAACGTTCGGTAGGGTAGTTCGTGATAACGCCTGTGTTTCGTTTTCATCTGGCCATTCTGGGTATAAAAAACTCAAAATATCCTACATAGACCTATCAATAGTATAGTTCGGCCACCATTATAAAAAATATAAAACTAGAAGCAACTATAATAGCAAAAAACTAAGTTCTGGTAGTAGATGAATAACTCAATCTGTGTGAGTAATTTAATTTCAATTTAAATTTGATTTTCTGGACACTTCCAAAAATTAATATAGGAACTATTAGAGAAGAAGAGAAAAATTATAGTATTGATAGGGATTTTAAAATTTATTTAAATAATGTTGTTACAACTCGTTGTCGTGTTTCTTGATCCAATCGACAAAATGACTGACCCTGGTAAATACTGACGGAGCACCTTCCCTACCACATGGTAGAAACACCCAAGAGGCCAATCCAACCAATTGTTCATCTAGAACTAAAGGACCACCAGAGTCTCCTTCACAAGTTCCATGGTTTTGCTCAGGATTTGCTGTACATATATTAGATGTGGTATTATATGGGTTGAGTTTTTCGGCCTTATTACATAACTCCAAACAAGCTGTAACATAATCACATTAATGAAAAATACAGTAATAATTAATATAATAATTTTAATAGGTAGATATTTTAAATAAACAAAAACATAACAAACATGTCTCTAACCACAAAACCTCTTTTAGTTATTGTTAATAGGCCAGATAGCTCAAACGATAAAGTGTCACTATCACGCAGGAGCAGGAGCGTAGTAGCTATTAAATAGCGGAAATAAGCAACAACAGGCATTACAGGTCCATGGCCCATAAGGGAATTATATTAAATAAAATATTAAAACTAGAACAAAAACAAAATCTATAAAACCAAGTTAGGCCCCAACTAATGATATATCTACATTTATTTTCAGTACTGCTCAGTATCTGGCGAAAGCGTGCCAGTTATGAGCATTACAAACTACTCTCTCTTTCTAGTAGAGTTAATATTTGTCTTTTTAAATATTCCGGCAATATGAAGAAGACGTTGAGTGGATCATCATCATCTTCATTGGCTCCACATCATAGATTGAGTCTGTTGAATTAATCCTCCTTCTCCTTATTTATTGAGCTCTTCTCTGTGCCATCTTGTGTCATATGGATGGCTTCATGTATGGATTTCCCACCAGAGTCTTATACTGCCAACAGTTCCATGGTCCCAGTTCTTCTAGCTATATGGCCGAAGTAATGCTCGGTTTACATTTTTTGATTGCCTGTCTCTTATATGAAGCTCTTCCGTCATTGACAGGTTGGTTCTATGTTCTGTCCAGGACACGCGGAGAATTCTTCTATAGACCCACAGTCCGAATTCTTCGCTTATCCGGCTTAACCATTCAGTGATGGTAATCATTCGGACTTCATTCGCTGCTAGTATAAATGTGTCATCTACGTATCGCAGGTTGCTGATTTTTTGCGTTCTATAGTAACTCGTCCTTTCCATTCGTCTAGTACTTTTCTCATTATATATTCAGAATCTATGTTCTACAGTGTGGAAACCACTTATGGAATAAAATTGTTTGTGTCCTTATTATAGAAAATAATAAAAAACGCAGTTGTTGGTGTGTTGACATTTTACATTGAAATAATAAATTACTAATAAAAAGCTAATTTATTGCAGAAAAAAAATGAAATATTTAACTGAGATCCACCGAATTGAGACATGATGATCGGTTACGGGGAAAATTGTAAAAGTCAAGTTGAAGTAGCAAACTTATTTAATCAGAGGTATCCTCAGTTGCCTAATATTGCACAAGGTACTGTGTCTAAATTTTATGCACAACTCAGAGAACTTGGACATGTCAAACCATTAAAAAAAAGAAAACCGAACTTCACTGAAGATGAGGTGAAAGTGGATATTTTGTTAAGTGTTGCAGAGAATCCAACGTCAAGTTCACGTCAAATTGCACGTCAAAATATTGTGAGTCACACAACTATCCTAAGGTGTCTACATGCAGAACAACTTCATCCATATAAATCGACTTTTGTACATGAGCTAACAGAAGACGATCCAGATCATAGAATGGATTTCTGCGAAAGAATGATGGATAAAATTAACACAAATGAATAGCTCTTGGCACAATTTTTTTTTTCTGGTAAATCAACATTTACATTGAACGGAGAGGTAAACCGACAAAACTGTAGATATTGGTCAGCGGAGAATCCTCATTCGATGCGTGAGACACATACTCAGTATCCTCAAAAGTTAAATGTTTGGGCAGGTATCATAGGAGATCATATTATTGGTCGTATATTTGTAGATGGTAATTTGACAACCGAAAAATATTTAAGCATGCTAAGAGACGATGTTCTTCCTCAGTTGGCTAACTTATATCCTAATAAAATAGATTCGACCCTACCGCATGAAACTGTCTGGTTTCAGCAGGACGGTGCAACATTCCATTATGCTTTAATGGTGAGAAATTACTTGAATGAAATTTTCTTCAATAACCGGATTGGACGAAGGGGTACTATTGTCTGGCCAGCTAGGTCGCCAGATCTTACGCCTTTGGATTTTTTTCTGTGGGGTTATCTCAAGAACAAAGTATATGCAACATAACCAACTAGCATTGAAGACCTCAAAGAAAGGATAACTAGAGAAATACGAAATATTTCACCTCAAACTTTAAACAAAGTTCGGGACGAGTTTTATAGGAGACTGTTATTGCCAACAACAAGGTGTAGAACATTTTGAGCATTTATTTTAATGTAATCCAATCAATTACCTATGAATTAATTGTCTTGAAGAAAATTATACTTAATTTCAAAATTTCACTTTATATTATTCATAATAGACCCTTTATGATATGGTTCGTTGAGATCAGGTTGTTAAAGAACTTTTAAAAACATAAAAATATACAGGGTGTTTCATTTAAAATACAGATAATGGACTATGCCAGACTTGTGTGGATCACCCTGTACATTTAAATTTATGTCTAAAAAGCCAACATTTAAATTTAAAGGTTAAGGTATCTCAACGTTTTTTATTATTTTCTAAAATAAGGACACAAACAATTTTATTCCATAAGTGGTTTCCACACTATATAATAATGGTGATAGTATGCAGCCCGGTATAGTTCCTTTGTTTATTTTGAAAGCATTAAAATATATTTCGTGTATTTTACCTTTGGCTGAGCTTTTATCATACAGATTTCTTATTAGGTCAACTAGCTGATTAGGTACTCCTGCGCTGTAATTTTTGTCTAACCTATGTCGGTTATTACTTCTCTATTATGGACTTGAATAACTTGAAGTTATGGTTTAAACTTTCGGGCCATATATTCAACTTTTTAAATAATTCATGACTTTCATGGCGGTTTGCATGTTGCTCCAGTTCTTGACACACATTATTTATATTGTTTCTATCTCTGGTGCACATACCTTTTATTCTCCTGTTTAGTTCCGCTATTTCTTGAGTGTAACTTCCTGTTTTTGTGGTATGTTCAAGCATAACTCTTCTTATTGTTCTGAAGCTATTTTCTTGTGGCATTTTAAAGTAATTACTATTTAAATGGGAATAAACCACAATTAAAGGTTAAAGTACGTTTATTGACGTTTCAATTTCCACTTCGGAAATCGTTCTCAAAATACCTAATTTTGAGAACGATTTCCGAAGTGGAAATTGAAACGTCAATAAACGTACTTTAACCTTTAATTGTGGCTTATTCCCATTTAAATAGTAATTATAACTCTTCTTTTTTCCACTAATTCTAAGGTTTCCCCTGACATCAAATGTTTGTTCTTTTGGGTTTTACGCGGTGTGCACTCTTTTTCTGCTGAATTTATCCAGGTTTTTATTCCATTTCACGTTTTATTTAAGTCTTCTAATATTTGTGGTTTTTCTTTGTTTATCAGTTTTATCTGGAATTCTTCTGCATTACTTACTCTTGTCTGTTTTGTCTGATGTATTTTTCTAGTTGTGTGTAGTTTGAGCCTGCAGTTAATTTTGAACAGTTTATGATCTGATCCACAGTATGCTCCAGGCATAGGTTTTAAATTTAATACGAAGATTTTCCATCTTTTTCGTACGAGTATTATAGTCGATTTAATTTGTATGTTCTTTATTTGGACTAGTCCTTGTTAAGAGCCTTTTTGTGTGACGTTTATAAAGTGTATTTGTTATCACCAGTTTGTTTTTACTGGAAAACTGTAGGAGACGTTAACATCCCACCTTGGCGTTAAAGTCTTCAATAATATATACTGGCTATTTTTGTGGGATTTACTTCAAGATGTTTTCTATGTTACTGTTAATATCGTTCATATATTCATCTGGGGCATCTGTTGTGGGCATATATACCTGAATGACATGGAAATTTTCTGGTTTTATTTCTAATGTTATTTTTATGAGTCTATCGTTTATTGAACCATATTACCTGATATATTTCGATACTGTTTATAAGTATGGCTACTCCATTCAATTAATATAATATTGATTCAATTAATATTCTCCATTAATTCCTATTTCTTGCTTTCGTTCTCCTGTTTATAGTTTTGAGTTCTCCCAAGTTCTCTTGTACTTTTTTCATTTATTGTATTTTAACTGACTCTGGGGCCGCTTCCCATTCGTTGTTGTTGAGTTATTATTTTTACGGGTTCAGAGTATTTAATGCGCTCCACATGACCTTTCTATGTTACTCTACCAAACTTTATCAGCTTTACCACATTAGTGTCTCCATAGGCTTGATACAATTCGAAATTGCATCGTCTTCTCCAATGTTATTTTCGCATACACCACCGTATATTATATGTCGAAGGACTTCTTTTAAATATTGCTAATTGCGATTTGTCTGATTTTGACAATACCCAAGTTTCTGATCCATAGATAAGCACTAGTAAATATATCTGATTTTAGATGTCTCAAAAGTCCATTGTATGCTCGATTTGCTAGATAGATTCTGAACAGTGGACCTTACAACAGAACAAAGAAAGAAAAAAGAAAGGAAAGTTAAAAATATGCATAAAATATAGTCGTTCACCTGTCACTATACTACCTGTACTAATGAACTAGTTAACAGTGTAGCAGTATCTGAGGGCTCATGAGAGTAGAGTATGGGTATGGGGAAAATTTCTCGGACCATGGGAACTTTCTCATCGGCGACATCCTTTGGCGTACCGCCAGGTGGGGTAGGCGACATCGTTTGATGTACTAGGTGTGCTAAGTGGAAATTTGAGCCAACTGTCATTTAAATTGTCAATTCGTCTTCTTCTCAATTCTCTCAATTCAATACAGTAGCCTTAGATCCGGTAGTGAAAGAAGAATCACCTAGAAACGAAACGACACATCATATGAGATTCAAATTGACACCATTTGATGGAAAGTCCTCTTGGTCCATATACCTTAGACAATTTGAAGCTATTGCGATAGCCAATCATTGGACAGAACAAGAAAAAGCTGTTTCCTTGACTGCTGCTTTACGATGCTGCAGATATCCTAAGATCGATTCCTAAGGGCCAAGAAAAATGTTACCAGACCTTGTTCACTCGACTAGACAAACGTTACGGAGATGCCCATCTACAACAAGTCTACAAGGCGCAAATAAGAAGTAGAATCCAACGAGCAAGTGAGAGTTTGCAAGAATTTGAAGCAGATATTGCTTGTATGGCGCTGTTGGCCTATCCAGAGACACCAGACAACATTTTGGAAGAAATTGCTGTAGATGCCTTCGCAAATGGGTTAAGAGACAGTGAACTACAGAAAGCTTTACGACTAGCAAGACCGAAAGTTTTAGATGAAGCGCTCGCTATTGCCTTGGAACATGAAACAGCTAGTCAAGCTTCACGGAGCTATCGAGTACGAACCTCTAAAGAGAGCGACGAACAAAACGAGAAACGTCTGGAGGAAATCGTACGGAAAGTAGTTCGTAACATGATGCCGAAGAGACGTGAACCCAGATGTTGGAACGGCTCAACAGCTATAAGACGCTCAAGCAGATGACCCATGTATAAAAAGAGTATTGGATTGGATGCGTCAAAGTGAAAGACCTCTTGGCAAGACATTAGTGCATGTAGTCCAGAAGTCAAGTGTTACTGGAGCCAATGGAATTGCCTAGTGCCGAAAGATGGTCTTCTGTATAGAACCTTTGAGAACGATGATGGTACAGAAACTAAACTTCAGTTGACTGTACCTAAAAGTAAAGTGTCAGAAGTATTGCGTCAGGTGCATCAGGTGGACACTTTGGTATTACGAAGACTTTGCAAAAGGTTCGAGAACGGTTCTATTGGGTGAACTGTAAAGATGATGTAAGAAGATGGTGCCGGAAATGTGAACTGTGTGCAACCAGTAATGGTCCAGTTGGTAAAAAGAGGGCACCCATAAAACATTACAATGTTGGTAGTCCTATGGAAAGAGTAGCAATCGACATTGCAGGTCCACTTCCAGAGACGAATGATGGAAATAAATATATCCTGGTAGCTATGGATTATTTTACGAAATGGACTGAGGTCTACGCGATACCAAATCAAGAAGCTGCTACCGTTGCAGAGTTACTTGTTAAAGAATGCTTCAGCCGATTTGGTGTTCCTTTGGAGATCCACTCCGACCAAGGGCGAAACTTCGAGTCAACCCTTTTTCGAGACACCCCTGCATCCTCAATCAGATGTAATGGTCGATAGGATGAACCGAACGAAGGGTAAACACCTGTCCAAAGTTGTATTAGAACATCAAAGAGATTGGGACCAGCACATTTATTTATTCCTAATGGCCTACCGCTCGGCCGTGAATGAAACTACAGGCCAGACTCCAACCTGCCTGATGTTAGGTCGTGAAGTTCGTTTGCCCTGCGACCTAGAGTTTGGCTGCAGACCTTCCGAAGAACATGTTGCAAGCGAAGATTATGTCGACCGCCTGAAGTTAAGAATGAATAACATTCATGAACTTGCCCAACAACACATCCAGTTAGCCAGTGACAGAATGAAAGATCAATACGATTCTCGATGCAAGAATGAAAGCTATGAAGTAGGTGATCTTGTTTGGCTTTATAATCCACAACGTCGTCTTGGCTTGTCTCCTAAACTGCAAAGACAATGGGAGGGTCCGTATGAAATTAAAAAGACAATAAATGACGTAATATACCGAATTAAGTAGTTGCCGAAAGGTAAACCAAAAGTTGTTCACATAAATCGTCTTGCACCTTATGCTGGCTCAAGTGAAACAAAGGAAGCCCGAGCACTTCAACATGAGATCAAAGATGACCGGCGACCAAGCTTTAATGAGTTTATGTAAAATTACGCAGAGAAAAAGAGTGCTAGATTCGACGTGACGACGGAAGTTCAGCAGGATCTTTTTAGTGTTCCGCATAACGTCTCTCTAGCCCGCTGTGTTGCCCAAGATCTTGAGATGACTAAAGGAATCTCATCTGTATTTTATAAGAAGTTCGGTCATTTAGACGAGTTAAAAAAATCAGCAGCCTAAAGTTGGAAGCGTACTGAGATTAGAAGATGGCCCTCGATCTTTGTTGTATATGGTGACCAGGAAGTCGTATACAGACAGGGCAAGCTACGAGGATATATGGCGTGCTGTAACTAATTTGAAGAAAATCGCGTGCAATTATGACTTCAAGAATTTGGCCTTACCCAAGATAGGCCATGCACTAGATAATCTGGATTGGAAGATTGTCAGAAGCATGCTTGAAGTGATCTTCCGAGAAACCGGAGTAAGAATTACTGTGTGCTGCATTAATCCGAAGAGATCGTGTCCTTCAAAGACAGTGGACTGTTATTTCTTTCTGAAGGGTTCATGCAGAGCTGGAGGGTCCTGTAGATTCCGCCATCCTGGGCCTACATATAGAGTTGCTGATCGGGACGCTCAGATTTAAGAGGGGAGCAGTGTTACGAACATGCTTTCGGCATGGCCCATGTAACGGTTGCATTTTGAAAAGGCATCAAGAACATTCGCGATGTATCGAGTGCGAGAAAGAACAGCACGTCACGTAGGCGAATTAGAGGTGGGACTACCCCAGAAGATTTGAGAATAATACTTTTTGGTATATATATGTAAGGATGTTATGAGTGAGTTAGTTGTTAAGATATTACCGAACTGTAAACTTTTAAATAAATATATTTATATAAATTCGAACCGGTCGTTTTATTTAATCTCGCTACAATATTAAAAAAGGAAAAATGGGACTTGAAATAAATGAAACAAAAACCAAGTACATGACAGTCAAAAGGATACTTGACAATGAAAATAATATCACAATAGACAACTATACCGTCGAACATGGAGATGCCATTAAGTTATTGTAAAGATTTAAGTTTCATAATTTCATAGTTTTCTTATTTATCAGATGAGATTAAAATAGCTAGAAAAGAAACTTACTTTCTTCATCGGGAATTTCCGATTCTTGCCATTGTAATGTATCAGGGAACTGTGGGAATAAATTTCCTGCCGATTGCCCCCAACCAGACGATACTCCTTTTCCTATGGCATTAAAATCCTGGATGGGAAGAGCTATTGGTTTAACTCTGTCATTAAAAACCCAGGATTCGTTTACCTTAATTACGCAGATATCGTTTGGCTGTACACCACTAAAATGACAAGAAGAATTCATTAAATATGTTCTTATCAAAGTAAAAAATACAAAAATTTAAAATAAAGGGTTTGTAAATTTCATTTTTATATTAATATGAAGTCCAGAGAATTGAGAATGAAAGACATTGTCCTCCGAAGCATAGGGGGTTGGAGGCGTCGGGTCTCCTACCCATCACTCAGGAAAGAAACATTAAAATCATGATACTATAACCAACAAGATAAGATATTGCACATACTGAAGAGAGGGGAGATTGAAGTCGTGACGTAGTTGGAAAGTGATGTCCGTTTAGTTTGAATGGTTCGCAGTTGTTAACTAAGTTTATTTTATATTTTATTTGTGTAAAAGTAAGATCTACCTTACTAAAAAGTGTAAACATGAGGTATGCTGGTTTCAATTGTGAAAACGATAATCAAATTAAAGTTTTGCTGATGAAATTAGATTTTTTTGGTTTTTTTTATCTAAGAAATGGGTACATTTTTGTCGCTGGTCTGGCAATTCAATATGCTCACTATAAGAATGTGTTCTATATGTTTTACTAGTGATGATTTCGAAAGATATTTCATGACAAAGAGTATACCAGCAAGAATAGAAGAATTTTGAAAAAGGATTTAGTACCTTCCCTTTTAGGAAACAGATTAGAGGAACCCTGAAAAAAATTACGTAATGCTAGATTAGTGGAGAGAAATGTTAAAAACAGTATTGGCAGTTATTAGAGAAGGAAACAACGTAGGTATTTTGTGTAACAACTTTGTGTTTCTTAATTTTTTCTGAATGTTCTTATGTGAACTCTAGAAGGTGAAATGTAGGGAAATAATTCCCGAACTTACTGAAAATTACTGAAAATGTCAATTTAGATGAAAGTGTTAAACAGCTTTTTTTGGAAGTACAGTAAAACCTCGATATAACGTACCTCTATTTAACGGACTTCGGATATAACGGACAAAAAATCCGGTCAAATGTAAAAAAAAATAAAAACATACTGTTAATATTACACATGCTTCTCATATATGTAATCAATATGGCATAAAAAAGCAAAATTTCGGACATAAAAAAACAAAAACAAAATAAATAAATTTGCATTCACGTGTGATGTAGGAGAGCATAGCAATCTTGGAAAACGAATAAAATTGGCTCGTGAAACTTCACTGGACGAAGCAATCTTAAAATAGTATGGTCAACAACGTTCTAGTGGGATCCTGGTCCAAGCAGTCGAATTAAAATTTGCTGCAATTAAATTAGCAAATCATATGGACATACCAGGGCAAGTTATGGATGGCTCTGGCGCTTTCGTAAAAGGCACGGAATCATAAATAAAAGAATTTACGGCGAAGCTTCAACTGCAACTAAAGCACAAACAGAACCTTTTAGGCAAAAATTAGTAGCACATATAGCAAGTAAGTAACGAAATGCTATTAGAATCTTAGATTTACAATGTTGACGAAACTGGTTTGTTATGGCGTACTTTGCCTGAAAGCGCACAAGCCTCCAAATATGAAAAATCGGATTCTGGAAGAAAAATTAGCAAGGACAGGATCTTGGCACTGCTTTGTGCTAACGCTGATGGATCGCATAGATTGATACCTGTACTGGTTGGCAAATCTCGTAAACCTAGAGTTTTAAAAGACATAATGCATCATATGCCCCTTTCATATTATAGCTCTAAGAAGGCATGGTTCATCTCAGATATTTTCAAAAACTGGTTTTTCAAAGAAATTGTACCTCCAGTGAGAAAATTTCAAGAGGAGAAATTGGGAAGACCGTCAGAAGAGGTGAAATGTTTATTGCTTTTAGACAACGCTCCTGCTCACGCCTCTGAAAATATTCTACGTTCAGAAGATGGAAACTTCAGGTGTATGTTTTTGACAAAAAATACAACATCGCTTATTTAACCCATGGATCAGGGAATAATTTTGGCAGCCAAACGAATATATAGCAGAAAGTTTTTAGACGAAGTAATGGTTGTATTGTACGATCGAGATAATGCAGAAGATACAAGAGCGCAACGTACCTTGCAAAACTTAAGGTCTTACAATTTAAAATCAAAAATTTTTAATTTTGCTGCAGCATGGGAGGAGGTGAAAGAGCAAACATTAAAAAATGGTTGGAAGGATTTGTTTGATGGCCAAGATGCAGACATAGATTTAGAAGGGTTGAAAGTTACTAATTTCTTTAGGACAATACGTAATAGGTAATGCCGGAGAACATGTAGCTGAGGAAGATGTTTTACAATTGCTAGAAGTAGATGAAGGTGACCCTGGGTATCAGGGTACCATCATGACTGAAAGTGAAATAGCAGATGAAGTTATGAACCTTAAAAATGAGGACGGAAGCAAACAAGACTGTTAAAAATAAAGTTATCAGAGGTAAGATCGCATTTCGACGATCTAACAACATTTATTGATTATTAAATTAAACTGTATTTAGGGAGTTGATCATAGAAAAACAGCAAACATGGAAAGAGAACACGAAACTTGTTCAAAACGGGATTACCGACAGCAAGCGCGTCGATATCCACAGCAACGTCACTTCACGACGAATGTCCGAAGACAATTACTTAAATAGAATTTTGTTTGTATTTTGTATTTTTTATATACATCTAATTACAGTGTACATATATATTTTCAAAAAAAAGTATTTTGATTTATTTTAACCATATTTTTATATAACGGACTTTCGGCTGTAACGGACGACACCCCCCCCCCCCACCAAAGTAGTCCGTTATATCGAGGTTTTACTGTAGTTTGTATTTTAGAATTAGAAAATTAAATATTGAGTTGAAAAAGACTGCCAGGATACGCAAACGAAAATTTAATAAAATAATTCAATGATTACAAAAAACACCAGTAGCCGGTATTCCGGATTACAGTAATTAGACAGTAAGGCAGTTAATTATAATCATTGTTTCTGGGTAGTTTCATCCCCGATTAGACGTGATCAAGAATTTTAACCGTTGGAAAATATTTTAATATTGAGTTGTTTAAGAGATGATCAAAACATTCTAACATTTAAAAAAAATTAAATCTTAATGTACCAACTGGAAGCAAATCTAGTGCAAAGAAATTTTCTAAATTTCTTCCAAATATTGTATTGTAAAGCAGGCCGGTTAAGTATTTTAATAGGCCTATGTATATTGTAAATTAATGTAACTAGTAACCTAACGAGGCCTTATTTCCTACAATACAGAGACACTGGTAACATGTATTGAAATTACCTATTATACTATATTATAGCGGTTAATTATCTGTGATAGGTAAAACAAATGTATACTGACACTAAAATGTTTTCGAATACTTACATTGAAGTTTAATTTGTATATTGCACATATTTGAAAATATTTATTTTTTGCTTGTATCAATAAATAATTTTTAATAAATAGTTTTGGGATATCCTTGTGTACGATCCCTGTAATTATTAAACCTCATAAACTTATTTTCGTCTAGATTCTTCTTATAGTTTTCTTAATATTATATTGTTCTTGTCTTTTGTAAACAAATGTATAAAAACAAAAATATAAACAAACATACAAATCCCATTTACCTTTGACACGAATTCAAATTGAACTCTCCAATTACGTCATGCGCAAACACGACGTATTTGCGCTACGGGAAGATCCTATTTTGTCATTTGTAGTATCATGATTAAATTTATAAAAGAGCGAAAGCAACAAAGCATCCGAACCAGGAAACATGAAAATGGAATTGTTGAAATAGAGAGGAGAATGGTCCGTATCATGTTTTTGAGTCTTGTTCAATAAAATTGAAAGAGTAGAAGACATTCCAAGTGAATGGAAATTATCATACATACCGTCCATATTTAAAAAAGCAGACAAGAGATCGACTAATAACTATAGATGGATTACTGTAATGTCATTAACTGCAAGAATCTTTTTCGCAGTAATAAAAGATAAAATAGAACATGTGAATAACTACAGTAAAGAACAATCTGGATTCTGAAAAGCCAGATCATGCCTCAACAATATATTTATCATGAGACATCAAGAAAAACAGAGAGAAAAACATTGAAACACACATGGAAAAAGCGTATGACAGTGTATCCAGGAAACAACCATGGAAAGCAATGAAAAGGATGAACGCCGGTGAAAAATAGATAAATATAACACAAATATTATGTAAGGCGACAAAGGCACAAACAAATATAGGTAATAAAAAAACCAATCGCTGTAACAAAAAGTAGCAAACAAGGTTGTGGCCTATCACCTACAATTTTATATCAACCTACGAGATATAGAAATGAAAATAGCACTAAGTACAACGCTACGATCATGTTCAAAGAATGTCAAGCCATAGGTGGCCAAAAAGAGTAATGAAATAGCAACTTCCAGGAAAAAAAACGGAGTGGAAGATCAGTTATGAGATGGAATATATATATATATATATATATATATATATATATATATATATATATATATATATATATATATATATATAACGTTTAATGGAGGGAGATCTCAGAGAAAGTGACTGGGAGAATAGAAAGCTGTGGAGACCTCATCACCATGAAAACCACAATATTCTTAGTAGGTACCAAAAGATCATAAGTTGTTCTAAAGGTTTAAAAATGTAATTCTTCTAAAGGTTTCAAATTTTCTACATAAATATATAATTTTCTGTTAAGGACGGGCACTTTCCACTAAAAAAAACTGACGAAAGTTATGTTTATTCCCAATCCCGGAAAACGTTTAAACATTATCTTATACAGAACAATTAGTGTTATTTCCAACAATTACCTTAACAAGAAGATGTCAAATATCTGGATTTGTATTTAGATAACATATATTATATAAAGTAAACATATATTTGCTAAAACAAACTAATTGGGACCTATACTAAGCAAAATGTACAAATTATTCTGAGAATGAGACTAAACCAATAGAACTGCTTAAAACTAACCGAACATATCAGTGCATCGTTTCTACACTTCTGTTTTTGTTGAAAACGCGTCCAAGAGTATCAAAGTTGTACGTTTGGGCCGCTTTGATTTATCGATGTAAAACCTGGACAATTAAAGTCAAAAGTTAGAAGTGTTCTAGTTGTGGTGTTACCGTGGCGTTACTCCGGTTGATCATTCAGGGCAAAATAGAAGGAAAATGCTGGGTCGGAAGAAAAAACTGTCGTGCCTACGTAACATTAGACAACAGTGGACAGGGTAAATAGTCGAGGAATTGTTCCATGTAGCTACTGACTGAGAAGCACTCCAGCAGCTTCTTAACATAACGATAGTCAGCGCTTAAAAACAAGCATGAGACACAAAGAAGAAGGAGTATTATTGGTTATACAAATTGTAAATTTATTTGGATATCATCACAAGACACATTAAATAGCAATGGTGGCAAAACGCATCCCTGTCGTACCTCTAAGTATTTTTATTTCTTGGGATATATTTTCAATAACGTTTCTTTACTTATCGTAGCGTATTCTGTTAAACGCTTGTTAAAAATTGATAAAGCACTCATGTATTTCCTGATTCCAGAGATTTCTGTGTAAAAACATTAAAAAAGAGGGCTTCTCTGGTATCTAGTTCTTATTTGAGATTCAACTGTATATTACACTAATATTTGCCACACTCATTCATTATAATATATTCGCTCCGTGCGTGACTGACGCGACACCTACCGCCTTCATCTGACAGTTTTGGACCTACCAATTTTCAGGTTAAACATATGACATATGTTTGACATTGTTAAATACATGCGAAATTGACAATTATTAATAATTAACTTTTTAAATATATTTTTTCAGTTTATGTACAAAATAAATGTAGTATCAAAAACTGGGTTTCTCAAAATTCATCATAATATATCTTTTCAACCACAAACGGAAGAGAAAGGGAAAAATCTAGTACTGGCAAATCAAGTTTTTCACGTGAAAGAGCATATATTTAAAAAATAGTAATAGTAAAAGTTATGATATAAAAACTAAAGTCATCAGGCACTCTGCAGTTAGCTTGAAGCCTTATAAACTATCATTTAAGGTAAATTATTTAAATTTTTCCTATTACAATTGCATAAAAATGAAGTTATGTGATATTAACTTTTTCATATTAATAGCACGGATCCATATTTTTCTTTTCTCTAATTTATATGTAATCTTTGGGAACCTATAAAAACTACACTTACTATTTTTGCTATTATTAGCACAATTAAATACGCAATATGTATTTGCACACATTTTTGATAAAATTTATGCGTAAAAAGGTAGGTCCAATTGTGTCATATTTCGCCGCTACGCACGCTGACATCGTTTCAAAGTACCCCTACCATGGTCACGCACGGAGCGAATAATAATCCGAGTAAAACGATTCTGTTTCTTTAGGATTACATAATTTTTTTCTGTTTGTTGGTTATTACAAATTATAAAAATGTATGGTTTATGATCCACATCAATCAAACTTACTAAGTATAATTTTCATGTATGTAACGCTCCTCAACTAATCTAACTTGCGTGTACTCGTTTTGGTCATGCACCTTCAATATCCCGGCGACTACATGAAGGCTAGGATACATAGTCCAACAGCAATGCCCTGCGGTAACAATCCAGTTTGGAGAAATGATAGAACCTCCACAGTAGTGCTGGTAGCCAAAAGGCCAGCTGTCTATCTGAAGAGATACCTGGTATGGAAACTGTCCTTCTACTGCGTCCTGGCCCCCAAATATTCCATAAGTTGAAAGTGGTGAACCTGTAAATTAAAATAAATATGGCGATGAAAATAATTATTTTTAAAGAAATATATTTTTTTATTTTTCAATAGGTATCTTTTTTTAATTTGTAACTGGATTTCCTATAAGTGTTGGCAAACCATTTTTAAACTGGACGCCAGATTTATGATACATGAATCCAGGTTTATTTATTGCTGAAATGGCGCTTGCTACCGTGGCAGTAATTGCCAAAGGAGATGTAGCAAAAGTTTTTCTAACAAACGTACAAAGCAGATGAAAGTCAGAAAGAAATAATTCATAGAATAAGATAAAACATTGCACCTGAGCTAATTAAATGTAGCTCCACTAAATTATTGGAGATGTTAAAAAAGATTTTCACGGATGTCTGAATAAAGAAGAAACTCCGCAGGACTGGCTTAATGTCTATACAAAACCAATATGCAAAAAATAAACGGCGAATAATGACAGAAACCATAGAGAAAGCTCTTTTATTCCCACTATATTAGTGAAGACTAATGCATTTTCAGAATCGGAAGATCAACAATAAACAACCGATTTACAATGAAAATACCATAGTCCAGTCGTCAAAGACAAAAATGCCACCCAACCTCTAAAAATCATACGAACAAGCTGAATTTTGCTGAGAATGTCAATTTTGGAACCCCAAAAAATGCAAAAAAGTTTGTTACTCCTACCCCCGGGATTCCAGTAAAACCACCCTGTGGCGCACCGAGGGGGGGGGCTTTGGGGGTTATACCCCCCCAGTGCATATAAAGTAAAAAATATATAAAGGGTTGTGTTCCTCTGCATTTCTTAGCAATAGAAAAGAGACATCAGTTATAAAAAAAGATTAACATAACAAGCATAATATTCGATATACTGACGATACTGTGATAATGGCAAGAACAGCGGAAGATCTACAACATCTAGTTGAAAGTATGAATGAGATATGTAATAACTACTGCATAAGGATGAACGCGAAAAAAAACCAAATATATGACCTTCAGTAAGAATCCAATACATGACACTAGTATCGCAATAAACGGTACCCAACTCGAAAAAGTAAGCGAATACAAATACTTGGGAACCCTCATCAATGAAACAGGTGACCAAAATCACGAGATAAAAAGACGTATTGAAATTGCCAGATCTACCTTTATAAAAATGAAAAAATTATTTTGTAATCGTGATATTAGTATTCAGCTACGAACTAAAATGTTAAAATGCTATGTATTCAGTACTTTGCTTTACGGTGTTGAGGCATGGACTCTTAAACAGAGGAATATTAAAAATCTTGAAAGCTTTGAGATGTGGTGCTACCGCCGTATACTAAAAATAAGTTGGGTGGATAAAATTACAAATGAAGAGGTAATACGCAGAACAAATAACAATCCAGAAGTTATACTGAATATAAAAAAGAGAAAACTTGAATACTTAGGCCACCTAATGAGAGGACAAAAGTACACATTCCTACAAAATATAATGCAAGGAAAAATCCAAGGACGCAGAAATCCAGGCCGTAAAAGAATGTCCTGGATGAGAAATTTAAGAGAGTGGTTTGGCTGTACCACTAACGAAATATTCAAAACAGCAGTAAATAAAATTAGAATCGCCCTAATGATATCCAATCTCCGATAGGAGAGGCCCTCAAAGAAGAAGAAGATAAAAAAAAGAAAGGGAAAGATCAACGGAAAGAAGGATCCCGAGCCTAAGGGAGTGGGTAAATTGTCCGTTTTAGTTTAGGGCGTATCTTCAAAGGTTCAGAAAAACAGATAGAGGTAAATACCTATACTGCGAATATTCCGACGTTGTTACTCACACAATGCTGGAGTGTAATAGATGTACAGTGGAGAGAAACAGAATGTATAAAGAAATAGGTATGAACCCTGTGACTGTAAGAGAGATGATCGTGAAGATGACGGAAAGTACGGAGGGATTGAATAGTATTCACAATTACATCCGAGCAGTCATTAAAAAGAAAAAAGAAGAAGAGAAACACCAACCGGGCCAACGACAGAGATAAGATCTAATTACTATTTTAAGGGGAATAAATCGCAATTAAAGGTTAAAATAAATTTATTGACGTTTGAATTGTTGATCTTTGATCTTGCACTGATAACTTGTTTATACTCCAACAATTAATAGCAAAAAGACTAGCGGTTGGTACCGAAGTACATCTAGCCTTTATCGACCTAGAAAAGGCGTAGGTTACAGTTCCAAGACTTAAATTGTGGCAAGCTTTACAAGAACTCGACATTAGTCGAGTTCCATACCTTTTAGGAATAATCACAGAAGTATACAGGGATAACACTTCTTTCTTCTTCTTTTGACATCATAACCCTGGATGAATCTTTGCCTGTCTGGCTATGTCCTTCCATTCAGATCTCTCTTGTGCCCTTCTTCTCCATTGTCTTATGTTCATTGTTTTCAGGTCGTCTTCCACGTCATCCAACCATCTCGTTCTGGGCCTTCCTTTTTTTCGCCTTCCTATGGGCTTCCATTGTAACATTTTCTTTGTTGTTTTTGCATCGTTTTGTCTCTGCACATGTCCCAGCCATGACAGTCTTTGACTTTTCACAAATCTTACAATGTCATAACCTTCATTTAACTCATTAACCTCGTCGTTTCTCCTGATTCTCCATGTGCCATCTTCCTCTTGTAACGGGCCATATACTTTCCTCAGTATTTTTCTCTCGAATGTCCTGAGTTGGGCTTCATATTTTTTCGTCATTACCCAAGTTTCACATCCATAGGTTACTACGGGTCTAATCAGTGTTCTGTATATAGTCATTTTGGTTCTTTTGTCTAATAATTTCGATGTCATCAATCTTTTATTAGCATAGTATGTACGATTCCCGCTGGAAATACGTGCATTAATTTCGCTACTTAAGGAGTTATTCTGATTGATTTCTGTGCCGAGATATGTAAAGGCATCCACTCGTTCGATAGTATAGTTGTCTATTGTGATATTATTTTCATTGTCAGTTATTCTTTTGACTGTCATATACTTCGTTTTTGCTTCGTTTATTTACACACAGGGATAACACTACTTACCTAAAAATCAGAAATAGAGTATCAGAGCCAATAAAAGTAACTAAAGAACTGAATCGAGGATGCATTACTGTTTAATTTATATATTGAGGCAGCCCTCCAAAATTGGAAAAATCACTGCCAGGGAATGGGAATCCCCATAGGAAAAGACGTACTGTTCTCCCTGAACTTTGCAATGTTTATTTGAACAAACTATGAACAAAATTTGAACTATGAAAATTTTGAACAAACATGTTTAATAGCACTTTGTGTGTAGAATGAACCGTTCTCTCAGAAATAACATTTGAAGCGACCGTCAATTTTGAATGCCAGTTACGCGCGTGAAATCACTTTTTTAAATAAAATTTATATCAAATTTACGCTAAAAATTTAATATCTTTTGATCAGACTTTCCTGTTGACAAAAGTCATTATATCTTTTAAAGGTTCAGCGGGCAGCTTTCGCATGTAATTTTTTGCATTTTGCCGCAAATGAAGTCAGTTTCTATAAAACTGTAGTAAATAAACGTTGTGTTATGTTTGCTATGTTTTACGATTCTCATGAGATAAATAAAATGTATCACTTCCATTGAACGCTCGCTGCGGAATTTCCATTGCTAAAGCCTAATTTTTAAAACCTATAACATGAAATTTCGATTTTGACTTTTGGGAATATATAAGAAATATGCGTAAAAAACTCTGAATTTAAACTATCAACTATCTATCTATCTCACGTCAATGGAAATGCTTCCATTAAGACTCCATTGGATGGAATTTGTACCTGAAGTTATATAATTTTGAAACACGTGCTTGTGCAATTGAAAAGAAGTAGTTTTAAACATTTTAGCAGTTTTCATTTGAAGTATAAGGACGCTACGAGAATTGTAAACCGCCACCAGAACTCGAGCGGAGCGCACGTTACGTGTTTTGAAGGTCTACCTTAAAATTCCAAGTCTCCCCTAGTTATAGCGAATATATGCAATCAATAGTACAAAAATTTAGCTTCAATTTACCGTCTTTGAATGTTTCAAAATATGGTCGAAATCTAAAGTTATATATGTTTTTGTGAAAAATAAGTTAATCGTTATATTTGGCCTTATACTTGAAATAAAACGTTTAAGACAGCTTCTTTTCGATTACACAAGTACGTATTTCAAAACTACATAACTAACTACAAATTCCACCTAATAATGTCTTTGTAGAAGCATTTCCCGTGCCGTGAGATTGTTTGTAATGTAAAAGTTTCAATTTAACGTTTTTTAGTCATATTTTAAATGCTTCATATTTGTTGCTAAAAGTCGAAATCGAAGTTGTATGCTATATGTTTTAAAAATCAGGCTCTAATAATGGAAACTTCACAGTGACAGTTTATTTTAACTGCTTTATAGAAACTGACTACATTTGAGGCAGAATGGAAAAGTTGTATACGAAAGCTCACTCTTCACTTTTAAAACGGATTTTTATTTTGTTGATAGGACACTCTAATCAAGAGATATCGAATTTTCTGCTGACATTCAAAATCGCTGGTCACTTCAAACGTTAAATCTGAAAGAACGGATCATTCTACACAAAATGTTTGTTCAAAATTACCATAAACCATATGCCCGATAAAGGAGCTATGGAGTAAGATGCAGAAATCAAAATAAAACCTTCGTTAATAAGAGCAATCCAGAACTATTATTCAAATAATACAGCATCAGTTAAAATAGAAAACAAACTAAGTGAGAAATTCAATATTACGAAAGAGTGTTGTTTATCAAAGAAAATACAAAAACATGGAAATACAAATAGACGATGACATAAAATTTACACTATTCTTTGTCGATGACCAGCTTATGATAGAAGATATTGACGATTTAAGTTATATGGTTAGAAAACTACAAATGACATATGAAGAATGTAACTTGACAAAGAAATTACAGAAATGGAATATCTGGCAGTGCAAAAAACATAGTCGAAAACATAATTCTGTAGACTAGATTACACGAATGAATAAATAGATTAAAATATTTGAGGGTGTCATTCACAAAGGATGGAAATAGCGACGAAGATGAAGCTTCCGAGACGATGTAAACGAAGTTATCAAAGAAAAACACAAAGGAAGCGAGCACTCAAGATAGGAAATTTTGGAAATTAGGGACAGGAAAATAACGTCATACTGTTCTAAAAAACACAGTAATAGTTTTTTATTAGATATTTCTGTTAATCGCCAAATTTAGTAAACCTCACTTGACTGAATAAGGATTAGTATCACCAGTGAATAAAATATTGGAGATAGTACGATAAGAAAAAAAGCATTTCATAATTTAAATTTAGTCTTCTTCTTCTTCGTCAAGCATTTTCTATCTACTCCTGAATTTAGGTCGCTCCCAATTGCTTCCATCTTTCTCTATCTTCCTCCAATATAATCCACTCTTTGCCTGTCACTGCTCTTATATCATCTACTAATGTCTTTTTAGGTCTTCCCATGCTTCCTGTCGTTCCTTTGGTCTTCATTCTAGGGTTCTTCGTGTCCATCATCATATTGTCATCATATCTGTCCATCATCATTTTTTCACGATATCCCTAATCTTATTTTGGTTCTTTGGTTTTAAGACTCCTGGTTCTTATTTTTGTTGACTTCCACAAAGCATTTGACATAGTGGAAATAGTCGCTATCTTGAAGGCACTATCGGCTATCTTAAAAGCAGAATACGGAATAGTCTATAGATATTCGAATATTATTCGAAATATATACGGAAATGCAACAACAACTATAAATCTTCATGGTCTGACTAAGGATATAAGAATTGACAGAGGAGTGTGGCAAAGAGATACTCATCACAAGAAGATACTGTAGCTAAAACTATTTATAACAGTCATGGAGTACGCTATTAAATGATTAGAGTGAGACTCAAAGGGTATTAACATCGATAGGTAGAAACTAAATCATCTCCGATATGCCGATGACATTGTTCTCATAAAAGACTTAGAAGAAGTCAGAGTTAAGATACAGCATGTAACACAGAGAGTTTAAAGGGTTTAAGATAAGCTATGGGAAAACAAAAATGATGATGAATATTATCCCTAATGAGGTTATAGAAATCGAAAAAGCGCCCATAGAAATAAGATTAATGCAAAATAACCAAACATGTGAGCTACTCAGAGTAAGTTTAGGTTAAGTTGAATACGGAAACATGAGAGATGTGTTTAAAACAAATTTCTCAATTCATTTTTAAGAAAAGTTTTCAACCAGTGCGTTCTACCACTCCTCAAAAACGGAGCAGAAACCTTAACTCTCACAAAAATATCAGCGGAAAAATTAAGAAGGACACAACGTAAAATGGATAGATCAATGCTTACAAAAAGCTTGAGAAATAGACTAATAAATGAGGAAGTTTCACGGATGGCGAGCAATTGAGCACGATGAACGAGCGGATACAAAAGATCACTTGAATTGTGCAAAATACAACGCTGATGTAACGGCGACAGCAAGTACTTCATCCATTAAACATTTTTTTAAAAGGATGATCCCATTCAAAATGATGTAATTGTTGCAGCAAAAGAGGTCACATTCGCTTATCACACAGCAATGCATAATATAAGTTTTAAAATATCTGATTGTAGAGCTTGCGGATTTTCTAAGTGGCTATGACTTTGAAAATATCTGCGCGTGGGCTCGTCCAAAATTATTAAAATTTGTACGGTCGAACCGTAAATTTGTACTTTGCGCATGCATAACTCATAGCCGTTTAGAAAATCCACAACCTCGAAATTGATATCAAAATTATTTGAATCAAAATTTGGAGTTGTGAGAATTAAATGTGATGCCAAAATTTTAAATGTGTTAGCAGCTCTGTCTATGTCAGAGTTACACATCGATTTGCAGAAGGCTTTTTTTGTAAGTATCAAAATTGTCAAAAAAGTAGGTGCATTTCGTGGGGACAACTGTAATATAAATTTTGGAGGTATACACTGAAGAGGACAAAATAATGTTTACAGTAGGCACATACAAGAACTCACTGTAGATATTGTAGGAATTGGATGTGATGCACATACTGTGCACAATACACTTAAAATGCTGCGGATGCTTTGCCAATCGAAATTGAGGCAATATTTGTCAAAATATATAAACATTTTTATATCTACACAGTTTGTGTAACCAAGTGAAAGAGTTCTGAGAATGTGTGGATGTGAAATATAAAAACCTAGTCCAACTTGGAAGTATCAGATTTCTTTCTCTGTTGCCGGCAATTGAAAAAATTCTAAATATATTTGACGGACTAATATCATAGTTCCTTTACCAAGAACAAACCACGTACAATGCGTGATTCCTTTGAAAGTTTGACGGGTGAATTATATTTTTGGTCTGTTCATGGACAATTAAACAATTTTAACAAAACTCTGCTACTCATGGAAAAAAGTGGAGTTTGGGAGATACGAAGATTTCAATCTAATCTTGAAGAACGTATGGATAGCAATTTTGTGCCACAAGGTGCAAATCATTTACTATTGAGGAAACTTAGTAGTAATCAGGAAACTGATTTAAAATAGAAGTAACTGATTTTTACCGACGATGAAGTTCGTACGTTGAATTGTGAGAAGACAGTTTCGAAGAAACCAAGATTTTCGAATGGATTAGACTGAATGGTGTATTGAAATGGGACGAGATCAAACAATCTGCTGAAACTATAAACGCAATACACGGTTCCGACGATTGACAAAAGATTATTACTGATAACCTTTTGATGTGTTGTCACTTACTAAAACTTTTATATTTCGACGACGATGCAAATTGAGTATGTTGACAAATGGGTTTAACTATTTAGATATTTTCACATCGATGCGCCCAACCTGGTAAAAATGAGGCAATATATTTTGTACTTACTAGGCACGCCCGCTCCTTTAGAGCGTGTCTTTTCGATGATGACCAAACCACCCTTAATGGGAACGATTCTGCTGGCTTAAGGTTCAAGCTAGCAGAATTCAAAAAAAGTTTTTTGTTGATGGTATATTTTTTCACTAATTTATTACCACCCTAATATTTTTTCACCATCAAACCACCCTTAAGGGGAGCGATTCTGCTGGCTTACGGTTCAAGCTAGCAGCATTAAAAAATATTTAGGATATACCACAGTGTTCTGTTAGGTTTTTACGAATTTATTACAACCCTAGTAATTTTTCACCCCTTACCCCTTTAACAAAAATTAAATAAATTTGTTTTATTTCAAAAATAATTCAATACATTTACACGGTGTGTGTGTGTGTGTGTGTGTGTGTGTGTGTGTGTGTGTGCGAGTATGTGTGTGTAAAACACTTTTGTTGTAATAATTGGTATATTTAATTAAAAATTACTATTTACCTATTACTTATTAATTACTTACTAAAAGTACTACACATTTCACTGAAGATGGACTGATAGTCCGAAAACGTTTTGAACTTAATCCTTTTGGATTTTTAAAATTTAATTAAATATACCAATTACAACAGTGTTTTACTTCAATGTTCGAGTTTTTTAACTAGATGATATACAGACAACTCACGGGAATCATCCCTTTTTAAGGTTTGTTAAAAAATAGGCAATGTACAAAACAACTATTTTGCAATGTTTAGCATATAAAAAAGTTGCAGTTGGTGTTTGTAAAAATTCTAGCATTTAAAGATGAATCGATGGTACCGTGGAAAGTTAGACTTAGTTTTAAACAATATATTAAACAAAAGACATAAAAGACGATATCATTGTTAGAATTAATTCGTAAATTAATTTATAAAAAAGCAAAGAGAGACGGAATATCGCACGCGAACATTTACCTATAAATTATTGCTAATAAATCGGACAAAAGCAAAACGAAAACGAAAAGATGCAGAGTATGTCCTATCCTAAAACTTAGAAAAAACCCAATTTATGAGTGTGTGGATTGTGTCGAGAAACCAGATCTCTTCGTTGGCGATTCTTTCAAACATTTCCATAAACAAAATAAATAGGGTAATATGTTTTTGTAATAACCTTTAATTTTTAACTATATTCAACTGACAATGGATGAAAAATCGACAAAGAATTAAAATACAAATATCTTTAAATTTTTAAAATGCTGCTAATATAAATTTATTTTACTACGCAAATAATCTATATCAGCTGTTCTGACCAACCGGTAATTTCGGTCTCATTTGAATATACCTACTTGAAATATTTATATCCTAAAATTTTTTCCAATATAAATTCTTTATGCTATACACCTAATCTTAAAATTATGTTTTGATCAATCGTTAATACTCTTCTTATTTAAATAATATTAAAATATTAAATACATAAATTATTTTTTAAATTTTCATGTACCTAATGAATACAAATCTTTTAATCTTTTAACAATAGGCGCGCAAGGGCCCGACCCTCCTTTACAATTAGTTAAATAATGTAATAGACGTAATAAAATTATTTCAATTTGAATATTTCTTACCTGGTAATTTATTCTGTGAAATATAAAAATTCCATTGTATTTACTAAAACTCAACTTGATTTCAGTTATTTTATATTCATAAAAGGGACCTAAGATTCGATTTCGCTTAGCCATGTAGTACGTCTCGAATCAGAGTCAATTTTTTAAAACAAGTAAAACTTATAGTTTTTGGAATAAAGTATTTTCATATTTTTAATATTTAAACATTAAAAAAATAATTATTAGTTAGTATAGAATACCATTTGAAAATGTTTTTCAATTAGGGTAGTTGAGAAAAACATGACTAGGCTGGTAAAAATATAGTAAAAATCTAGCAGAGCACTCTTGTGTTTCCAAAAAGATTTTTTATTCACCTAGCGTCAATGTGTATCTTGTTGAATGTTTCCGATTACCTGAGACTTAGGGGGTCAAAAATTATAAGGGTGGATCAAATTCAGTAAAAACCTGGCAAGCAATTTATATTTTCAGTTACAAGTAGAATACAGTAAAATTATAAAAATAGATTTTTTATCACCTTAAATTTTAACGTAGTAGAATTATTGACTCCTCATAGAGGGTAGTTGAAGGGTGAAAAATTACTAGGATCGTAATGTATTAGTACAAATCTGGCATATTACTGTAGTATCTCATATTTCCGAAAATATTTGCTTTGCATTCAACTAGCGTAAATGTGTAGATGGTGGAATTGGTGAAGTTGGTTAACATTTAGTAAAAACTAACCAGAGCAGTTTCTTATTTTATTTATAAATAGTATTCAGTAAAATTATAAAACAAAACTTTTTCACCTTTAATTTAAACGTAGCAGAACTATTGACTTCCATCAAGGGTTAGTTGAGGGATAAAAAATTACTAAGTTGGTAACAAATACGTAAAAACTTAGCAAAACACTGTGGTATATCATAAATAATTTTTTTAAATTCCGCTGGCTCGAATATTAAGCTAGCAGGAACGTTTCCAAATAAGATTGGTTTAGAGATGGAAACTTATCAGGGTGGTCAAAGTTTAGTAAAAACTTAACAAAATACTTTTTTATGTCAGTTGTAAGTAGAGGACAGTGAAATTGTAAAAAAAGATTTTTTTCACGTTAAATTTTATCCTAACAGAATTATTGACTTATCACAAGGGGTAGTTGAGGTGTGAAAAATTACTAGGCTGGTAATAACTTCGTAAAAACCTTGCAGAATGTGTGGTATTTTTAAACTAATTTTTGTTAATCCCGCTGGCTCGAATATTAAGCTAGCAGGGACGTTTCCAAATAAGATTGGTTTAGGAGTGAAAAATTATCAGGGTGATCAAAGTTTAGTATTAACGTAACAGAACACTTTTTTATTTCAGTTATAAGTAGAAGAGAATGAAATTGTAAAAGAATATTTTTTCACCTTAAATTTTAACCTAAGAGAATTATTGACTTCCCTTAAGAAGCAGTTAAATGGTGAAAAATTACTAGGGTGGTAATAAATTCGTAAAAACCTAGCAGAATACTGTGGTATTTCAAAAATACGTTTTTTTCTAATTTTGCTGGTTCAAATATTGAGCTAGTAGGAAAGTTTCCGAATAGGTTTATGTGAGCAAAATTAGCAGGATGGTCAAAGTTTAGTAAAAACTTAACAAAACAACACCACCCTACTAGGGTGGTAATAAATTCGTAAAAACCTAGCAAAACACGGTGGTATATTATAAATATGTTTTTTTAATTATGCTATCTTGAACCTTAAGCCAGAATAACCGCTCCCATTAAGGGTTTTTTTTTGGTGATGAAAAATTATTAGGGTGGTAATAAATAGTAAAAAATGGGTGAAAAAATATGCCATCAACAAAAAGTTTTTTTTTAAATTCTGCTAGCTTAAACCTTAAGCCAGCAGAATCGCTCCCATTAAGGTGAGTTTGGTGGTGAAAAATTATTAGGGTGGTAATAAATTAGTGAAAAATGGATGAAAAAATATTCCATCAACAAACAGTTTTTTTTTTAATTCTGCTAGCTTGAACCTTAAGCCAGCAGAATCGCTCTCCTTAAGGTTGGTTTGGTGGTGAAAATTTATTAGGGTGGTAATAAATTAGTGAAAAATTGGTAAAAAAATATGCCATCAGCAAAGTTTTTTTATTTTATTATTCTGCTAGCTTCAACCTTAAGCCAGCAGAATCGCTCCCATTAAGGATGGTTTGGTGGTGAAAAATTATTAGGGTGGTAATAAATTAGTGAAAAATAGGTGAAAATATATGCCATCAACAAAAAGTTTTTTTTTTAATTCTGCTAGCTTGAACCTTAAGCCAGCAGAATCGCTCCCCTTAGGGTTGGTTTGGTGGTGAAAAATTATTAGGGTGGTAATAAATTAGTGAAAAATAGGTGAAAAAATATTACGTAGATTAAATTGGATTCCGCTCGTGTGTCCCCGCTAGCTTAAGGGTCCTAGCTAAAAGCCGCATGTTGGACTCTAGCGTACAATCATTACTATACTGTAAATTTAACTTTAATGAGTCATGCAACGACTTTTATGAAAAAAAAATACATTTTATTAAAAAAGTAGGTACACAGAAGTGAGACATATGAATGGTACAAAAAATAGATATTTAAATAATATAAGAAATAAAATTGTTTATAAGGATATTACACACAAGGGACATGAAATAGAAAATCGATGACACAATCTAAGAAATAAATTATCGATGGGAGATAAATTAGATTAAATAAATTGATATCGACAGACGACACATGGAACCATGGATTATCATTATCAAAAAATTATAATAAAACTGAATGCATCATTAGTAAGCCAGAAATCTAAATTAGCTAAACTTACCTTCGATAGTATAAACTACAAAAAGTAACAAAAGAAAGATGGAATTTTTCATGGTGATCATGTTCTTTGCTAACCAAATAAAACTTAAAAAATTATTATCAAAGTAAAAATGTAATAAAAGAATGTCGTTTATAACCACTTTATAAGATATCTTTTTAAATTCATATCAAAAAATCTTAAATACGACTAATTCATATTGATTATTAAATTGTTCTCATTGATTGCTAACTTAGATAATAAATGTACAAAAAATATCTACTTTTCAACATATTTTAAAGCCCACAAATTTATAATCAAGAGTCCAGAGTATCGAAATTTACATATTATATCAGATAAATACTTCCATCAATTGGCATCCAAATTCCATAGCAATTAAAGGAAAAAACGGAGATATACTCTACACCCAGATATTCATTCGGTCTAAAAAATTACATATATATGTACATATATACAGTGCGTCCATAAAGTAACGCATAAATTCATTACACAGGCCGACATGATTTTTGGTGTTTTAAGTTTGACATGTGTCCTTAGCTAATACGGGTTCGCTGATTCTGAATATGAATTCGGCTTAAGCCCATCACGTCAAAATTTTTGACAAAATTAAAAAAAAATCGGTTGCCTGTAAAGTCGGTTTTACGGGCGAAGATTTTACGTGACAACGTCTTTTTCTCGGTAGAATATTTATTGATATGAATATTATTAATTTGCACAATAGGAACAAGGAATTGAATGAAAATAAGAATTGCACAAATTTTAACTATAGAAATATATTTTGTTTACTAAAACATTGTACATGTAAACTTAAACTTATAGGATGATAGGAGAAATATATCAACATTTGTCAATAGTATGACATAGTTTCTATAAACTCAGTTTCTCAACTTTTGTGTCAATCTAACAATTAATCAATCAATCATAGTTTACGATAATGAAATATTAGTGTACAATTATTTACCTTTATTGTTGTAGTTGTTGTAAATGACGAATCTAAGCACTCCACATTTTCACTACAGACACAGCTGACGATACTTTAACCACACGTGTGAACTTGTATTATGACGCTTTCTCGGTTTTCCAACGCCAAGAGCGCTCGAGAAAGACAGAGACACAAGCACGCACCGATTCAACGCGCCTAATTCTTTAGTGCTGCGCGCGCAGCGGACCGATCATGTTTGAGTGGGAGAGAGATGCAAGGCATTCGCCGGTCCGGCGGGCCTCTCTCTCGTTCGGTGACTCATCGTAACAGACGTGAGCGGGCGTTACACTTTTTCATGAGTGACTCCGAGCCACAACCTAATTTAAGACGTTGTCACGTCAAAAACCTTGTGAGATATTATGTACTAGTGCAAACAAGTACCTTATTGGTGCTTGTAAAGTTTGGTGATCAGGACAAATCTTGAGCTCTACACAAAGTGTGCTTTCAATGTGTCGAGTTACTGAGAAAATAGACAAAAGGTACACGTAACTCTTTACCCTTCGGCATTCCTATGATATGGAGAAAATTACAGTAATACAGAAAAATTCAATATCCTGATTTACCTTCTGCTAAACGACCTGTATCTCATGAACCAGAAATCCCTATTCCTCCAACTTTTCTTCACGTCATCCAACAGCAATCATCAGATGAAAGTTCAGACGAAAAGACCGATGAAAATGAATTCAATCCTGAGATAGACCAACCTAAAAAGTTTATCCAAGCTGAACTAAATGACTTAGTCAGAGACTTGGGCCTATCGAAGAATGCTGCACAAATCTTGGGATCCCAACTGAAAAATAAAAATCTATTGGTTCCAGGTACCACATTTTCGTGGTATAGGCATCGTGAAAAAGAGTTCGCGGAATATTTTTCTCAAGAGGGCTCACGTGTGTATTATCATAATATTTCTGAAGTAGGTATGAAACTGAGAGCTGACAATTACGATTCCACATCATGGCGGTTATTTAATGATTCTTCTAAGAGAACTCTGAAGAGTGTATTGTTGCACAATTTTAATACTTGTGCCTCAGTGCCTGTTGCTAACTCCGTGCATCTGAAAGAAACATATGAGATTCTTGAGCTGTTGCTAAATAAAATAAAGTATAGCGAATATTGTTAGCAACTCTGTGTAGATCTCAAAATAATATCCATGCTTTTGGGTCAGCAGTCTCGATTCACAAAGTATCCATGTTTCTTATGCGAGTGGGACACTCGAGCACGAAATTTACATTATGTTAAGAAAGAGTGGCTACTCAGAGAAAGACTAGTACCGGGACAAAAAAAATGTGCAACGTGATACACTAGTTGGCCCAAAATTAGTTCTTTTGCCTCCTCTTCACATAAAGTTAGGATTGATAAAGTAGTTTAATAAAGCTTTAGATAAACAATTTGACTGCTTTAAATATCTGTGCGACAAATTTCCTGCACTTTCTGAAGCTAAACTTAAAGAAGGAATTTTTGTAGTTCCTCAAATTCGAACCTTACAATCGGACAGATTGTTCCAGAATACAATGACCCAGGATGAATCTGAAGCATAAATTCTTCCGTAGAAACAGCAAGTCTCCAAACTATAAAGAAATTGTAGCTAACATGGTTGAAAATTATAAAAAAAAACTGGGATGCAATATGAGCATCAAACTTTATTTTTTAAATTCCCACGTTGCCTATTTTTCCGAAATTCTTGGACCTGTCAGCGAGGAGCTGGAAGACAGGTTCCATCAAGTTATAAAGGAGATGAAGAGACGTTACCAAGGAAGATGGAATATAAGAATGATGGTTGATTACTGCTGAACCTTGAAGAGGGACTCGATCACAAAAATCCATACAAAGAAGACCACAAAATGCAGTTTTCATGGAAAACGAGAACGGTTTTATTAAAAAAAACCAAATATTGTCTAACATAGGTTATACTGAATTCTTTTTTTTAAGAACAATTCAATTTTGCAGTGTAATTTTATATTAAATAAGGTTTCAATAAATATTTTCTCAGTTTTTTTGGCAGTTTCTATGAAAAATTTCAAATACACTTTTCTTGAAAACCTGCCGTGCTGGAAAAACACTAAGTACGGATTCGTTATCAGCACATTCTATTTACTATAGGACACCTATTCAACTTAAAACACTTTTTCATGAAAATAAAAATGTAGGCCTGTGTTATTAGCTAAATAAACAACAGTATTAGAAAATAAACAACAGTATTAGAAATTCCCGAAACAGGTCGATTTTTCATTTTAATTTACTATTTTTCCAAAATATAATTTAATATACAAGGTGCACCACCTTTGTATGATGACATCATCACCATCTTTTTTTAAATGGAACCCCCATTTTTTTTCAATTTATAGATTTCCCTTGCTGAGCTGGTCCCAAAAATACAGGGTGGTCCTTAAGTAATTGTACAAACAGAAACCGTACATTATGCCCTTTAAAATATTACGATTTAAGCCAACTTGCTTTAATAAAATGTTGATATTAAGAAAGATACAGGGTGTTAAAGTGGAAATTTAAAATTTTATTTTTCGCTATAACTTTTACGTTTGTGAAAATTTATAGGCAAAAATTTATAATTGATGCTTTTGAGTAGGATAAATTATAATTTTACACATACTTTAATGTAACTGATAGAGGGCGCCACATATGCCACATGTGTGGCATAAATTTACGCTTAACTTTTTTGCTCTTTAAGTTAGGTCTATTTGTGTTACAAAATATTAAAGATACATTATTTTTACAAAGAAAAGGTATACTTGTTAATAACTTCAAAATTCAACCGTTTTCGAGATAATCTCATTTTATAAGTCCGCTGCATAAAGTTGTGATATTTGTGCGGTAAAGCACTGAATACCTGTCGATAAGCATAATTAATAATTTATTCTTATTAAAACAGCTGAATAAAACGGCATTAAAGATGATAATGTTACATCACAAAATGCTTTGTTATGGCTGCTAAATGTGTTATTGTAGAAAATCTTTCATCTTCTTCTTTAGCTGCCGTGTCCGTATTCAAAGGTTGGCCGTCATCATGTTTACAATTTCGCTTTTATATCGCTTTTTAAGTTTCTATACTGGCGTTGCATTACTTTTTCCCTCTTATAAAATACTGAGAACCCAAAAGATGGGGTTTATGCACTATGGTACATCACTACATTCTAGAGAGAGGGCAGTGAGAACATACTTAAATATAACTTTTCTGAACATTGGATTGGTCGTGTTAGTCATTATTCTTGGCAATGTGGTGAGATATTGATACAATTATTTAATTAATAAAAAATCTCAAAAGAATGCTTATTATTTATTACGTAAATTGTTTACTTTTACAAATCTAACCTTAAAGAGTTTTTTACAATATATCGTTGGCTTAATAACCGTAAACCGATATTGTTATAAATATAGTAAGCACACAGACAATTTAGTGCAGCATATTATTAATTCGTTAGTAAATCATAATATTTCATTTGTTCGAGATGTAATTATAGTTACTCGTAAGCTGTAACGTAATCATATAAATAAGTAATGTCATCGATATGTTATTCTGTGTGTATATAAGTAACCAATAAACGAGATACATTACAGTTTAATACCTTAATCAACTTTTGTCACAAATAAGATGTAGTTCCATAATATACCCTAAGATTTGGATATGTATCCAAAAGAATATATTCATCCATTATACATTATAGCCACCACGTAGCCCAGAATTTAATCCTATTGATTTTGGTGTATGGGGCTCTTTAAAACAACGTGTCTATAAGAATCCCATGAACATTCGCAACCAACCATGGGAAGAAATAAATACTGCAGCAGTTTCTTTAGAGCCAATGATGCTATTTAAATATGAGACGATCTTTTATGGAATATATTGATAAATGAATTAAAGGAAATGGTATGGCTTTAATTTAAAAACGTAAAATGTTTTATGTAAAATGTCAAATCTTGTTATTAATTATCCCGCTGATATATTTATTTTATTTACTATTTCGTTAACTATTAACTTTAATTAAAGGTATTTTGTACCAAAATTCAGAAGTATTGATGTTTTTGTCTATTTTTCCTTCGATGACTGGAGTAATTGCGTTAAATGAGAATTATGCAGCTGATTTGTTAAATCGATTATCTCGAAAGCTGTTGAGTTTTGTTATTAACTAGTTACCTTTTTTTTGTCAAAATAATGTATCTTTAATATTTTTTGTCACAAATACAGATAACTTGAAGAGCAAAAAAGTTAAGTGCAAATTTATGCCACATATGTGGCTTATGTGGCGCCCTTTACCAGCTATATGAAAGTATGCATCAAATTACAATTTCTCATATTTAAATGTACCCAGTTGTAAATTTTTGTACATAAATGTTTACAAACATGAAAGTTATAGAGAAAAATAAAATTTTAAATTTGCAGTTTAACACCCCGTATATTTTTTAATATCAACATTTTATTAAAGCAATTTGGCTTAAATCGTAATATTTTAAAGTGTAGAATATACTGTTTCTTTTTGTACAATTACTTGAGGACCACCCTGTATATAACGCGTTGCTTCAAATTGGTACAGGGTGATAAAAATGCAAAAATTCGCACGTGCGTCCATAAAGTAAAGCATAAATTCATTATTAGATAAATAAACAAAATTATTAGTAGTTCCCGAAATGGGTCGATTCTTGATTTTAATTTACTATTTTTTCAAATTACAATCTAATATTCAAAGTGAACCACCTTGGTATGATGACGTCATCACCACATTTTTTTAAGAAATTCCCCTTTTTTTCAATTTATGTTATTTCCTTTGTTGAGGTAATTTCAAAAATATATAAAGCGCTGCTTCAAATTGGTACAGTCTGGCAAAAATTTAAAAATTCCAAGTTGCCTACAAAATAATAAATTAAGACTAAACGTAATAAACACATTAAATTAAATTACATATTGTTATACAACTACTTTACTATTATGCAATTACTGCGATACATTAACAAAAATAAACAAACGAAAATTTACAGTAAATGTTCAAATTGTTCTCCATTGATCGTGAGACAATGACTGAACCGGTGATTACTTTCGTCTTTAACATTCTGTAGCATAGCGGGTGTTATGATATATATTTTTTGTCTAATTCTGTCTTGTAGTTGACGGATATTATCAGGTCTGTTTGTGTAGACTTTAGATTTTAAATAACCCCATAAAAATAAATCTAATAGGTTCAAATCAGGAGATCTAAGAGGCCATTCCACTGGTTCAAATGAAAACGTTGCCTCGTCCGAAAATAAAACGGTATCAATAAAATTGTTAGGTTGGTTCATCACATACTCGCAGAATTCAGTTCTTCGGTCAAAGTTTTCTTCAGCCAATTCATAGATAAGTGGTACTTTATAAGGATGGTATTTTACCTCTTTTAAAAACATTTGATACTGAAGACTTATCAACACCAAAATCCCTAGATAATTCTCGCACTGTACGGTGTGGATTTTCTACTTCCGCCAAAATTATGTCTTATTTACCATGCTTTACTGCATCCCTCACATGGCCTAATTCTTTGTATTTTCGCTCTATTCTGCTTACCGTAGTTTGTGAAAAAGGTTCACGATCTGGGCGGCTTGTTGAGTATGCATCTTATCGCCAATAATCAATCATTAATATTTGAATCATATCACTTTCGGTTAAATGCATTTTGTAAAAAAAGTTGCAAATGATAAATTGCTTGAATAGTTTTAACGTAAACGTAAACAATACAGATTTATACTTTAATAATTATGACAGTTTTTAACGTCAAATGAAAAAAATACTGTAAAACATTACAGATTACTAATAAAAGCTGCTAGAAAATATTTTTATCATTCAGGGTCTTGGATCACTAATAAAAGCTGTTAGAGACAATGTTACAAATAATGCAGGGTGTTTTTAATAGTTTATTAAAGTAGTTGTATAACGTTTATTCTTCATTTATTATTTTGTAAGTAACTTGGAATTTTTGCCACCCTGTACCAATTTGAAGCAACGTGTTATGTAAAGACTAGTAAGACTGTTTAAGCAAAATTGTGTATAATTGTTTGTTTGGAAAAATATGTAGTATGTACTTAAATATTCTATTTTTAACATTCTTAATATTTGTAACATACTACGGTCTTATTTAATTATATATTTTTCCGTCGACCGTCCATTTATGATCAATTTTAACACCCTCAAAATCATTGATTAGTGATTCCTATTAATAAATGATTTTCTATTAATGAACGATTTCATTATAGGTAACACAACATACATTGCTTGCATAAATTAATTAAACGCTCTGTGATTGGCAGTGACCTGTGGTGTAGGCAACCAAACATATACCTATTTATATTCCCACTAAAAAATTAATTTAAAATGAAGTAGCCGCTGTTAGTACTACCTGTCATTGTATGTCATTATTTACTTTATTGTTTAAAATTCTGTGTATTTGAAAAATCAAAGGATGGATATTGACGAAGAGTTTAATTTAACTCCACCAGAATTTAACTTCTTCTATCACAGAATTTACAGATGTCCAAGAAGACTTAAATATAAATTTGTCAAAATGCTATACAGCAGATAATCATTTATCAATATCTTCCTTTAATTTCAGTAATTGTACCATTTCGAATATTAATGTTTACTATAATAAAACTACCACTAAGGAAACTTTGAATAAAGTCAATGAAAGCTGAAAAAAATTGTTGTTTATCGTTAAGTAAATAAATATTTAAACTGAGATATCTTTATTACTAAAAAGTACGGTCGATGGAAAAGTTTTGTAACGAACTCGTGAATTAAAATGGCGATTAACAATCTCGAACATTAACGCGCTCGCTTCGCTCACGCGTTAAAATATCTCAATTGTTAATCGCCTTTATTAATACACTTGTTGGTTAAATAACTATTAATTAGGTACTCATTTACCATTTTACATTGAATATTCATTTTTTCCATATTATGATCAGATTTAGTTATTGGTTGGTCTATTTAACATCTTCCTTCATATTTGTAAATTCCTCTCTGTGAAATTGACGTAGTCATATGTTTTGAAGTTCAAGGAAATACACTTGCCCTTAATGGTCTTTTTGAGGCACAAAGCTCGAAAATCTCAATTTTTTTCAACCATTTATATAAATTATTGCGTTTCAAAAGAGCATTGTTTACGCACTATAAAAGCTATCCCTAGACCACCCTCAAACGAGAGGCCCTAAGTAGGGGTTTTTATTCCTATACATAAAGAATCAGCCAGTAGATAACCAAATGTCGAGAGATACACATCTACGCGTCTACTATAACTCCTCCTCGCGGTGGTATCACGTCCATTCCTTCTCGCCGTTGGCGTCAAGACTTTAGCCACCGAGGTGAGAGCCAATTTCAATACATCCTAATCTAACATTGTTATAGTGAGGGACAAGATCTATGCGAAATTTTAAAAACCGACCTACTAGTAATCCGAGATTGATACCTATTGTAACACATACCCCCAGAGAGACATTTACAGAGTTGTACTAATCTGTATCCAATATTCAAATAAACTGATTGAAGCGGAGAAAGTGTTGAATTTCGAATTATTAATTTGTATACTTAAATGTTTTTACCAATTGATCGAAATACAGATTATTTTTAAAGTAAACTACCTCATAATATAGCATTTAGAAAAATTTACGTTCACCTTTTTTCAAAATTAAGACTGGCAAAATAAAATATTTTTTCAGTTACGAAAATAAAAATTTTCTTTTGGTGGATTTACAAGTTTTTTTATTAACCGTGCGTTATTAAAAGTTCGTCAATGAACACTTAATATTAATATATTATACAGTGAGCTCCTAAAGTAACGGATAAATGTAATTTTTACGTAATTATAAAGTAGATGAAAACTACTGAAACAGGTAGATTTTTACACACAAACATATACATATACAATATACCAATCATCAGTAAATATTTATCACCGTCCTAATATAATCGAATTAACAAAAACACCAATATATTTTTTTCACACTTTTTTTGCATTAATACTTAACTTAAAAGATTTAGATGTAGCAACTAACTTCATGCTGTGAATATGCGCGTACTTCATACTGTGAATTTTATAAAAATTCACTCTCATAAATTTTTCCCAATCGCCCCTAAAGAAGTATAACTTCAAAAATAGTTTTTATTTACTTACATGTCACATGCGATGCCACAAAAAGTTACCCATTGGTTTTTTTACTATTATAAATTAAATGGTATACTAGCCACTTCGGAAATTAACATTCATTTGGGATCTTCCAGTTAGAGTTAACAGTTATTCCAACTCATCGTCATTATCGTTTTCTTCATCAGTCTCAGCCAAATTAATAATAATTTTCTTTAAGGCTGGGACATTTTTCATGTAATCTTTTTCAATCTCCTTTAGATGTTCTATTGAATTTTGCCAGTTTTGAGCACTGATATTTTTGAACTCTGTTTTTATTAGTTCGACTACACTTTGGGCATCTTTTGGAGATGTTCCTCCGGGCATGGTTTTTTAACTGAGCCCATAGCTATTCTATGGGATTCAACACACAGTAATATGGAGGTATTCTTAAAACCTTATGTCCATTGTTAGTGGCTAATTTATCTACAATATGTTCTTTAGTTACGACTTTTGTATGAAGAACCTGAATTAGTTTATCTTTGGTGTAACGCTTTTGAAATGTGGATCTATAGAAGAATTATGAGGGTTTCCTGGGTAGATAGTGTTACGAACAATAAAGTACTGAGAAGAATAGGTAAAGAGAAGGAAGTTGAACTTACAATTAAAGAAAGAAAGCTACAGTATCTCGGACATGTGATGTGGGGCGAGAAGTATGGCATCCTGCGACTCATAATGCAAGGAAAGATAGATGTCAGAAGAAGCATCGGAAGAAGACGAATTTCATGGCTTAAGAACCTGAGAGAATGGTTTGGATGCAGCTCAAAACAACTATTTAGAGCTACTGCCTCAAAAATTAAAATAGCTATTATGATTGCCAACCTCCGTAGCGGAGATGGCACATGAAGAAGAGAAGGTGTAATGATCCTCAACATATAGGTCTTCGGCTATGAAAAATTCTTGAATTTCATTCTTCCTACTCTGTTTGGTTGGAATTTTTTTAATGAATCTGGAGTGATATGATGCATTGCCCATAACAATCATGTTATATTCTTTTAAATTTGGGAGTAATGTATTCTCAAACCACGATTCAAAAAGCGTCCCTTCGATATCTTGGTGGTAGTCTAGAGAACTATCTTTAATACTTTTGAAACTCAAAAATAATGCATCACCCATCCATGTTGTCCTCCGCAATGTAATATGCAAATTCGCTTGCCTCTAGAATGGGGTACATCTATTTGGCATTTTCTTGTACCGTTTGTCCAGGCTTTATCTATCGTTTCGTGAGAATCAAACCTAGTCTCGTCCAGATAATAAATTTCTCGACACTCACTGCGGTATTGTGAAACTTTTTCGATATATTCATTCCTCCATTTTATTAGGCGACTACTTTCCATTTTGGTTTGTCTATTATTGACAGTTTTGTATTTAAAACCATTTTTGGTCAAAAATCTTCCCAAAGTCTTTGTGGAACAATCATCAACAATATGTTTTTCTTTTAATTTTGCCATGATATTGTTTAGGTTAGGCATAACTTTAGCTCCATACATATTATATATTGTCTCACTAATAGGTTCCAAGAGGTGAGGTTGAATTTTTTTAGAGCTTCCCAAATCCTTTCTTGTCGTTATACTTTTCGAACCTGTTGTTATTAAACGGTACACTATTGCACAATAAATTTTTGTTAAAACCGCCGTTTGCTTAACAGCTTCATAATTGGTTATTTTTTTAAAAAGTCCATCAAATACATCAACAACACCATATTTTGCTCAGCTGCACACAAATTCTTCCTTTGCTGAGTACTTGGCCCCGCACTTTCATTTTCATCTTTTAAATTATCCGTAGGTTCAATTTCGTCAGGTAAACGCTCATCACTTTCCTATGGCTGCCACATATTTTTCTTTGATAAATACTAAATATATCACAACACTTTTTTTCGACAAACTCTGGCTGAAAGAACCACTAAATATACTGTTTAAGAATGACTAATTCCGTTATTTAAATATTGTGACAATGGTCCCCCCATTTAATTATTCTACGAAAATGTACTTATTAAGTACTTAGCCATTACCGGAAATATAAAATTGTTTGTAAATTTAGAGAACTCGTAGATAGATATAAATACCTGGGACATGAAATTATGATTGGCAGGGATAACCAGACTCATGAACTGAAGAGAAGAATCGGCTTTGGGTGGGCAGCATTTGGAAAACTGAGAGAAACTTTTAAAAGTGAGCTGCCCACATGCCTAAAGAGAAAGGTATTTGATCAGTGCGTCCTCCCAGGCTTGACGTACGGAGCAGAAACACTTACCTTAACAAAAGCAGCAGCTACCAAACTGAGAGTCACGCAGAGAAGAATGGAGCGGTCCATGTTAGGAATAACTCTGCAAGACAGAATAACCAACGGAGACATCAGGAGAAGAACCGGAGTGACTGACATCATCGAGAAGATAGCCAGACTAAAATGGAGATGGGCAGGACACATAGCCAGAATGACAGATGGGCGATGGACAAAGAGGTTATTGGAATGGAGGCCAAGGGAAGACAAGAGAAGCGTCGGTCGACCACCTACAAGATGGACTGACGATTTAAGAAGACTCAATAAAAACTGGATAAAAGCGGCGCAAGAGAGACGGGGTTGGAAACATGAGGAAGAGGCCTATGTTCAGCAGTGGACTCTTGAGGCTGGATGATGATGATGATGATTTAGGTCAACCGCAGGAATTTCTCTTAATTATTTTTAAATTCTATAAACAAAGACATCATATTTTTGATAACATTTCACAAAAATATTTAATGACGATTATTTGGAATAAGTTTTACTTCTTTTTGTGTATATCAATAATAATTAGTGTTCATTGACGAACCCACAAAACAAAATATTTACTTATTTTCGTAACTGAAAAATATTTTATTTTGCCAGTCCTAAGTTTAGAAAAAAGATGAACGCAAGTATTTTTTTAATAGTATTATTGCGAGATTGTTTATTGCTAAAAACCATTGTTCCGATCAATTTGTAAAAACATTTAAACAAACTAATAATTCAAAATTCAACACTGCTCCGGTAATTTTATTTGAATATTGGATAAAGGTTAGTACAACTCTGTAATGTCTCTCTAGGGGTCTGTGTTACAATAGGTATCAATACGGATTATCAGCAGGTTGGTCTTTAAAATTTCGCATCGATCTTGTCCCTCACTTACTTACTTCAGTCAGGTTCAGATTCAGGCTTTTTTTCCAGTCTCGAATGATACTTTTTGGCACTTCCACACTGCTTTAACTTTTAACTGCTTTATAGCTGAAGCTCTTCTGACACCTTCATCAGCTCGTTCAATGTCGTACATTCTCCGGTGATCTAGAATCCATACGAGTGTGACACTGTTATGTTCCGCCAGTTTGTCGAGTTCCTTCGGCATTTCGACACTTGTCTAGAGTCCATTTTAGTGCTTATAAGAGCCTTCATGACTGCTTGGCTATCTGTGCATAATATATTGATACTCTTCAATTAGAAAGACCTTATGTTAATTTCTCTTGAACAGTGCAAAATTGCAAAATCTCTGCCTGAAATAGAGAGGTATATTCTCCTAGCGGAGCAGAAATGTTTAAATTTCCACCATTACTAAATATTCCTGCACCTGACCCTTTTACAGTTTTAGATTTGTCTGTGTACTAGCTGAAACCCTGCAGTCTGGATCGAGTGATTCCTCTCCCTCGTGGGCTGACTGATTTATTACAAAATATTTAAAGAGCAGTTTATGTTCTTCTTCTTCTCATTGCGCCGTCTTCTTTCGAAGGTTGGCGATCCAAATGGCAATTGTAGTTTTGGAAACTGCTGCGCGAAAGATCTCTGCGGATGAGCGGTCGAACCATCTCCTCAGGTCTTTCAGCCACGAGTTCTGGCGTCTTCCTACTGATCTTTTGACCTGTACCTTTCCTTCCAGTATAACTTGAAGTAATTCATATCTTTCGCCTCTCAGCACATGACCCAAGTATTGCATTTTCCTCTCTTTGATTATTCTTAGTAATTCTTTTTGTTTACACATGCGACGAAGTACCTCAACATTAGTAACTCTTTGTACCCATGGAATCCTCAACATTCGTCTGTATATATACATCTCAAAGGCATCTATTCTTTTTTCTATTTCAGAGTCCATTGTCCAACTTTCACAGCCATACAGTAAGACAGAAAAAACGTAACATCTGATCATTCGGATTCTAAGCTGTAGACTAAGGTCTGATCTTGTAAAAAATGTTTTAATGCTCATGAATGTTTTCCTTGCTTGTTCGATTCTTGATAGGATTTCTTTTTTTGGATTACACTGACTATTGATATTTGTTCCCAAATATTTTATGGAATTTAACTGTTCTATTATTTGACCCTTGGCATACACCTGTACGTTTATTGGTGTCTTTGAAAATACTAAAGTTTTAGTTTTGGAAACATTTAGATGTAAACCGAACATTTCGATGTGGTGAACTACCGCATTTATTATATTTTGTAGTTCTTGTGCGTTGCTTGCTATTAAGACGGTATCATCAGCATATCTGATGTTGTCTATGCTGATTCCGTTAATCTTAATTCCGCCTTGGACCTCGTCTAATGCTTCTCTGAATATAGACTCCGAATACAAATTAAAGAGTAGCGGTGATAAGACGCAACCCTGTCTCACTCCTCGTCGGATTTGTATGTCTTCGGATGTTGTGTGCTCTATTTCAATTGTTGCCGTTTGGTGCCAGTATAGTTCTGAGATAATTGTTGTTGAGTAAACAGTTGTTCTCAGAATTTCGATCATCTTTTGATGGTTAACGCAGTCAAATGCTTTTCGATAGTCAATAAAACATGCATATACATCTACATTCATGTCTCTGCATCGTTGCGTTAACACATTTAAAGCAAAAAGAGCCTCTCGTGTTCCCAATCCGTTTCGAAATCCGAATTGAGTGTCACTCATCTGGAACTCGCACTTCTTGTAAATTCGTGTATGGATAATTCTGAGAAAAGTTTTAAGGACATGAGACATCTAGCTTAATATTCGATAATCATCGCATTGTGAGGAATTCGATTTTTTTGGTAATGCTACGAATGTTGATTTTAGCCAGTCTGTTGGTATTTTACCTGTGTCATATATCTTATTGAATAGTGCTGTTATTAAATCTAGGCTTTTACTTTCGTTATCTGCAATTAGTTTAAGTATTTCGACATTGATATTGTCTGGACCGGTGGCTTTTCCATCTTTCTGAGATTTTACTGCATGAATTAGTTCTTTGGTTATTTCTGGGCCTTTTTCATTTATTCGATTGTCTGTGGATGGTGGAGAACAAGGTCTATCGTCGTCAAAAAGAGTTTGTATGTATTCTTTCCATCTCTCTAGTTTGTCTTCTGTACCCATAATTATTTCGTTATTATCATTTTTTAATATTGTTGCTTGTCTCTTTTTGTGTCTACCTGTCATTTCTTTTACTTTTTTATGGATATTAAAGGTGTCATATTTTTCCTGAAGTTGTTCGATTTCTAGGCATTTTGTTGACATCCAGTTTTCTTTCGCCTCCCTGCACTTTTTTCTAATGATTTTGTTGATTCGCTTGTATTCTATTGGGCTTGTTATATGTTTTCGTCTTACGTCCATGAGGTCCATGATCTCTTGCGTTGTCCATTCTTGTTTTTTGTTGTGTTTTATGAACCCGATGTCTTCTTCTTGTATCTTTGTTATTTTTGTTTTTAGAGCAGTCCATGTTACTTCAATGTCTGTCTGTACCAAGTTTTCGATCGTTTTTATTTCTTCCTCAAGCTTGATACTTATTTCTTTTTTCTGTTCATGGTTCTTCAGTTGTGAGATGTCTATTTTTTTTGTCACTGTTTTCTTTTTGACTTTGAGAAATCTTTTTAATCTAAAATCCATTATAACTGGATTCTGATCGCTATGTATATCAGCTCGGGTATGTTTTCGTAGATTATATGTACTTCTTAAAGGTGTTATTGAGCAAAATGAAGTCAATTTGATTTCTAACAATTCTGTCTTTTCAGTTTATGTTATAAAATGCTAAATATTTAATTTAAAAATAGTTTTATTGTTTGCTTTTTTCAAAGCATTCTATTTGAGGTGCGCGCGCCGATGCGAAGATGTTTAAATGTTTCAGCTTATTATAAATTTAAAAATTTCTTCAGTCTTATATTGTACCGCTTACCTGGATAACTTCTTTATCTATCTCTTTAGAACTTAACAATTTTTTGTTCCAGTAGTTGTACAAGAAATCTAAAGATTTTCATGCAAATGCAAATATTAAGTTAATAAATGATATGGATTTTTTGACTTAGTTTGTTAAATAATATGAAGTGTAATATTAACAATACGATTTCATCTGTTTTATGGTATCTTAATTAGACCTTAAAATCAACTAGAAATTTATTAAATTAAGTTTAACAATTATTACGTTGTCTAATCTTTTGGAACAGTCTTATTTGTCTATATTTATAGCAAATACAATTTACAGTTTTAAAGATAAATTTTCTTAGTAAAATCGTTTATAGAACACCCATTATAACAACATAATAGATTTTCTAGTTCGAGTTAGAGCGCCGAAGTGTTACGTTAGTTCGCCTAACGTTTTCAAAAATAGAAGCCGTGCCGGTTCATCGTCATTTTTAACTTTTACAGCATATTCATAACTTCCACTTAATTTTGCCGAATAACCTCTTCATTTCGTGTGTTTTGCTGCACTTTCCTGCAACGGCAATGGCTTACAGTTGGGACAACAGAGTCAATTTCGTAGTTCGCTATTTGTACGGTAAGTACAAATTGATTGATTTAAAAATAAAAAAGTTATTGACACTTGTTGAGGTAAAGCAGAGGAACAAGTGTCTAACGTGGAACGAAAAGATATTTTTAAAACGTTATTTTTAAGAAAGTTTTTAATTTTACAATGTATTATTCATGTAATACTATTATTAGATAGCAATAAAAATATATTGCTTTTGTCTAAACAATGCCAATGCCCACGATAAAATGCACACGCAACATTTTATATTTATATAATTAAGAAGCTTGGTGTATTTTTAATGTTGGAAATTTATTAAATTTTGTTTATTGTGAACTATATTTTAGTCTATTATATTAAATCAGCATAAGTTCTTATTACGATTGTTTGTTTTATCTTTTGATATTGTCATTCATTTACTTTATCCTTGATGGTACAACTACTTTGTAACATTACTACTACGAAGTACTTGCTTTCGGTCTTTTATAAATTTTCTCTGCGGTTTTCCAATATAATGGATAATTTCTTTTATCAATTATTGTGTGTGTATATATCGCATCTCGAATGATATTATGACCGTGATACGTTCTCAATAATATATTTCACTTATATATATACAATCGGTTTAGAACGTCTTTCGACATTGTCCGACGCTCAATTTTTATTCATGTCCTTTGGAGGTCATTGACTTTTTTACTCGTTCCATCCATGTTATCTTCGGTCTTCCTTGACGATGCGAGTACTTGTTTCCAAAGCCTACTGTTTGCCTTATTACATCCAGTTCCGTGGCTTCTATATTTCTTCGGCTTCTCTCTGTTTTTTATATTCTTGTATTATTCTGGAGTTATTTTCTTGGTTATATGTTCCTTCTCGATTGAAGGTTGTTCCTAGATATTTCTATTCATCAACAGTCTCTATCTCCTTGTTGCTATCTAATACAAGATTTGCTGTGTCTGTTCCAACGCTGAGTTGGTTTTTTCGGTATTACGGTATTAAATATTAGTCCCCATTTCTAATACTCTTTCGCCAACTTTCGTATCACGTATTCCATATATTCCTTATCGTTTGCAAATTGAAGTGTATATAGGCAGATAATATTAAATTCTATTCACATACCATCGCGCTATATTTTCCAAGTGTTTAATGCTTTTGCTATATATTTTTTAAATAATATTGGAGAAATGTAGCAACCTTGACGTAGCCCTTTCTTCATAGCAAATCCAAGCAATAGAGTGTTTCCTATTTTAATTCGATATGTCAGTTCATTATAGGACTTTTTTGTAGTGTCTTTATGAGCGTGTGATTTATTTTTGTGGCACTGTATCTTGTGCAGATCTGCTTTAGGCCGAACACATTAACAGTACGAGACCTGCCAGCCCCGAATCCACTTTATTTTTCCTCGTGGTAATTGTACTACTCTTCTTCAATAAGGTCCCTTAATATCTTGCCGTATAAATGACCAGTTTTAGTTACTGAGATGTCACGATAGATTAGATTAAGAGAGGTGGCCTTTCGGACTATTCCACTGCGACCTTTTCAGATCTATTGTGGTCCTCTAGTCCTAGATAACATTCTCTAGCCTGACCCTTTTTTTAATGTCTAGTAGCTTCGAGACTGTACCTACCATGTAGCTATTTGCGGGTGGATTTTCTTCTCCTAATGCAAAGAACCGCACATTTGCCAGACTGTCACACTGACATAAAATGTGCTCTGTCGTTTCTTCTTCGAGGTGACAGAATCTGCAAAGGTCATCATCTGATAATCCCATCAGCTTCAAGTGCCTATTCAGCTTACAGTGCCCTGTTAGAAGAGCTACTATGGCTTTGCCTGTTTTCTTGTCTTTGCTTATTAGGTATGCCGTAAATTTTGGCAAATGTTCTGTAATGAACTGTTTCGCCTGTGTTTGTCCTGGTGAATTCTTCCACCATTCCAGAGATTTGTGAGCTACCCACTTCCTTGTAGCCGTTCTTGTTACTGACTTTGCAACGCCGCAGAAGGGTTCCATCCCAATAAATGGCATTGATGAGCCTTGTTTGGCTCTTTCATCTGCTTTTTCATTGCCCTTATGACCCTCGTGCCACGGTACCCAGGCTACCGTAACCTTGCTACAGTCTCCTAGTTTATTTAGGGCACACACGCAATCCCATACTAGCTTAGAATTGACCTCTACAGAATTGAGTGCCTTAAGCGCTGCATGACTATCTGTGAAGATGGAAACTGAACAAAACGTTCTTTCCTGCCTTTCTATTTCTTCCACGCAGTGATGGATTGCAGTTGATTTGTCCCTACTATGCCGGCTCCCACACCCTCCGATGTTTTTGAGCCATCCGTGTAACAGGTGGCAGCAGCTTGTATGGGTACACCTTTAGTTCAGTCTTCCCTGCCTGGTATCTTAATTGTGAACTTATTAACTTAATTATGAGCTCCTCGATTAGTTTTCTGTTGTCAGTACCATGCATCTGGCTTATATGTCTCTGACTATGGATTAATCAGTGCATCACTGATCTGGCTTCCACCTGTATAAAGATAGATTCAGCAGGACTTCCAACGATGCAATAGGAGTTGTTTTTATGGCTCCCGTAATACACAGGCATTTGTATTACCTAGCAGCCTTATTGCTCTCACGTGCTGCGTCTTTGTCCATCAAGTCACCGAGCCATAGGTTATCATGGGTCTAATAAGCCTTGTGTATAACCATAGAGTCATTTTGGGGTTAATTCCCCAATTCTTACCGCACATTCTTCTACATCTGCCCAGGGACATATTAGCTTTCTGTGTGGTTTTCAGAATGTGAGTATTCCATGTAAGCCTATGATCAAAATATACCCCAAGGTATTTTGTTTCTTTGGCAAATGAAATCTCTGTTCTTCCCAGCACCGGTGGTTTTAGGCCTTGTAGTGCTGTTTTTTTGGTGAAGTTGACGATTTGTGTTTTCTCAGCATTGACTATCAGTATCTCTTGTTTACACCAGTCGTCAACTATATTAGGGCTGCTTGCATTCTCTCAGACACCACCTGAGCAAACCTGCCCCTGACAACGATTGCTATATCGTCAGCATATCCTAGACAATAAAAGCCTTCTGTGGCCAGAACTTCTCCTTGTAGACAGCCTCCACCTACTTTTGCTTTGATAGTTGCTTTACCCAGAGTGGAATTACCGTCCTATTCTCCAGGGATGCCCTTATCCATCTGCATATTACCGCAGGTGCACCTCGTCTACTCATAGCTTCTATCAAAGAGCTGGTGGTAACATTATTAAATGCTACTATAATTAGTAGGGTCTTTCTTAAAACCTTTTTGTCTATTGAGAAAATCTATGCCAATTTTCATTTGTTGGGAACGGGATATCCATTTATACACATATTAACCATTTCGGTGATCAAACGATATAATTTTTCAGTCACATTTGATGAGTTCGGCCTCTATTGCGTTAGAAGTACTAGTTCTGTTATTTTTCCATAACATCCTGTTTTTGTTAGGATCAAAAGATGGAAAAGGGAGTATTTTTAAAGTTAACAATTTTAATTGAGGATACTTAAATATTTGACCATAGCACTGAAGTTCAGCTAGGAATTAAAATTGTTTACAATTCAAAAATACTTTACTTTTCCATATTTTGATTTGTCATAAGTGTGTACAAAAATATCAGTCGTTTCATTTTTTCTTAGGATGTTTTCGGTCAAGATCGTTTCTTCACATTATGTGTAGATGGGTTCTTTATTGTTGTCATATATTCTTCTGTTTCTTCTAATAGTAAGTTGTTATAGTGTTTCATTCATTGTTTTCCTGTTATTACCTGTAATTATATATTCTCTATTCTTTCTGTTGTTGATGACTTTATAAATTTCCATGCTTCGACGTTTCTTCGTTTCCTTATGTAGGTACTAATTTCCTGACATTTTCTATTCCACAATTTATTTTTCTCTGATATAACTGTTCTTCTGAAATCGTTTTTCTTTTCGATATATTTTCGTCCGTTTTCTTCTGATTTAAAGCTGGACCATTTCAAGTACAATTCCTTTTTTTCTTCGATTAAATTAATTCTGGCTTTTTCTGCTATTTTATCTTCACCCTTACGTGTTGCAATTCTCTAAACATAAAGCGTTCAGCGACGTATATGGGTACATTTGCCGCTTCTCTAAGGATGTTATTGTGGGCTGCTTGTATGTTCTTTTTATTTGAATTGCTTATGTGTCCCCATGCGAAAGATGCATATGTGATTATTGGAAGTATGATGCTGTTTATCAGTCTCATTTTCGTTTTTATGCGCAGTTTGCTTTTTCTACCTGTGAGTCCTCTTATTGCTGCTCTGGCTGTTGCTGGTTTTTGGATTGGTGTGTCCATGTGTTGCGTGAAGGATAAGCCTTGATCCATAGTGAGTCTTAGGTATTTCGCTTCTCTTTTTCATTCGATGGGATTATTTTACACTAACAGCTGTTCCTCTGGAGTTTTCCTCTTCTTTTTGAATATAATTGCTTGTGTCTTCTCTGAATTGATGGCTATTTTCCATTGGAGACACCATTCTTCAATGTTATCCAATGCTGTCTGTAGATTGTTGACCGCTACTTCTAAGTTTCTGTGTTTGGTCGCAATCGTTATATCGTCTGCATAAAGACTGAGTAGTGTTCCTGGTATTCATGGAACATCTGCGGTGTATATTTTGTACAGTAGGGGTGACAGGACTGCTCAAGTACGAAGAGATCAGTCTCGTCATGGCCTCACTGTAACCGTAGCCTCTCATTTTTTGTATATTAGGCCTTTATGCCAGACTATGTCGAAGGTTTTGCTTACATCCAGGAACGCTGCTCATGTGTACTGTTTTTCGTTAAATCCAGCTGTTATATATTTTATCAGTCTAAGTAGTTGTAATTCTCTAGAGTGTTCTGCTCTAATTCCGAACTGAGCTTCTGGGATTAGTCCTATTTCGTATGTTTCAGCTTGTAATCTGCTTAGTATTACTCTTTCTACGATCTTGCTGACTGCTGGCAGTAAGCTTATCGGCCTGTAGTTTTGCGGACACATAGTATTCTTTCCTGGCTTCAGAATTTTGATAACGTGGGCTTCCTTTCATCGATTTGGGAAGAGCCTGTATCTAAGGATTACGTTCGTTATGTTAAGTACTATTGCTTTTGCTGGTAGATACTTCAGTGCTCTATTTGAAGTTTTATCTAGACCAGGTGCTTTTCTCGGTGATCTATTTTTAATTAGTTCTTTTATTTCTTGAGGAGATGTAGGTGTGATTATCTGCTCTGGTTCTTCGGGCATTTCTTGTTGTTCCTCGACTTCTTCGATGAAGTCGTCATCTTCGTCTTGGTGATAATTTAATGTACACACACTCTCGAGAGAGAGAGAGAGAGAGTCCCCCTCATCACCACGGCTTTTTAATTTATTGTGTAGACAATTCCATTTTTACCGTGTAGTGTAGGCATGGGTTTTTAATCATTTCTTAGTATTTTTTTGTAGTTTCCATATGTTTTGCATGTTTGGATTTTCTTCCCCCATTTCTTGAACGTGGTTATCCCATTGTCGGCTTTTGTGTTCTGCTAGTGCTGTTTTCACTTCTCTGTTTAGCCGATTTGCCATGGATTGGTGTGTCCATGTGTTGCGTGAAGGATAAGCCTTGATCCATAGTGAGTCTTAGGTATTTCGCTTCTCTTTTTCATTCGATGGGATTATTTTACACTAACAGCTGTTCCTCTGGAGTTTTCCTCTTCTTTTTGAATATAATTGCTTGTGTCTTCTCTGAATTGATGGCTATTTTCCATTGGAGACACCATTCTTCAATGTTATCCAATGCTGTCTGTAGATTGTTGACCGCTACTTCTAAGTTTCTGTGTTTGGTCGCAATCGTTATATCGTCTGCATAAAGACTGAGTAGTGTTCCTGGTATTCATGGAACATCTGCGGTGTATATTTTGTACAGTAGGGGTGACAGGACTGCTCAAGTACGAAGAGATCAGTCTCGTCATGGCCTCACTGTAACCGTAGCCTCTCATTTTTTGTATATTAGGCCTTTATGCCAGACTATGTCGAAGGTTTTGCTTACATCCAGGAACGCTGCTCATGTGTACTGTTTTTCGTTAAATCCAGCTGTTATATATTTTATCAGTCTAAGTAGTTGTAATTCTCTAGAGTGTTCTGCTCTAATTCCGAACTGAGCTTCTGGGATTAGTCCTATTTCGTATGTTTCAGCTTGTAATCTGCTTAGTATTACTCTTTCTACGATCTTGCTGACTGCTGGCAGTAAGCTTATCGGCCTGTAGTTTTGCGGACACATAGTATTCTTTCCTGGCTTCAGAATTTTGATAACGTGGGCTTCCTTTCATCGATTTGGGAAGAGCCTGTATCTAAGGATTACGTTCGTTATGTTAAGTACTATTGCTTTTGCTGGTAGATACTTCAGTGCTCTATTTGAAGTTTTATCTAGACCAGGTGCTTTTCTCGGTGATCTATTTTTAATTAGTTCTTTTATTTCTTGAGGAGATGTAGGTGTGATTATCTGCTCTGGTTCTTCGGGCATTTCTTGTTGTTCCTCGACTTCTTCGATGAAGTCGTCATCTTCGTCTTGGTGATAATTTAATGTACACACACTCTCGAGAGAGAGAGAGAGAGAGTCCCCCTCATCACCACGGCTTTTTAATTTATTGTGTAGACAATTCCATTTTTACCGTGTAGTGTAGGCATGGGTTTTTAATCATTTCTTAGTATTTTTTTGTAGTTTCCATATGTTTTGCATGTTTGGATTTTCTTCCCCCATTTCTTGAACGTGGTTATCCCATTGTCGGCTTTTGTGTTCTGCTAGTGCTGTTTTCACTTCTCTGTTTAGCCGATTTGCCCTGTTTTTGTCCTCCTAGTTTCTTGTCCTTCTAGCTCTCTTTTTGGCTCTGTTCTTTTCTCTTATCATGTCCTTGATTTCCTGGTTTATGTCTTTAAACCTTCCCATGTGTATGTCTATTTCTTCTTTAGTAGTGCTATTTATAAGTGCTTTTTGCACGATATTTTCGAACTCTAGGACCCTTTCTTGTATTTGTATTTCTTGTGGATTGTTTATCACTGGGTCGTTGTTGATTCTGCACACAATATTATTTGTGTACAGTATAGTGTGTTTACATTATATTTGACTTCACTTTAATAAATCTATTAATTTTGACATTGTTTTTAATTTTTTTAATGAATTTTAGAGTTAATCATAACTGATACTTACATTTGTCCGTGGCATACTGAGTTAAAATAAACCACGATGGAACGATTACGTTCTTAAATTTCTCAATTTAAATTTTTTGGAAATATGGTCTTTTTTCAAGATAATTTCGTATAAATTTTAACAATATTATATTCAAGATAATTACGTGTACAGATTAATGACTTGTACATTTACACGTCATATGGATATGTAGGATAAACCAATTACAAAAGTTTATTCATTTTGAATAGCTTAATGTATTAAACTATTAAATTAATAGTATGGTGTAAAAAAAGGAATAAGTCAGAAATTGTTTTGGATCCAAAAACAGCTCGATTGAATGTAACTTATCTTAATGTAAATGAGACTTAATGCAATGAAAAAATTTCAATTTTTAAAAGTTACAAAACATGTTTTTTTTTATTGAAAATGTTTTTTTCTATATCGCATTATCTGTTTGACATTTTGTAAGGAAAATAGGCACCTGGTTTTCTTCTGGATTTCACCTAGAAATCTGTGAACATCATAAAAATATGTCCAAATTTTTGTGTACGTTACAGTTAAATTAATATTGTGGCACCATTCAACCACCTAATACTATTCGTTAGTTCAACACAATGATTTTTAAATTGTTTTGTCTACTAGTTCTTTTTAGAAATACTAGTTTTTATTGAGATATGGCTTCTTTTTCATTATATTTCAAAAATTCTGTAATCGAATGTTAAGAAATAGTTGTTGATACTGCAAGAAAAAATAAACTTTATATCACAATGTCGTCACCTTTTCAGAAATTGCAGATATGCATTTAATTCTAGGTAAATTTGGACAGTTTCTATTAGATATTCAGATAATTATCGATAATTTTTGGTAATCATAGATAAATGCCAGGGAAATAGTCCAGCAAGTGCAAGGAGTTATGCGGAAAAATACCTCAATCGGAATATACCAGAGAGAAAATTATTGCTTTTTACTGATCGTCGTTTATGTGAAATAGCAATTCTGTGGCCGCACCTTGCTGGTAATAGTTGTAGTCCAAAAATGGATACAAACAATAAGATTTTACAGGCAATTGAAGAAATATCTGGAAGCATTATGAGAATAATAGATGTTTTGTACTTGGTTGGATGGTTTAGAGAACATACAAGGAATAGCAGCTTTATGCAGATCAGCTAACAATGGTTCCAAAGTTACTGGATGAAAATTGTCCTAAAAAAATAAGATTTTGCGATTGGTTTTTAAGCTAAAATATTTATTATACTAATTTCATTAATGATATTCTATTTATCAGCAAAGCTACCTTCCAAAGAAGTACTGAATGGTACATGGAGCATTGTCCAAAACAATTACGGAATCATTTGGAGTAAGCTCTAGCATTTGCTAAAAATAATCTTCAATAACACCAGAATTCGTGGTAATTATCGGTATAAGCAGAATTAAATGTTAGTAAAACCCACCATTTAACAATCCAGCACCACCACCAATATGCGTAATAATTAACCTTTTTCCTTTACCAGAGCGCGCTTTTATACCCATAGACAAAAACAAGAGATTATACTTTTATCCAGCCATATATTTTCACCTATGTAACTACTGTTTTTCTATGTTTTGTCTAAATCTTATAATGGCTTATATTTATTATAGAAATCTCATATTTTTCATAAATATTGTTTGTTCTTATCTAAAGATAATTCCTGTTTCGTAGAAGTTTTTAAAATCTATCTCTCCTTATTTCAGGAATATCTTTAATATCTTTTACTGTACTAAAACTTTTATTAAAATAGAAGGAATGTACGTTTCTTCTCATGATATGTTTTTTCTTCGTTGATGGTCATCTTATTCTTCAAATGTCTTTATCCCCCCTCTCTCTCTCTCTATCTCTCTCTCTCTCTCTCTCTCTCTCTCTCTCTCTCTCTCTCTCTCTCTCTCTCTCTCTCTCTCTCTCTCTTTCTATATACATACATATATATATATATATATATATATATATATATATATATATATATATATATATATATATATATATATATATATATCTATATAATATATATATATATATATATATATATATATATATATATCTATATATATATATATATATATATATATATATATCTATATATATATATATATATATATATATATATATATATATATATATATATATAACACTATTTTCATATGCCTTTCTAAATATGTCTTCTTTGGTTGAGATATATCTACTAGTGTATACCTAATGTTAAGTTATTATTAATTTATTCTTTTTCGATATTTTTTGCTTCATTAAATAGAAACTGTTTAGAATTTTAATATAGTTCCAGGGTGGGACTAAGGGCTAAGGGAAAATTAGGTTTTTATTTTTTTAATTTTTATTATTATTTAACAGAACATGATATTCATAATTATTGCTGAAACATCCGAATTATGCATCTACACCCGCGAGTGTCGATGTGTGTAAATACGATCGAGTCTCGCGCCTATCGAGCTTTTACTATGCGCGTGCTCCTGAACGTCATGTATTACATCTTATTATGTGAGTTTTGATTGGAAATTATGCAATTACGATTTAAGTACCTAGACTTGATTGGAAATATGTTCTTTCTGGATTCATAGTTAATAGTTTCTGAAATTCTTAAGATAAAAATGTAAGAGTAAGAGTATTACATTATTTACATAATATTAAATAGCACAAATTGTACTTTTGTTTGTGATTGTGATATTGAATAAAAATAATTTAATTAAAGATCATTTTCTTCTTTCTTTTTAGTACGTAGTTTTTTAAATAAGTTCCTGTAAACATTTAAGTGGAAGTGAAAAAAGAAAATGAATTATAAATACTGAAACCAACAACTTATTGTACTGGTACGTCTGTAAATTATGTTCCAAGCAAACAACGCTAGTGACAAAACGGACGAATGATTGGAAAATGTACCTACTAAAAAATTGTTACAGTATGAAAACTCCAGTGACCACATTAACTCCATTTTAATTTTTATAACAAGATCTAAAATTACCGGACGCATTGACACTGAACTGGAAAAACAAAAAATGATTAAATGATAAAAATATATTGGAGGGAAGTACTTAAAAGTATGGTAGCGACAATCAAATTTATTTCTTCATACTACTTCTAGTTTCGTGGTAAAAATGGAGTGTTTTTTATTAAAAATTTATGTGATGTAAAAGAAACCAAAATTTACTCTTTATTTATTGTGTAATAACGTTTCACGTAGATTAGCTAACTAGGTTTTTGTAAGATTTAGCAAAAGAAAGATTTTTGGAATTTCTACCTTAATTTTCCCATACTGTTGAAAACTTGGAGTTTATCATTACTCTATAATATAAGAAGATTTATTAGATTAGTCTATTAATTAAGACAAACTAATTGACAAGTTTGCAGAATTAAAATGAGAAAAAAGGCAATATAACTAATCAATGTGTGTATATTTGTTTAAGTATTATTGTTTGCTTTAATAAATTATGTTTATTTAATTTTTGTACATGTATATTATTTTTTCCTATTTTCTTAGAATCCGATAATTAAATAGGGCTACATACTATATGCTTTGAAACTAAACTACCAAACATGACGTATGTGTCATGACTGAAAAATAGGCCCGTAATCGCAATGTTGCCTATGCCTATGCGCCAATTTAGCCTTAGTCCGCTACTGTAATACTTTTACAATTTTCCTGTTTTATTAAGGCTTAGGTTTATTGGGTTAAATTCTTCTGTTGATTCACCGTCTTTTTTTTTTCTTCGCTGTCTCTTACACTTTAGATTTATACTTTTAAAATACTAACAGATATATTATTGTTTTAGATCTGGATGGTAACGGATATCTCGACGAAAAGGATTTTGCTTGCTTGGCCTTGAGAGCTACGATCGTTGAAGGTAAAGGAGAATTTAGCTACAGTAAACTGCAAGAAAACCAACATATAATGTTTGGTCTTTGGGAAGAAATAGCAGAACTCGCAGATTTTAATAAGGTATTATCATTAACTTAACAGAACATTTGTGCCGTACACATTCGATTTAAATGTTAATTTAAGAAGTCACACATTATGAGCAACGTGAGAGTGTTTAAAATATGTTCTTTTAGAAAGAAGTCATTTGTTGATACATAAAATATATTTTTTCGGTATATCGTTACTAAAGTACATTCGTTTAGCAAATTCCCATCTGTAAACACACGCACGTGTTGATATTCGCCCTCTCATTCGTCAAGAGGCTATTAAATATAATTTATTGCCTTAAGCCAGACGGATTCTCATGTTACAGATCCAAACTTGCCAGTCTGTTTAAATTCAAATTCTAGCGTGTTGGTTTTTAAGTTAATATATTGTGTATTATAATATCTGTTATAGTTATTGTTAAGTTATTTACTGGCCATGTTATTTTTTAGAGTTTAATTTAAGTGTGATTTGATGATTAAATTTCAAGAAATTCTTACACTAATAGTTTCAAAAGTAAATATTTTTTAAAATCATATGATACACCTCAGTACGACCCTGTTTGGCTTTCACGTGCGTCTGTTGACAATTGGGAATATGTAAAATAAATGTAGTATAGGTTGTAGACTGTAAATTTCAAATTTCAAAGGGGTTGTTTGATTTTGTAGGCCTTTTGTTTTACACTGCGACCTGAATTATCTTTTGTGTGTAACTTATATTTATATTTGTGGCTCTAAGATAGTCTTTAGCGCCTGCTGCCGAGCTTCTTTTGGATCTAGGGAATGCTTTAACGGGTACTTAAACCTTTTCGCTGCTGCGTTGTTCTTGCTTGCTAGCTGGAACTTTTTCGGTTATTGTTAAGATTCATCTAGGTTTTCCTGCCTACTTTTAAGTGGCTCATCTTCATCTTCGGAACATTGGCCTTTAACTGCATCCAGTTCGGTAGTTTTCGGATGACCGAAGCTGCGATTTTCATCTTCCTTGGTATTCCATCTTCCTTGGTCGTTCATTCAATCCTTGGAAGTTGGTATTGATGCAGCGTATTTTTGTTGGTCCAGAATACTTTCTTAGTCAATATAGTATATCATATAGTCCTATCATCAGAAAATTTAACTTTCTGACTTTGGCTTACAAGTACTTTTATGCCAGAATCTAACTTGTTGCAAGTTTATTTCAGATATTACAGTTTAAAAGTAATTTTAAGGACATTTCATCATTATTTTGGCTTTAAAACCCTGCCTGGATCTAAGCCTCCTCAAAAATTTCTCTCCAATCGTCCCTATTCATCGCTTTCCTCCTGCAAGAACGTATTTCCATATTATTCATTGATCGATATTATCAAGAAACCCTATTCTAGGTCTTTCTCTTCTTCTCTGACTAATGATTCCATTCAGGGGCGTTTTTATTGCTGGGGTCATATAGTTCCATCCGCAAACGTCGTATCTTAATATATTTTACTATACCTGGTATAATCTATAAAGTTCGAAGTTGTATTGTCATTCGCCGCTCCATAGATTCGTCTAAGAACTTTACTTCCAAAATATCCTAACTATACGCCTAGGACTAGGCGTATTATTGTTTTGTAGAGTTTTACCTTTCTATTTCTTGATATAATTGAAGATTTAAAAAGGAGATTAAGCCCAAAATAGCTTCAAAATAGGTGTTTGCGACTGTCATGTTTAGTGCTGCTGATAAGCTTATCAGTCGTAATCTATTATCCCTACTGTAGTAAATTGAGGAATAAGAAAAGAAATATAACAGCATTAGTGTTTATAGAAAAGTGAAGGAAATGACATATATGTAATAAAAGACTCGCATGGTAAAATTGTCACAGAGTCAAAACATTAACTAAATAGATAGGTGGTCGGAATATGTCACAGATTTTTTCAGAGATGGGAGGCAACAAATAACAGATGAGCAAACAGAAGAAAGAGGTTCAGAAATTCAAGGACACGCATAATGTGAAAGAGTGCTCAGAACACCTGACAATTGCACTGATGAGGCAGGCGCTGAACATATTCCTAAGGATAATCCATAGTATGATTTATAGAAAAGTAGATGGTGAAATCAAACATCGTCTATCTGTACAGAGGCAGGAGAATCCGATGATATCAAAATCAAACGTGGGGTCCGACAGGGATGTATACTATCACCCTTGCTGTTTAACGCATCTAACTATCTATCTATACAGCCCTTGCTGCCTAATTCTGGACCTAGGCCTTCTCTTCCTTCTTCCACGTCTCTCTATTGTAGGCAGTTTGTATCCACTTCGGGCCTACGTGTTTCTTCAGGTCATCTGACGATCTCATTTGTGGCCTTCCTCTTTTTCGTTTGTAACTATATGGTCTCCAGTGTATAATCATCTTATTCCATCTGTCGTCTTTCTGTCTTATGGTATGTCCAGCGAACTTCTACTTAAGTTTTGCTATCTTCGTTAATATATCGGTCACTTTTATTTTGTTGCGGATCCAAGTATTTCTTTTCTTGTCTGATGTCCTGATGTTCAGCATTTGCCTTTCCATGGGTCTTTGGGTCTATGCTTATTATTCTTTGCTTTGCTTTGTTTAACGCATACTCTGAGGAACTCTTTCAAGAAGCAGTAGAAGATGTTGAAGCCGGAATTCGAATTAACGGAGAATGTATCAATTACATCAGATACGCTGATGACACGGTGGTATTCGCTCATAGTTATAAACCCCTCCAGGAGTTAATGAATAGAATCACAGAAGTGAGTCGAAGATATGGACTGTCACTTAACATTAAAAAAATAAAATGTATAAGGATCTCTAAGAAGGAACAGCAAATTGAAAGAATTAGTATGAATGGTCAACCAATAGAAAGAGTAAAAACATACACCTAACTTGGTACGAACGTCAATGAAAATTGGGACCATTCCCTAAAAATAAAATCTAGGATAGAGAAAGCAAGATCGGCATTTCAAAAAATGACTAAGCTATTCTAATACCACGATTTATCAGTATCCATAAAATCAGGTTACTTCGATGTTATACCTATCTTTAATATAGTTTTTGAGTCGAGGACTCCCACAGACACTACCCATAATAAAATTGAGGCTTTCGAAATGTGGCTTTATCGTAGAATCCTGAAGATATCCTATACCGACCACGTTACTAACCAGGAAGTTTTAATAAGAATGCAAAAAGAAAAAAAATTTAACCACAATAAAAACAGCCAAAATTGAATACCTCCGTCACATTATGAGCAACAGCGAAAGATATGGGTTGCTGCAATTAATTCTTCAAGGAAAAGTAGAAGGAAAACTAGGACCAGGAAGGCGAAGGATTTCCTGGCTGAAAAATCTACGTACGTGGTTCAACACAACAACCACAAATCTTTTCAGAGCCGCAGTTTGCAAAATAAGGACTGCCATGATGGTCGCCAACATCCGAAACGGATAGGCACTACAAGGAGAAGAAAAAGAAGATAGTGAAATTGGCGACAACTAACTAGGCTTTAGAAACGGCATTAGCACTAGAAAGGCTCTATTTGAAAAAAAAAGGGCTCATGCAAAGAAATCTAGATATGAACCAGGATGTCTGCTGCTTTATTGCTTCTGAAAATGCTTTCCTCAGCGTCCAATTCGACAAATCAATTTACATTCTAAAAACAAAAAACATTGACACCCGAGACATCGGAATACATGTTATATTTCTTATATGTATTATATTATATATTCGTCTATATTAAAATTAAATCAAATATGGAATATTAAATAATTTCTTTTAAAGCTTATAGATAATAACAAATACATTTTCTTGCATGTCCCCTGTACTCTACGCAAAACCATTGAAGTAATTTAAAGGATGTAAATATATATTAAATACTATTGTAATTTAAGTAATGTGTCATTTAGATAGTACAATGGCTTTCAACATTATAAATGGCTTTCAAGCTGAAAATTTTAGCTTTTTACAGGTCATAAATAATTTGGAAAGAAAAGTTTCTACTCACAATCCTTTAAGTTTATTACGTTTTAATTGATGTTATGTTACTGCGACCGGTTTCGGAGTTTATATGATGGAGTATAAGTTTTAAACTCCGAAACCGGTCACAGAAACATAACATCAATTAGGAGTAGAGACTTTTCTTTTCACATCATTTCGATAAATTCATATAAGTATTAAAAATACATTAATAATAAAAAAGAAATATAAATGGAACAATACATGTCAAAAGGATTTAAGTAAAGGAGTTCAAGCAGGCTGTTTATTCTTTAGGGTCTTTTCTGCGGTATTTATGGCTTTTTCACTAAGGACTACTTTTGATGACTCCTGATGTAACAGTTTGCCTCATTATACGTAGATAAAATCTTACAAGGTGTAGAAATTCTTATATTGGTTCTAAAGACATAGGATTGGTGATACCAAGTTGGTAATGGCGGTATCATCAGATTTGATATTTTTAGTATTATCTTCTAGTGATTTCACGAGGGTACCAAGTTGATAATGGCGGCATCATCAGATTTGATACTTTTGGTATTGTCTTCAGGGATTTTACCAGAATGACAATTAATCTTCTCTTTGATTTCAGCGAATTTACAGGCAATGCGCAGCATGTATTACAATCGAGCTCAAGGGTGTATTCATTTCTGATTTAACCATGTTTGCTGAGTACAGTGACTTGCGCCAAGAAGAAGTTTCTTTTGATTGGTGATTTTTAGAGCTTCCAGCTATATTACTATGGTTAAGTTGCTATCAACAAGTCCTTACAGATACTCCGTCTAGGACTAGCAATTTCTGTGGAGCCCTACGTTGCAAGATAATCAATTCCTTTTGTAACTTAAACATCATAAATTTTAATTAAAAAAATGGAACTCAAAGTTAATTAAACAACATTTAAAGGGTTTTTACCCATGTATTTAGTGGCCTCAAACATGTACATCCAGATAGCACTGATGATGGAATAGTTATTCGGAAAACGTTCTGTAATGTAGCCCGATAGGGTTTTTATTATTATACCTTTTATAAAAGATTTTTTAAATAATTTTTTGTGATACATGGTAGACAGCCAACTACAGGAATTTAGTTTTCTTGTGGATTCTATGATACAATTCTTTAAAAACCGTTCTTATTGTTGAAACCAATGTTGCCACCTAGTACTGCTTTTATTAGTACTGATGTATTTCAATGTATTTTACTTTAGTATTTAAATCGGCTGGGGTAAAAACTACAACCATACCAGGTTTTAATACACTAATTTCAACATGACCCAGAGATACTTTTCCAATACCACCAATCGTATTGACATTCTAAAGCAACAGTAGAAGTTTGTAACCAATTTTTTTTAGAAGAAAATACTTCTTTCTTGATTTCCTCAAAACATAATGCGCTGCATGCTGGTTAAGTGGTGTTCATTTTGTAAACGCCAACAATAGGTCGTTTTACCATAAGGAGGAATACAAGAAAAGTATTTTCACGTATGTGCGTTCTTTGAAATATCAACTTAAAGGTGATCAGTACCAACTACTACAGTGAGTATACAGTCAACTAGTCAACTTTTTATTAGTATTAATATTTTTCGAATTTCTATAAAGCAATATCAGCAGTTTTAATGCTACGTTTGTTAATACCATTGTTTATGTAAGATGTATTGAGAATAACTGGTTGAATAATTAAACATAATAAACATTTAAATAGAATAGATAAATGTAAATAAAAGAAATACCTGGCGTAACTCACTAAATGTTAATAATTTGTGAAAGAAGCTCACTTATTTACTTGGGAAATGTACAGAACAAAGAATGGAAGGACTATTACAAGGAACTGTAAACAGAACAAAGACCACAATTCATTGGAAAAGAAAACAGCCGAAGACGAAGCAGATCTCCACAACAAGAAATAGAAATAACAGATAGGGAAATGAGAACGGCCATAAAAGCAATCAAAAATAAGAAAGCACCGGTACCTGAAGGCATCTCACCTGAGCTTATAAAATACGGATCAAAAAAATTACACCGGATTATACAATGGATATTTCAGAAAGCCATAAATGGAGAACAGCTCCTAAAGGAATGAACGGAGGCATATATGACATCTATATTTAAGAAAGGAGATAGAAAACGATGCGAAAACTACAGAGGAATAAGCGTAATATCATCAATAGGAAGATTATATGGGAAGATACTGCGAGAAAAGATAGAGCAAGCGATAAAAGGCAAAATCGGGGAGGATCAGGCAGGCTTCACAGCCGGAAGATCATGCATAGACCACATATACACACTGGAACAACTGTTGGAAAAGAAAAAAGCAAAAAATAGGATATACATTTGGCATTTGTGAACCTGAGAAAGGCGTATGACTCAGTACCAAGGTCAGAACTATGGGAGGCAATGTACAAATTAGAAATACAGTCGGAACTCACAGAAGCTATAAAAGCTCTGTATAAAGAAAATAAAGGGTCCATTAAAATGGGAACAAGAATCATAGAAGACTTCACCACAGCAAAAGGGCTCCTGTGGGGTTGTTCCACATATCCAACCCAATTCAAAATATACTTAGAGAAAGCCTTGACTACATGGAAAAGAAAATGCGAAGGCATGGGAGTACCGGTAAGGAACGAATACCTATATACGTTCTTTGCAGACGATGAAGTAGTGATTGCACAAGACCAAGATGGCCTTAGCTACATGATGAAGAAACTACAAGAAGAATATACCAAGGCTGGCCTAGATATTAACCTCGCGAAAACAGAGTACCTATCTACAAGTGAAGAAGACATAGAAGATTTACAGATTGATCGTAACCGTACAAATTGATGAACGTAACAATCAAAGGAAAGAATAAATTTAAATACTTGGGTTTTATAATCACGAGAAAGACCACCGCAGAAGAAGAAATTACACAAAGATTAGGACAAACAAGAACAGCAATCCGACAACTTAACTGAGTATGGTGGGCTAGACACCTAAATATGAAGACAAAAACACAGATTTACAAAACATTAGTGCGAAGTATTATGACATATGGGGCTGAAAATTGGATCATAAACAAGAAAAACAGCAGTAAGACAGTAACAACATGGATGAAATGCCTGCGAAGATGCTGCAGAATAATAAGAGTGGATAGGAGAAGTAATGACGAAATTAAGCAAAGAACATCAATACAAACAGACATACTAACATATATAGAGCAAAAAAGACTAAAGTGGTATGGACATGTAAGAAGAACTAACGATAGCAGATGGACAAAGAGAATAACCGAATGGAGCCCCATCGGAAGGAGGAAAAGAGGACGACCTAGAAAATCCTGGAGGAACGAAGTAGACGACGCCATGAGTAAGAGAGCGAGGGAAGGCAGTAAATACTGTAGAATCCCTGAATATATATAGGCTCACTTACATTTAGTTGGAGTGTATTAATTGGTAGGTAGCAAGGACCGCATGTAAGATCGATGCACAAGGACTCGATGGTACAAGTGCGAGAAGAAGTCATCAGTAACTCGAAACTGGAGCTCTGACCATGTAGAATACTTGTGAGCTGATATACTTTTCGTTAGCTACTGAGTGCATAGTTTTCGGCTTGGGGACGAAACCTCGTTATCAGGGAGGGCCACTTGTTGGTTATGGATAACAAGCTTATGGATTAGGGTTTTAAAACTGTCACCTTCTATCGCCGTAATACCAAATTGCGTATACGATGGAGCAGAAATTTTGTATTTTAAAAGCTTAGTGCTTTCGACGTTAAAATTAATAGTTCCCGAACACATGTGGGAAATTAGCAAGTGGCTTCTCAGAATTTGACATACATTAATATGTACCTATGTAAACAACCATTATATTTGAAAATAATAAATCCAGTAGTAGTAGATTTATTAAATCCTTCTATCAGTCACTGTCTTCTGTGGAGACCCCAATAAATAATTAAGTTTAAAATGAACTTGTTTTATAATAAATAGAGTGGAAAATTATATTATTTTATAAGAAGAGCAATCGAGATGTCTACCATATTTTTTTTAATAATTAGTAAGACTATTTACATCCTTTAAATAACTTATTTATGTAATAATTACCTACTAAACCATAGATACACGTTCATTGTTCTAATCACTTCACGTGTTACGGTCCTTCATCCAGGACCTTTTACAGGATGGTAGAATCACAGCTGACGAATTCAAGCAAGCAGTCCAACAGTGCTGTATGGGGAAACGATACGAAGATTTTCCGCAGGCCATGAAAATGTTTATAGATTCTAATTTTAAGATGGTTGATCTCAATGATGACGGAGTGATAGGAGCAGATGAGTATAGATTTAACTGTATTACGAAATTTGCAATCGATGACGTAGAGATTGTAGATGAGGCATTTAATAATATGCTTAATGTAAGTACTCAATTTATTAGACTAGACTAGCTTTTTGAATTTAATAAGTACTTTTTTGTTGTATTTTGGATTCTTTTCTTAGAAAGTTCTAGATTGATACAGATACTTTGCACACAATTATAGCCAAGCCCTTACTGGCCAGCTCACCCACCGAACCGCGAGCCGGTGTTCATTTGGTTTCCAACTATCCATAAAAAAAATTTACGCTGAAAAATTTTTTAAACCTGTACCCAAGTACGGCGCTACTACCTTTCCATTAATTTTTTTTAACTTTCTTCCGATTTCGACGTTTGATTGGTTCTTTAGTGCAAGGATCAATTGAATATTGTGTTTTTGCAAGTTACAACTGGTATTAGGTATCAGATAATTAAAGGGCAACGCACATGGCCCGAAAGTGATACCCAGAGTTTTGTGTTAATAGCTTAGGTGCGGTGCCCTTGCTTGAACACCATTTTTACGATTCGGGAGCCGTTATTCTTAATATCCGCTGATTATGTTATGATATTAGAGTGTTTTTTCCCACAATTAGCCTAAAATATGCCGTTAAAGTTATCTGCGCCCTCTAACTTCATTATACATATAGAAGTGGTTGTTGCGCCCCAGAGTTCTCCATCACGAAGCCAGTGGGTACAACAAACAGCGACCTTAAACTTTAGATTTTGGGGTAAAATAGTAAGTTCCAACTACTATATAACAAAAACTGTGGACCCAACAAATGGCACCCAAATCCTAACAATTTTTTCTCGTACGCCATTTGTTGCGTTTAAGTTTATGATTTTTGTGCGAATTGTGTACTTAAATTTTATCTTTACTTTCTACATTTTGTATGCCTTACATTTTTTATAAAAACAATTTGTAAAATAGATGAAAGTATGAAAGTGCGAAGAACAGTTCGCTATTCCTAGCAGAGATGGATTACCATATTTTTGAGGCCGCCCTTTTTGAAAAACACCCAATTGGTGTTAAAAACATAGAAATTAAACCTCCATAACCAATGGCTTCATATTTATGGTGTTCAAAAACACGTTAGATATAGTATATTATGCCTCGATAGAGTAAAAATAAAGAATGGTCAATGTCGCAGGTAAATTTACGGCCAAGGCGCAGCTGATTTAGGACATTCTTTGTTTACACCAGAGTAGGTTCTTCTTCTTGATGTGCCTACCCGTTACGAATGTTGGCAATCATCATGGCAATATTTATTTTATCTGCAGCAGAGCGGAAAAGCTGCACAGATGTTGTGTTGAATCAGATTCTGAGGTTCTTTAACCAAGATGTTCTTCTTCTTCCTAGACCTCATTTTCCAAATATTTTTCCTTGCAGGATGGCTTGAAGGAGAGCATATCTGGATTCATTTCGCATAATATGTCCGAAGAATTGTAACTTTCGAGATTTGATGGTGATCAGTACCTCTCGGTTCTTATTCATTCTTCTGAAGACCTCATTTGTGACTTCGTCAGTCCACGGGATCTTAAGCATTCTCCGATGTAGCCACATCTCAAATGCTTCCAGTTTTCTGCACATATCTTCGTTCAAGGTCCAAGATTCAACACCATAAAAAAGGACAAAAAAGACGTAGCAACGCAGCATTCTTACTTTTGTATCAAGAGAGAGGTTGTGACTCTTAAAGAAGGCCCCCATCCGATTGAGTAGCATCCGATCCAGAGTAGCATATGCTATTTTTTGTCATGCTTTGACCTGAAGTGGTCATTTTAGTTTTGCGCGCCGTTCCTAAAATGACTACTTTAGGTCGAGGTATGGCAAAAAGTAAATTAAATCCACATACCCAATGATTGAAAATTAAGGAGTCAAAAAATAATGATTAGAAGCGACGGCAGTTTCGTCTAAGCTTTGAAACAGATTAGACGTATTTTATAGCTGTATATTAGTAACAAATTATATCTAGTGATATGTCTGTTAGAAAGGAGATTGATGATCCTAGTGGAATAATTAATTAATCAAACGTATTAACTAATAATAAATTCTCGTTGTTAGCTAATGATTCTAGCAGTTTTCCTCCACCACGTTCTAGAAATGTCAATTTACCTTAAAATGCAGTATCTTAAAACGGAGAGTTGCGAGGAGAAATTCCATCAAGTAACAGCCCTGAATCAGTAAAAAAAGAAAACCAATAATCAATCGAGCATCTTGCATCATGCATGTACCAAGGATGCATCATGCATGCATGCATGCAATCTCAAAATTATAGGCATGTCTTCTAAAACACTTGGTAAATCTTCTCTCAAAAAAATTAGATACGTTACTCCGACAAGCCTAGTTGGTAATTCGAATCAATACAATGTTCTTGAAATACATGAGGATTATCTGTCGCATAGGTATGGCTATTGCGCCAATTAAACACACCTCTTCTAGTAAATGTGGCTTCATCGGTAAATAAAATTTTAATACAAAATATTGGATCGTCTAAATGCCGCCCTATCATAAACTGAGTAAATCGGAGCCTTGCTGGAAAATCCTGTGGTAAAAAATTCTGTACTGGAGTAAAACGATACGGATACAGATCTTCTGTCCGTATTATCCTTGACACCGTAGATTTGCTTATACCAGTGGCCGCAGAAACAAGCCTTGTACTGGTTTCTGGATCTTCTGCAACACGCACAACAATTTCATCCCCCATATCCCCATCAATTACTCTCAGTCTTCCAGCATTCCTGTTTTTGGGATGAAATGACCCTGTTTTGCCTAATCTCTCGAACAATGATCTAATAGTTTTATGATTTGGTTGCCTTCTATTGGGATAAAGTTCGAAATAGCGTTGAGCTGCTTTACGAGAACAAAAATTTTTCTGGGCTTACAAACAGATCATATCGCGCATTTCTACATTAGAAAATTGACTATGACGTGGCATTTTACCTTTATCTTAAGTGGTTTGTAAAAAACTTAATAGCACTTTGACAAATAATGACTCGCACTGCACTTTGACAACTAATACAATTATAATACAAAGTTATTGCACTAAGTAAAAATAGAGTGTCGACTATCCTAAGATTAAAAGTAGATCATGGATGTTTTCCGAAGCATCTATATAAAATCGGAGTTTTTCCAACAAACAGATGTGAGTGTGGAACTAGCATAGCTGATCTAAATCACATATTCTTTAACTGTCCCTTACATCAAAATACAAGTATGCGGCTGATTCAAGAATTGCTGAAAGCAGGTTTTAAAATGTATTTAGCATCGTATTGTTGAAATAATTGTTGATTTTTGAGAGTTACTAGTGAATAGTTGCTGGGTGGGCCAACACTTGTAAGATGTTGTCATATTTTCCTCTCTTTATTGCTTGTTTTTTTACATTCTATATTTATTTGTATCTACCATCTTGTATAGCTACTTCCTTCCTAATATTGGCTCTGTTGAAGAGAGAATAATATTACTCTGTTTAGTAATATTATTCTCTTCTCCTGGGACGAGCCAATGGACTTTATTTAAAATTATGTGCATATATAAACCTAAAACTGTAATCAAAAAAATGAAACTACCATAAGTATTCAATAAAACAAAAGTATACAATAAATTTTTACACTTTTCGAATGTACTTTTATAGAAAATGCGCGGGGGATTGTTTTTTTCTATACTGAAACTATATTTTAGGACTAATTCTACCCACATTTTTAAATTAAATGATGATTTAATGTATAAAAATAGTTTTTGATCAATGTTTAGATTAAGTATCCTATGTTTCAACTAATTTAAATCTATTAAAAGTTTTTTTAGTTTTCCAGCTGTTTGATTCATTATTTCACTAGGTATTTTCTTTCTTCCTTTTTTTTCGTAGGTATCAATATTTTTTTATATTTTCACGTCTTTAACTTTTTTTGATGTATTATTAAATATCACTTTTTTTATTGTTGCTTTTAATAACCTTTTATAAAGCACGTAAGCTTCAAGTTAAACGATCAATCACCTTGATTATTTTGATAAAACACTAGAAAAAAAGGTCAAAAATCTGAGACACCTGCCAAAACGAACATCACGTATACGCCTTATATTTTATGTGTTGAAAAAAATTTTAAAGCGAATCTATCACACGGCAGATAATTGAGCAACGAATGCAAATCTGAACAGTCTCACTTTTTGAAATATTTTTTGGGTATAAACAGATTGTAATGTACATACATATTATTTGACGTTTCGACTTCCAAATCGGGAGCTGCTTTAAAAATATATTTTTTCAGAATTCAGAAAATTATATAAATTCACTTTAAGGCTATTTCACTTCACTTATAACATATACTTGGCACAATATATCTTTTCAATATATTTACTAGAAGTTCGTAAAATATTTTAAATGCCTTTCTCTTTCTATATTTGAAAATTGAACTTTAGTTTTTTATTTATAAATATATGTGATCTCGTGTACGTAAATACTTCGAGTTTTATACCATAGGGTCATTATGGCCATTTTATATATAATAGAAAGGGCCCCTAGTTCGTGGCAGACCTTAAATACTGTAATTTTTTACAGCCAATGAAAATTGGAACATGTAATGTTAAAAGCATGTACATGCTGGAAAGGTCATATAATATAAACGAAGAAATGTTTAGGCTGGAAATAATTATCTTGGATATCTTCTTCTTGTGGTGCCTATCCGTTACGATGTTGGCTACTAGCATGGCAATTGTAACTTTATTGACCGCAGCTCGAAATAGTCCTGAAGTGGTCAAGGAAAATAATTTTCGTAAGTTCTGGAGCCAATATATTCTTCTTCTTCCTGGTTCCCTCTTTCCGAGACCATTCGCTGTAATGTAAGTTGCAGCAGGTTATATCTATGATCGTTCCGCATTATATGTAAAAGATATTTTAGCTTGCGCTGTTTCACTGTGGATATAATTTCACATGTTTTATCCATCCGACGTAGAACCTCAATGTTTGTTATTCGGTCCACCCAGGAGATCCTCAGTATCCGTCTATAACACCACATCTCAAACGCCTCGTGTTTTCCCATGGATTAATTAATATTTAAATGGGAATAAGCCACAATTAAAGGTTAAAATACATTTATTGACGTTTCAATTTCCACTTCGGAAATCGTTCTCAAAATACAAACATCCCATGGATGCCTCGGTTAGTGTCCATGATTCAACCCCATAGAGCAGCACTGTAAACACGTAGCATCTCAATAAACGGATTTTTGTTTTTAAGGGTAGGTCGTGGCTCTTAAATATCTTGCTCATTCTGACAAATGCTGACCTGTCTTTTTCAATTCTTCGTTTTATTTCAACTGAATGGTCCCATTGGTCGTTTATGGTGATTCCTACATAGTAGTATCAGTTCTAAACTGTCTACAAAGAGGATGGTGTCGTCTGCATATCTGATGTTATTCAGGCGCTCACCATTTATGAGAATACCCTCTTCGATATGCTCTAAGGCCCGGCTCATGACGTGTTCCGAATAGACGTTAAATAATAGGGGAGAGAGTTTGCAGCCCTGTCGTACTCCTCTCTTTATTGCAACTTCTTCTGTTAGTTGATCTTTCACCCGAATGGTTGCTGATTGGTTGTAGTATATGTTCTTGATTACTCGAAGGTCGTTGTTATCCAGATCGGTTGTCTTTAGTATATCCATGAGCTTATCGTGCTTGATTCTGCCGAAAGTTTTCTGGTAGTCGATAAAGCATTCATAAATATCGCAGTTGACGTCTCTGCACCTTTGAAATAATATCTTAACCGCGAACAAGGCTTCTCTTGTACCTAACGCATCCTTGAATCCAAACTGCGTTCGTAAGATCTGTGACTGGCATTTATGATAAATTCTTCTGTGTATTATCTTTAAGAAGGTCTTAAGAATGTGGCTCATTAGACTGATAATACGATGCTCTTCGCATTTTTTTGCATTAGGTTTTTTAGGTATAGCAATAAATGTAGTTTTTAACCAGCTCTCTGGGATTTTTCCCGAGTCATAGATTTTATTGAACGTTGTCGTAAGCCATTTTACTCCTTCGTCTCCCATGATTTTTAGAAATTCTGAATGAAAGTTGTCGGGCCCTGGTGCTTCACCTGCTTTGGTTTCTTTAATTGCGGCTATGACTTCGTCTTGAGTGATTAGTGGTCCTGTGTCGTATTTCATAATTATCTGGTTGTTATCTCTGTCGTCATCGAATGTCTTCTTAACGTATCTCTTCCATATATTCTTTGTTTGTTCAATGTCTATAACCGGGTCGTCATGATCATTAGTCATATGTCCTGATCTCTTGGGTTTGTACATTTCTGCTGCCTCTTTTACCTTCTTGTGGAGATTAAACGAGTCGTGTCTACTTTCCAATGATTCTATTTCTCTGCATTGATCTTCCAACCATTTGTTTTTGGTTTATGTTTTTCTTATTTCTTTGTCAATTCGTTTATACTCCCACATGTCTCTGTTTTTAGCTCTTCTTCTATTCTCCATCATAGTTAGGATTTTATCAGTAATCCACTCTCTCTTTTTAACCGTTGTTGGGCGAAGATATTTATTTAGGATTTTCTGGTTAATTTGTTGTAGTTTTGCCATTTCGTTATCTGGTTCATTAGCTTTGTGTGTATTTTTTAATTCTTTTTCTATATAGGTTTGCATCTGGTGCCTGGTGTCTTCATTTTTTAATGGTCCTAAATCATGGATATAAGTGAAGCCAAATGGCCAAACAGCTGAAGTCCAAGTAAACAATTAAACTTTTTACCATTCTGGAAACGATGATCCTAGCCATTATAATAATATTAGTGTTATGCTAGATTCTATAACGACTCTATAGGTCAACGGTCGGCAACTGAACGACCGCGGTCCAACTCCAGACCGCGCAAGGTCGAAAACTGGACCGCCAAAAATATTTGAATATTTCAATTACATAAATTTTAAATATAGTTTTTAAAAGCCCGTTCCTACGTTTGATTGCCCCGTAGAGTTGGCAACAACGCCGCCGCTTAGTTTGAGAGCAAGTGAGTGCCTATCGCCGTTTCTTTTGTGTTATTCACTTGGTTAAGTTGTAATTTTATTGTCGATCCCTATGATTTTTATTTTTTATCGATATGGATCGTAAAAAGCGTAAAGTTGATACTGAAAATAGGAAGTTTTTGACTGAATGGACTGAACAGTATTGTTTTACGCTTCCTGATAGACCTTTCGCTGCCCCAGTTTCCCTAATATGCAATAAAACTAATGACATGACCCATCAACAGTTTCATCAAAAGTTTCCTCTGGGAAGTTAAGCTCGCCAAGAACACTAAAAATTAGCAGCCTGAAAAAACTCGAGGTATTTGAAATGTGGGTATATCTACGAATGTTGGAAAGTCCTTGGACTACCCAACTTACCACAGTTTTACCTTGAATAAGTAGAGAATATGAGCTGATTGAAATCATTAAAAAGCGAAACACTAAATATGTAATTGGTCTTTTAATAGAACATAATACATATTACTTTCATCACCTCAAAATAAAGATTATGATCGAAAGTAGACGCAAGCGGTGTTCCCGGGTTAAGAGCATACGAGATTGGACAGGCTTGGACAAGGTTATGATGACCTTTATAATAATCTTTAATAGATGATAAAAATAATAGCTTTAAAAAGTTTTTTTCCATTTATAATTATGTCCTCGTTTATTCTTGATGTAAATTTTTTTGGTTGAATCCATGTTTTTGGTCTGCGATTCCTCTAGAAATTCTTATTTCTTTATTGGTATTTTTCCATTGGTACCTAACTGTACAGTCGCTTAAGCATATAGCAAAGTATAACACAGTAAGTTTTCTATATGTGTCAGAGCATAAAAGAATTGCTGGTGACAATATTGCTCATAATCTTTCTAATGAAGAAGCTAGAAATTCTTTTATCGGACCACAATTGCAGTATTACTTAAGTCCCCATCACGGACGATATCTAAAACAAAAAAGATACTTAGTACAGTTTACTGGTGAAATATTTTAGGCCAAAGAGAAACAAAAGAGTATTACCACTTTCTACAGTGATTATATCACAACCTCCTTAAGCTACTGGCAGGGCATAACAAAATCTTTTTGCTATGGACGGTAGGGCATAAAGGAATTATTATGATATGATTGCTAAAGAAGGAGCAAGTACTTCTTTTATCGGACAAGAGCCATTCTGTGGTGTACCAAACTACACTACCAATGGCTAATACGGAAAGTCCTTTAAGTATATGTAACTTACGACAGGTGTGAATAAGCAAATAAACATCCGCAGATCATCTGAGAACATGAAATAGGGGCTGCAACTATATCATTAACTGTAAATATCTTAATTGAACATAGCATACATTCACACAAAAACGCATGCACACGTAGACAAAATACACATACATAACTGACTTATCATATAATGAGATTTGTAGTGCAACTACTGAATTGCTTAATCTGGAAGTCTAAGCGATCCCACAGAGAGCTGGCAAAATCTGGAAGGCTAACGGCAAACGACCAGAAGAGGACTCAGGAATGAGTGACTACTGAATCAGTAAATTAAAATATAGAGGCGACGATGTCGCAGATTCTATTTTATATATGTTCCAAATTAGTCTTAATGTCTACCTAATCAGGGTTCTACGTGCTAACTTTTAGCATGGTAAGTCCGCATAACTACTGTTGCTAAGAGAGGGTTGGATGTCGCCTTGACAAAAGAGCCTCAAGGCTCTTTTGTCAAGAATTAGGGCTAAATAAAAGGTTCATCGGATGTTAACGGAGTGCTTATATATAGCAGATCTGCCGAAGTCCCAAGTACTTGTTTAATAGTTAATAGAATATGTACAATAAGCCAATTGGCTGCAGTATGACCGATATAGTACTAACGGCTTCCATTAAATAAAATGACAGCATGATCCCATATATGGTAAAAGCCAACCGTGTGTAGTCATAAAGGCAAAGAGAATAATGGCTAAACAACGATCTTTCATTGTCGTCGTTATTATATTTATACGATCTAGCATTTATTCTATGAAAATTGGCACTAACACTGAACCAATAAGTAAATGACGCCAATTATTTCAATTTTGAGCAATGCAATAACTTCCAAGGTTAAAGTTCTTAAATATGATTTATCTTTTGAGTTATTCAATGAATCTGTTATTATAACCTTCAAATTGTTGTCTATTTGCAATTACACAAACCCAACTAATCAAATCTAAAATAATAATGAAACTTACATACGAGTATTATTATAACTTACAAATTCAACAGATAAAATCATTTATCTGTAGCCTGTTACCTAAGCATGAAAACCCCATATTTTAGATCCTAATTTATATCGGACTGCACAAAATATTTATCTAGCTCCTAAAAAATATAATTAATATGCCAATATACGTGGACATGTAAGTACCCAAAAATATTAATTGGCAAAACATAAAAGTTAAACGACGATCAATTAGACATGTAACAACACAACGGTGAGTAATTCATTTTCTTATAAGAGATATAGTCCAGGAACACTAATGAATTTTTTTAAATTGAAATGAATTTTAAATTTTAAATGTATTTTAAACTATGTTTTCATTTGTTGATATATTGACACCCACAATGCCCTTAAATTAGGTTGTATACAGAACTTTTCATTCCCAATAAATGCGTACATATATTAAAAAAGCAATATACGAAAAAATAACGAGAATTTGACTGAAATCAGACTATTATACAAATTTTAGTCTAACCAATTAAAATATATACGTGTATGTTTTATCAAGGATAAAACGGCTTTCGCGGCCGGTGTATTGTAATGTATATTATTTTCGGAGTCGATTCTACTACATTCGATTTCACAAAATAACTATGAAATAACGATAAATAGTTTAAGTAATGGTGTTACTTAAACCATCCATTGGTTAGTCTAAAACTTACGCCAGGGTTTCTATACACTCTTCTTCTTCTAATGCCGACTTTACTAATGAAAGTTGGCTATAACCATTGCAAATTCGTCTCTATCTGCTGCTTTTCTTAAAAGTGTCCGTGTGTTCAACCTGGTCCAGTCACGAATGTTTTTCAGACAGGATATTTGTCGTCTACCATTTTCCTTTGATTTTACCCTTCATAATCAGCTGCAACAACTCGTATTTCTCATTTCTAAGTATGAGTCCCAAATATGCTGTCTTTCTCCTTTTAATGGTGGTCAAAAGTTCTCTGTCTCTTCCCATTCTGTTCAAAACAATGTCGTTCGTAATTTGATTGGTGTATGGTATTTTCAAAATTCTTCTAAAAATCCACATCTCAAAGGCTTTCAGCTTTCCCATTAAGTCAATATTAACAGTCCAAGCTTCGGCACCATAAAGAAGAATCGACTGGATATAAAATTTTACCATCCGATATCGGATTTCCAGATTGACTCTTTGATTACTCAGAAAGTTCCTAATAGTCAAAAAGTCTGTTCTTGATTGCTCTATTCTTGATCGAATTTCTGATTTTGGATTTATATCTTCAGTAATTCAGACTCCTAAGTACTTCATTTTGTCCACGTTTAATATTTTCTTTTTTATCTGGATCCTTGTTATGACTTTACCCCTCTTACAGATAACCATGGTTTTTGTTTTCTTTAAGTTTATCGTTAAACCAAACCGTTTCGCAGTATCACAAATTGTGTTTAGTAGCGTCTGCAGGTCTTCCTCATTTTCAGCGATAATGAGGTATCGTTGGCATAACGAATGTTATTTATATTCTCAGCATTTATCTTGATTCCTTCTATACAGTTTTTAAGTGCTTGTGGAAATAACTCTTCGGAGTATATATTAAATAGTAATGGTGAAAGTACACAGCCTTGTCTCACACCTCTACTTATCTGTTGCGCATCCGTGGTATTTCCATCTATTGTTATCACAGCCTGTTGGTTCTAATAGAGATTTCATAAACTCATCGAGAAAATAAAAACTATCACACTGAGACCGACTAGTATACTAGTTTAATTTTGACGTGATTTCACTTTTACTATGACTTGGGATGGTGAGGTACTAGAGATCAATAGTCAGCAGTTCCCAGACTTTTTTCGTCCCTCCCTTACTACAACATATTTAACGATCAAACAATCGGGTTGTAATGAGAATGGTCCCTTTAACCAAAATATTGCAAACTTTTTCATAGGAAAATTCGAACAAAAGGCCCTATAATTAACAGTTAAACATCCCTTGGGCAGGTCACATTCTGCGGATGTCACTTTTGTGGTCTGGGACCATGATAAGAAAAATGAACTTAAAACTTTGTCTACAGAAACTTACTGCATTTACATATCCAAATAACAAAAAGTAATATAGATACTCTTTTGACTGAATACAAGAGGAACGGTTACCTTGGGCACCCTGGAAAATCAGAACGGATGATCAGAGATAGCATCGAAATTAGACATTTTAAATGCATTTATGTGTTTACGTGAGGTGTTTGTAGATTCCATGCTTCTACTCCGTAAACCAAAGTCAAAAGTGCACAGCATCTAAGAATCGTTATTCGGGTATGAATATTGAGGAAGAGATTACAGAGCACCTTACACATCTTATTAGAGGTGTCATCGTGACATCGTTCTTACTGATAGCTAGTATTTGTGTTTTTTATATTTTATATTCAAACCATATTCATAGCATGCGGTCGCTTATAATTCTCTGAAGCCCATCTGCACTATCCGCTATAAGGAAAATGTTATCCGCGTAAGTCAAGTTATTCACCATCACTCCATTTATTGCAATTCCGTCTTCTCTATTGTATATTGCTCTTTAAATAGGTGTTTTGAGTACAACTTAAATAGTAGGGACGATAGTACATCTCTGACGTACTCTCTTTATGTTGAACGCTAGCTAGTATAGCTTTGATATCATCTCTGCGTCTCTGTCGTCTATTCCCGACTCTTGTAAGATTGAGATGAGTTTGCTATACTTGACTCTATCGAAGGCTTTTTCAAAGTCGATGAAGCACGCGAAGACGTCTGTATTTATGTCACATGCTCGATGAATAAGGACTTGTATGGAGAATAGGGCCTCTCGGGCTCTATTCTCTGTGTTTGAACCTTTAGAACCTATTTTGAAACCCAAATTTTGTGTCACTTATGTTTTCATCCATCTTTTTGTACACTCATGTTTGTATAATGCTAAGGAGAGCTTTTTTTAGGGAATAATGACTCTTTAGAGTCATTATTCTAAGATCGGAGCATTTATTTAATCCGATAGAATTCTTGAAATTTATTTAAAAGTGAAAAAAGTTCTTTTATTTACGGAATACTAGCAATTTACACTGTGCATCTGATGCTTCGACGATATCGGACCTGTATCTTTTAGATTATGTGCCTTTTGACACACTATGTATTTATGTCCTAAAGGAACCATATATAAAGTTATCTGTAACTTTGATGACTTTCCTTAGACCAAGAGACCAATTATGGTTACGCGAATGAAACCATTTCAAGAAAGATCTATCAGATCCTCCATATTCCTCGCTCTAATGGGACTCGTTAGGTCTAGCTAGATAGCTTAGTCTAGCAATAGGTCTACTAGTCTATTTACTACAGGTCTTATAAATAAACACGGTAGTTATGATATGATACTTGTTAATTTAAATTTTACTTTAACATTAAGAATCTAAACTACAAAGAAAATAAAGTCGTTGTTTTCTAGAAAGTAAAAAATGCAAAAGAGTCTCATAAATATCACCGATATACTGTAAAAATCGCCAATGTAACTCTGCTATTAAATGTATGTAGTCGTTATACATATTCTATAATGAAAGATTGCTTTCTATAAATAAATACTTTATACTCAGTTAAATATTTGTTTGGCAACTCTCCCTTGTTGCTTATAATTACTAGCTGAACTTTTTTTATTTCTGCTAAAACTACACAACAATGAATATTTATAAACATATATTCCAGACTTGAAATTCTAAGCGAAATATTCTATTTTTTAAATTAATATTAATTTTTAATTTAGTTAGATTTTTGTTAATTACTTTGAAACAACCATAATTGTCCATTTACTCCAAATATGTTATATTGAACACTATCTTCTTGTTGTTTAGTTATTCAGTAGGTACTGTTATTATGTATTATTGCAATCTTGTTCTCCCGATGATACTTACAGGTAAATAGATCTTAGATCATATAAATAACGTAAGAAATCATGCAAATTTAAAGTTTTTAACGAAAAAATGAATTCCCATTCATTTATAATGGTAAAATTCTGATATTTGGCAATATTCATTGAATTTTGTGAAAATTCTAAAACAGGTAGTTGTTTAATTCAAAGGGGACAAGTTTCAACGATATAGATATCTGTCATTTTTCAACCCCCTCCCTTACGGTACCCCAAACTTTTAATTTTAAATGGAGAATATGTATACCATGTGTAGGAGGCACATCATTAGACATGTATTTCGCTGGAGGATTCAGTGTGAAAATATATTCGTGTGAAAAAGTATTAGATTATTTAAAATTTTACACCTTTTAAAAACTGAACGTTACTTATATATTCTGTTAGTCTTAATTTATATTTTTACCATCAAAAACTATATTAAAACAAATTTTGTGACGAAAATAAAATAAACTAAATTTTAAATTAATAAATTTATAATTCATTGTTCCTTGATTAAATTTTCAAAATAATATCCACCAACTGCCATACAATTATAAAGTCGCTGTTCGAAATTACAACGAACATTTTAAAGAACATTTCAGGGGTTATTAGCTCTGACTATAGGAAAATAACCTCATATAAAAAGTCCAGGCGAGTTAAATGCGGAATCTTCCTGGCCTTCATTACGGTATCGCCTTATATTTATGCAATAATGCAGCGATTTGCCCTCTTGTTGAAAAAACAAATCATCTTCTGAATACCGGTTATCATTGTCGATTATTCTGTCAAAATGGAATCAACTGTATATGTTATTAGAATTTAGTTAATAAGATAATATCGTGCTGTAAGCTTAAAAATAAATAATTTTAAATAAATTAGGACTGCTCGTTTTATTTTAAAACATGTTATAATATGTATATTATGCTGTAACTAACGATTTAAGATAGAAGAACATGTGAATGATACATTGATAATATATCAATAAAGGGAAGATGGCTATTTTAAATACTTTAAAGATATTCCTAATTGTTGTATATGTATCCAAAGAAATACGTTTACACTGAGTATGCTCCAACTGAGTGTTTTCACTAACCACATCTCGTTAGAATGTAATCTATTATGTTCGAAACTTAATGGTATTTCTTCGACAATTTTTACTAGAATTTAAGTATCTTTAGTATATTTACGATTAATACATTAAAATTTAAACAAACTGTTTCTAATAAGTTTAATTGTTTTTTAGGATGACGATAGAAGGCGGGGTGGTATAACATTATCACGATACCAAGAATTATACGCAGAATTCTTAGGAAATCCAGAAGAAACACCTGCTGTATATCTATTTGGCCCCTTGTCAGAATTCTTTTATTATGAAATGTTAGAAGAGATTTAACACTTATTTTGTACTGTAAAAAATTATAAGTTTTACAGTTACTACCACAAAAAGTTAATCTATTTGATTTCGTAGTGCCGTGATATTTCTACAGAATGTCTTTTATTTCAAAATTTATTGTTTTAAATATTTTAATAATTTTAGTGGATTTATTTATTTTTTTTTACTCAATAGGTACATATTTTCTAATATTGGTGTTTTATTGAAATATTTCATAAAACTGTCAAAAATGGATCTAGCTGGATAACAACAACATTACGATATCCTACTAATTTCAAAATCAAAACAGACCTACCTATAAATAGGTTCTGAAACTGTTTTCTTGTGCCATGTTAAGTCAAGTATTAGCAACTAGCGGAGCAACTCGACATCGAGTTTTTTAAATGAAATTTTTATTTTGCGAGAAAAATTAAGAGATTAATACAAACAATATAAGCAAGAATATACATAACATTCATCAATAATAATGCAAGTAAAAAAAAGTGATTATGGAAGTCGACCTCAAAACCGGAATGCAATTTTTAGTTCATCAAATGTCGACATGGATATCATTTAGCAGTTAATTTTGCATGCTGATCACGAATCCGGTGTCAGATTTGCTCTATCTTGACGTTTTATGCGCGTTTCGGGTCACTTCCGGTGTCGGATCGCAACCGGAAGTACATATTTAGATTCGTCTCGACGAGACCTTTCGATCCATATATGCATTGTGGGGTCTAAAACTTAAAGTAAATTTTAACTTCCGGTCATCTCAAAACCGGAAGTGAATTTTTGTACCAAAAGTATATCTTGACAATCTCATACGTAATACTAATAATATTCCGAAAAAATATTTTAATTATCTAATATGGTTTTTGAGTAAAGTGGTGGACAAGAAAAGGGCTTAGCGTTTTAGTATGTAAGATTTTATACGAAGTTAAACTATAATTGATTGCAATGAGAATTACAGTTTACATTTGTTTTTACTTTTTGATTTTCAATCTAGAAATCCTTTTCACAAAAAATTAATAAATAAAGAAATTATGTTAACTTACATGTTAACCTGTAGAACTTTATCAATTGACGCTTTGTGGCAGCATTGTGTCACTTAATCCCATTTACACTTTCAGTAAATCCCCTGTTTTCTTTAACCTTCGTCCGAGCGCGCCTTAAATAAGTACATCAGACGCTCGGCATCAATTTGCTGCCATGTAGTTCCTTATTATTTTCGACACTTTTTTAATTATTGATTAACTGTATCGTTATTTATTTTGTCAAAAAATTAAAAAACTTTATTAATTTAACTAATTTTAATAAATTGTACAAAAAAAACTTAAAAATAATTTATTTGATCATTAGGTACAATTTGTACATACAATATTAGATTTAGAATTTCGTTTATAAGTGACTGCACTACATTTTGTACATGTCATAGACGTATACGACTTAATTTTTTTCACTGTAACAATTGCAGCATCTACCACGTTTAGCAGAATTTTCGTCTTTTTGATGAGGAACTGGTTGCTTCGGAAACATCCTGAACAGTAACTCGGTTATATTACGTGGAAGTGTTCTTATTTGTGATCGTGTATGAACGTGTATGAGGTTTTTGAGAAAATATCTTCTTTTGAGTGATTTTCCAGAATTTGCAGCAGAATGTAGAACGAAAGTATTTATGCCGCCAATATTCATTAAATTATAGAATACAACACACGGCCATCTTTTGTAATTAGTGAAACACTGTATTAAGAACATAATTTATCCACAGTACCAACGCCTTCTTTTGTTTTGTTGTAATCTAAAATCCACTGTGGTTTCTTAGTATCTATGTCAACTTTACTTTCGTTGTGCTCAGACGATAATAATATGACTGACTTACTTTTACGAAACACATAAAAGGTAGTAAGGAGTAGAACTCAAACTTTGATATGACGAGTAATTCGGTGTTGGAAAGGGATAATTAGGATAAACAAGATCCGCCTCAATGAATTCACTTTTCTCTGATTTAGTTACTATCGTCAGTCCTGAATTTGCTTTAGCGTCACTTTGTACCACAGTAGGTAATTGCTCATTTGCTAAATCTTCAGATGTGTCCTCCACTCTCGTACCATTTGAAAATACAACTTCAGCTGGAGCTAACAGTTGACGACTACTCAAATTTTCAACAGTTCCACCCTCATCTTCATCCCCTGAATCCTCATCGGTCAGATCCTGACAGTCAGGTGGCTGTATGTATATATCAGTGACTTCGTTGCCAGATTCGTAGGCGATATCTAACGCTTCTTGAAAAGTTATTCCTCTGAAACTAAAATTATCGTATAAAACTATAGGCTAATACATATTGTCCATAGTACGCCTACCGTCCCAGTGACGTTTACGACGAAATTATGAAAAACTAGAACCATATATTTAGAAAATCAACAAACAGTATTGCGAAAATATGTTTTTTAAATAAAATCGATCGCCTAGATATATGTACAATAAAATAAATAAGATCGACATAATTTAACTTACCGTAACCGGATGTCCATATATATTATCTTTTTGAAATCGAAATATGCTAGATTAAACTGCTCTTGATTTATGTGGAAGAAATTCTTGAGGAATTTCTCTCTTATTTTCCTTTAGCGTCCCAAACAAAGTAACTTTCTTCTCCAACAAATATATAGTTAACGGAATGGTGGTATAAAAAATATCGGTTGTTATTATTTCTTCCCGTTATTTCTATGGACTCTATTAGACGTTTTACAACGTCAACGGCCTAATTTAATACGTCCATATGGCTGCTTACCGCAATATATCTTTAAATAGGCTGTATAAAATGTTCAATCATCACATTACGCATACATTTTTATCCCGTACTTAGGTAGCAGGTTTGTATATATTGTATCCGGCTACTATATATTGTACCTCTGAAGGGATGGAGCATTTCGTCAATTGTTGTATACTCTGACAAATTGTATGTGTTTTGACAATTTTTTATAAATTTGTAGATATGTAGGTGATGTGTTCTCCATTTGGCGTCGTGAACCAGACACACTGAATAAATTTTTAAGTAACACGTAATGTATAAACATACAAAAAAATCAAAATTTGATATCAACTCGAGAGCATACCTCAGAATTTTTCAACTCAAATTATGGCTATTTGCCAACAAGATCGAGGCCGAGTACGTTACCTGTCAAATTGGTAAAACAAAACACCAATTAATAAACATCTATAGGTTGAAATAACTTATTTTTTAAAACAATTTTTTTTAAATCAATTTCCGGAGTGGAAATCGAAACATCAAAAATAAACGTAAAATGTATTTTTTATTGCAATCAATTGTGATTCAATACCATATAAATAAGATATTTAACTTAAACCTGTACAAGAAAACAGTTTCAGGACGTCTGTAGGACTTCTGTTATCACAGATGCATTCAGGTTATAATTTTTTGCGTTAGGTAATTTTTCTTCGTGTTGGTTCTATAACTCTTAAATTATCTCTGTTAACATGAGATTGTAATCCATAATCCGAAGGTATTGAACGGCGACGATGACGATAAACATGAGATTGCCTTTAACACTTCAGTTGGTCCATCCGCGGTATTAAGCAGCAAAAATTAGTTTTCCGTTAGTAACACAGAATGCGAAAAAAATTGTTTCATGTAAATACGTTTTTGGTATTCATATTACGTCGCAAAACTTGGTAAATTTTTATAATTCATGCTTACAACAGTTTAACCGCAATCATTGTTCGTAAAGTAAGTATTCTGTTTTCGATGTGTTTGTCGCTACACACCTTGTGGTGTAAGTGAATCTTCCTTTTCGTTTGATACACGAATACTTTAAATATTAATGTAAGTTGTCATATCCACTTTTATTACGTCTTTTAAATCCTTATATTTTTAATTCTACACAGTGTTGTCTCCAAACAGATGACACATTTTTGTGTACTTAGTTAAACGAGAACATGGAGAAAAGTCGTTCTACATGCCCGATGTCATTATACATCCTAAAGACGAAGAAAAAGTATGAGGAGAATTATCAGAAAAAGAAATCACAAAGTTCAGTAAATCGGAGAAGAAAGAAAATAGAATCGAAAAATGAAACCACAAACAATCAACAGGAGAACATATGAAGAACCAATAAATATTTATAAATACCTGAAGTCCGGGTCCCAAAAAAAGTGTTAAAAACATGGGAAAAAAACATTTATTTTCGATGGGATGCTTGACAATATTGTGGAAAATACTAACCAACATCCAAGGTAATAAATGAATTAAGACTTAATATACAACGTGATTGCAGGCGCCACAAATTAAAATATAAATTCTCTTTTAGATTCATTATATCTAATGGATATAAATTATGATGGTTACACATCTACAAATATTACTATCAACTGTGGGATTCAAATGAAACAAGAATGATTATTTTGCGAGGTAAAATCATTTCAGTTTCTTACTCCGATTTCTTAGATTTGACAACTTGGACACGCGGAATGAGAGAAAAAAATTGATAATCTTGCTTCTGCTTAAGATTTATGAAAAATGTATCAACAGCTTCCTCGCTGACAACATCATCAGTGAGTTTGTCTCTAAAATTTTAAGAACGCTGCAGTTTTGTGCAGACTGATAGCAGCACTAATAAGCCTGAAAAATATGGAATAAAGATGTATGCTTTTGTGACGCTAACACATTGTATATAATGAACTTTATTGTGGCAAGCAATGCCTGAACCATTTACTATGTACAAATAATAGTAAACAATTTTTCCCCAAGCCCAAACTTATAAAAAATCTTTTGTTGTATCTACTGCGCCCAAAAATCATACAGCCGTGTTTTTCTTGACGATTATGTATACCACAAATGATTTAGATCAAGAGGCTCATAAATTAGTAGTTAATGTGGACTACAATGATACTAAAAAGAGTATTTTTGTAGACTACAAGAAATCGTGTACAAATTGTTTGTCACAGATACAAAATATGTTCGGTGTAAAAATGAACAGCTTTGGAAGTTGTTTACCTTATTCACAATCATAAACAGAAGTCAGTGCATACAAGATGACTAGATACTATCATTCAGCACTATTATTTTCTTTAATTTTCCTGCTTTGTCCTCATCATCATCATTTTGGCTTTACAACCCTGTGTGGGTCCTAGCCTCCCCAAGAATTTTTCTCCAGTGGTCCCTATCCATCGCCTTCCTCCGCCAAGCACGTATTTCCATATTTCTCATATCTTGATCTATGTTATCTAGGAATCTTGTTCTGGGTCTTCCTCTTCTTCTTTTCCTGCTTTGTGCAAACTCCAATTTCAGTTGATTTATTTCCGCTTGATTCCTTTCTTGGTCAAAACGGGCCACGTTTTTTTTAAGTATTGAGTGTTCAATTTCATAATGTTTTCTCTTGTTACCTTTTACTCACATGAATGAGTGCAACTAAATGATGTCATTTAACTAAAGAACCAAAAAATAATGTGAAGAGAAGAATATCGGCAAACTATAAATTACATTAAAAACATTAGATTTGTGAAAGTGATAAGAATATACCTACACAATTAATTTTGTATTTGGAATATAATGGTATGTTTTTTCTATAAAAATATATTTATGTAATGCAATACCAATTGCAGTGTAAAAGCCTAAGGTGCTCAGTCAATGAAGTTTAAATGGAGCGCCCACAGAACTGTTAAAAAGTAGATGTGTTTTGGCGGATTATTTGCTACTGCTTCAATAATTTTGAGTTTCATTCAATTTTGATTTATTTTGTGATTTTGCAATTTGTTGTTACCTGAGAACTTCTATTTTAGTTGTTTGTAATCAATTTCTACTACAACTCACAATGCTATTTAAGGGAAGTGTTCCTTGAAAAAATTTATTAAAATCTCCGTATAGGTTTAACGAAATCGCTAATAGAAAATGTTGAAAACTGTAAAACTTAAAATCTTGTAATGTAATCACATGTTCTAGAAATTAATTATTCATAACAACTATACAAAAATCAAATGGTTCCCTTACTTATAATTCATATATTCGTATATTTAAGCAACATTGAAAAATGCATGTTCTAAAATTGTCTTCAAAACTAAAGAAAAGTTTGATATTCATTTTAGAATATAAGACAAAACTGTATACAATATTTAGAGATTCTAACCCCTAATAAGTGTTCTTAGTCGCACAATATCAACATTACCTACATTTGATGATCTACCTCTATTTTTACTTGATTTTGCATTTTACCATCGTTTATATATTTAATTTATACTAACTACAACATTCAAATATTAGAAAAATATTGTTGTGTCTTATATTCCTCTATATCTTAAAGCTCTTTTTGTTCTATGTTTTGTTATTTTTGTAAATAAATATAGCTAGCATTAATTTCTTTATTATCTCATTTTAATCTAATTAGAAATATCTAAAACCTTACTATGGTCAAAGTTTCACATCAAAAATGTCTAAGGAACACCATTATTATTCTACTTTTTTCAATAAAAACTTCGATTTGAGAACTTGTTCTCTACAAATCAAGGTATGCCATGTAAATTAATCTCTTTTAACATAATGACGGTATTAGATTTTTGTTTCGATACAGGGCAGCGGCAAGCCGCTTATACATATTTCATCAGAGCGGTATAAGCCACTGCTCTGAATCGAAACAAAATATATCCCTTCGTAGGCCAATAATTATCGAAATAACTATTTACAGACGTAACAAAGTCATCTAATAACAACAAAAGAAATCATACGATTTCCTACCTGGCGAAACTGAATTCAAATGTTTACCACTGTGCCTTCTACAACTTGCAAAGCAAACAGTTTGATGAATTACTCGGCAAAGGAATCTAAAATATGCATTCCACCTGCTTTTCATCATGGTCAAAATTCGTTGTGAATTCAGTTTCTGGTACTCCAAACAGAGTAAAGAAATAAAACATAATGATGGTATTAGATTTTTGTTTCGATACAGGGCTTATACGTATTTCGACCTTTTTAGGTCTCATCAGAGCGGTATATGTCACTGCTGTATCCGTGCACGTCACAATTTATATAAAGTGACGTCACTTATATTTAAAATTTCCAGAACTTCAACCTTTTCAAAGGTTGATTCAGTTGATCGAGTTCAAATTTTCCTAACACAGGTAATAATACGAAACCCATACGGAACTGCTCGATCTTTCATAGGCGTCAACATGGTATAATAATCAGATAAATGTAATCATTATTATATTGGGAATTTTAGAATTATATTGATTAAATAACCAAAAGCATTTGTTATTATTAATAATATAAATTTTATGAAATAACTCTTCAAGTCTAATATTCCACAAAACAATAATTTTAATTAAATATATTAGACAATTGTACACAACTGATATGGGAATACTTCAAATTTTTTGACAGTTCAACGTGTGGCAAAATTGTTTAAAGTGTTGCCGCTTTTTTAGAGTAAGAATGTTGTTTATGTTTTGATTTCTTACACAATTTGATCATAATATATTATATATTAATAAATTGTATTTATAAATACATATTAAATTTAGATTAATAGCTTTAAAAACTAATTATTGTTGTGTATTGTGATTGTGCTATGCCAAAACAACTAAATAGTCTGTAGAAAGCTGATAAGCTTTCATATAAGATAGATTATTTTGAACAAGAAATAATGGCGGGACGTTTTTACTATTAATGCTCTAAATAGAGGTAAGTTTAAAATTTAGAATATACAATTTTGTATTAAAATGTTTTCTTATGTATTTTAGTGTGTTGCAGTAGTCTTAAAACTAAGTGTATTATTTACTGTTATATAATAGTTTGACAAATAGTTGACATTTTAAAAATTCCTCAGTAACTAACTATTCTGATGTTTTGGCAACTCTGTGGGTTTCTGACGTCGTAAATCTTGAATGAAGTGCACGCATTTTTATATGAAAAATACTATATCATAGAATCACCCCCCAATGCCAAAAATATAAGGATGAAACAGATCAATTTATTCAACAATTACATGATCTAATGTACAGGCCCCATTTAATATCCTTAGTCTCTTAGCTAATGGAAATGAGAGAATTTATAATGCATTAGTAAAATTTCTGTTAAGTACCAAAATAGTCTCGTAGTGTCAACTATCAAAAAAATATATGTATATGCAAAATTGTGGTGAGCAACTTGGACAGTCCATAGATTGATGTAAATATAGATAAAAAGGAGATAATACAAAAAAAGTGTTTTGAATTATGTGTACCGTTTTTTTGAACACATTGATGATGTTGAAAAGATGCTATATTTAACTTGTATCTTATTTTAATTTTAGTTCTTAAAGCATATTATTCAGCTCTTCGTTATTGATATTTTATGGACTTTACAGTCATAAAAGTTACAGAGATACTGAAAAAATTTGTCACAGATTTTATCATCATCATTCTGGCTTTACAACCCTGCCTGGACCTTAACTTCCTCAAGAATTTTTCTCCAGTTGTTCCTATTCACAGCCTTTCACTACCAAGCTTGTATTTCCATATTTCTCATGTCTTCATCAATGTTACCAAGAAACCATGTTCTAGATCTCCCTCTTATTCTCAATTGCCTATTACATTTAGTAATTTTTTGCTCTGTGTGTTAAATTTTGACCAACTGGAAATTACTATACAACCAAACACACAAGCTTACAGGCAATATTTAAACAAAAAATATTCGCATGCAGTTTATTAACAAAATAAAACTGCATAACAAATGCAAGTTTATTTTTGAAACTTTATAGTTGTTTATAGATTAATTAATAATATAATAGATTAATAATAAAGAGAATAAGAGAATAAGATAAATAATAAATAATAGATTAATTTTATGGAGCAGAAAATTGGATATTAAACAAAAGACATCAGAGCAGAATTCAGGCAGCAGAGATGAAATACCTCAGAAGAACGATAGGAGTAAAAAGAACTGATAGAATCAGAAATGAAGAAATAAGAGAAAGACTCAAAATCAAACCGATACTCGAGTCAATCAAAGAGAAAAAATTGGCAGACATCTAAGCCAGATGGACAATAATAGACAAGTAAAAAAAGTGTGGTACGCCAAACCAATAGGGAAGAACAGAAGAGGAAGACCCATTAAAGAATGGAACAGTGACATCTCGTAGATACTGCAGAGTAAGGGTAAGACTTGACAGGAAGAAACACAGATGGCATCCAATAGGAAGGAATGGAGAAAGTTCGTTAAGAGCTAGGACACCTCAGAAGACTGTCAAATATTGTAATTTAATTGAATTGTATTTTAAACGGCCCAACACCGAAAGGTACAAATGGGTCTACTGATTAAGTAAGTAAGTAAATAAGTTATAGATTAATATTTGTCCATGGAAAGTTTTTAATAAAAATTAATGCTCTATTATTCATGATTATTCTTCTTTTTTCAATTAAAGAAGTCTACATGAAGTTTTTTGAGCTAATAATAGAGAGAGGTAGGTTGTGATAAAGGACTAATTATAAAGGCCATATGACACTATGCATTTTCTTGTATCATTTCTTATATCATTTCTGATATAACAAAAAAATGGATAGTGTCATACAAGCGTATAGTTCTTATATCAGAAACGATACAAGAATTTGTGTCTACTGCAGTTTCTTGTAGAAGAAATGCGCCAATCTGTGCGCAAAAACATAAAACTTCTGTCATAATGGCGGCTGGAGAATTTTGATATACAATTAGACCAAGCAGACATCAGAGAAAAGTGCCCACCAACAATAACCAAGATTAGAACAGCAGTAGCCAAATTGAAAAACAATAAATCACAGGGATTGGATCAAATAGCATTGGAACTAAGTACTCAAAGTAGGAGGAGATGTATTACTAAAAACAATACATAACTGCTTTAAAAATTCATGATGAGTTTTAAGAATATTTTATATCTCCAAATAAGAGAGTAGAATTTCAAGAGCATGCCATTGAAACACATAATTTGTAAAACAAGCAAATAAATTATTACAACCAAATTATTTATTATTTCTGTCTTCCATTACAGCCTGTTGAATATCTTCAAAAATTGTGGTTTCCAATAATTTAGTTTTAATATTGGGACATTTGATTTGTTTCATTTTTGAACCACAGTATTTAAAAAAATAATCAGTAGCATCTGGCTTGGGGTCCTCAGGTACTAGGTACTGCAGTTCTATTTTTATATGTGTCAAAATTTCCACCAATTATGTGCCGAATCACATACAATTTCCGGTAAAAGAACTTGCATAGTGTCATACAGAGCACAAATGTACATGCAAAAAACGATACAAGAAAACATAAATAACTTTCTATATCAGAAATGATACAAGAAAATGCATAGTGTCATATGGCCTTAAGGTAAATTCAGAAATACTGTGATTCAACTTATTTTGAGAGATTTACTTACATATTTTAAGAAAATGGCTCAAAACACAAAATACTATTTATAGATTTATTGGACTATATAGATTACATGGCCATAACATTAACAAATCTATAAAAAATCTTTGGTGGCAATTCTACTGACTACTGAATCTAACATTGGAGTAACACTAGACTCTTTATCACCAATTTTATAAGTCTTCCTTATCAACTCTTTGTCAGTAAATTCAGATAGTCTATCTAAAGGCACCTCATCACCTTCAATGTGTTTATAAATTTCTTCATCATTATCCCCTTTACTAACAGTCACAACTAAACCACTAGTACAATTATCTGTAAAACCAAAAGTTACTAAGTTTGAACTATTATTTTTACTATTACCTAAACAATATAGCACTTCCACATAACAATTTCTATTTAATATTTCACTGGTAAACGCCTTATTAACTGCAGCAACGACTTGAAAGGGATCACATATCAATGATGGTTTGACTATAGTGCATTTTAATTCACCCTTCACCAATTTTTCCCTTAATTGCGATGCGTTTTTTATACGAGTGTATAGTTTTATATAAACTTTCTGTTGTGTTTCTGGATCTATCTCCATTATAAAGTTAGAACAGAACACAGGAATAAATAATAAATAAATAAAATAAAAATAAGAGGTTATGAAGATAAATACATTTTCTTCTTAGTGAATCTACTGATTACTGGCCTGTTACGTCTAAGTATTTAACCAGAATTTTGGAAAAATTAAATATTTTTTTTTTAATTCAATATTCACAATTTGATTGCCAAATATATAGTCCTTATTTCAAAAGTATGCTTATTATTAAGTTGATTTTTGATATATTTTAACGAATGGTTTTTTAAATTTTGATCTAACAAAGTACATTATAATAAAGCGGAAAAGTTTACATATTTCAAATATTTTTGGCGTGATAATAAACTGGATAATATTTGATTTCAGAACAGAAATCAAACTTGGTTTAATATGTCTGAATTTTAGGTAATATGCGTTCCAAACATAATCAGCAAAATCTTCCGAACCTATTAAACATATCATAGAAGGACAAGTGAATATTTAACGGAATCGAAAAAAGCTGAGTTCAATTAAATTTGTGTTTTTATTATTTAAACCATTCAACACCTCCGCTTATATTCCCCACAGACCATATATACTCTCGGCCAGTGATATTCCCCGATATATTCCCTGAAAAAAAAAAGAAACAAACATCACGCTAGTTGTCACATGTCAATATAGTAATAAATATGTCAGTCCAATATTTGCCATGCTTCTTACTGCATTAAATAATTATTTATTGCGTATGAAGAAAACTTAATATACTTGATCGAAAGTTACTGTTGCATTTACTGCGAAGTTATCTGAGTTATTCAGTTGAAAAATATGGGTGAATTGAGCGTTAACGGCAATAATCCTGAAAAGGAAAAAGATGAAAACATTACTGATAAGGACTTACCTTTAAGTTTTGTAGAAAGCAGACATATAGAACCAATAGTAGGAATTGATTGTATTACACATATGTGGAGAATGAAAGAAAGGGTTAGTTCTTATATTTACATCAAAATATTAAACATTCCAAAGATAATATTCCCATGTAGTGTAAGTTCTCCTTGGGGATTGTTTAGGTCTGCAAATCAGTTTCCTGCCTCTCCTTTTATAACATTGAAATCTATTGCTACTTGTTGTAACGCTACTTACAGGTTTCTTGAGTAGTATTTAATTAGTTGGAAGCTATCTTTAAATACAGAGTATTTAGTGTTTATATGTTGTTTGATTGGAAACATACCATAGTGTGTCTTATTAAGTATCTTCAATTCTTTACGTATTTATGCAATAATATACTCTGCTATCTAGTATATTCCAAAATAATTGGTGCTAGTTAATTGTTGTTTTTGTGTATATAATGAAGTATGCACAAGGACAATATTTTTCAGGGTAAAAAGATAAATACAAAGATTCTTAAAGATAATTGGTTTTGAACTAAGTACCAGGCCAGCAAAAATGGAATAATCATTTTGACCTAACACATCCCTGAATGACCACTTTTATTTTTTTATTATCAATAATACTGACAGTTCATGCGATTGCAATAGTATAAATATTATAGAAAAGATCTTTGTCTTCACTCTCTGAATGCTGCAGAATTTCAGAAACAAGTTTATATCTGTATTATCTTTTTAAACTTTCAATCTCTCCTTGGTCCATCAGTTGCACTAAGCTCGTCACATTAGGAGGAAGACAAACTAATTTTATATCATCTACATTGCAGTTGTGATGATGTGTTAGAGCATTATCCAACACTAGAACTTCTTAGATTGGCAAGTTTACACTTTTTAATGTTTTTTAGTTTTGGAACAACTCTAAATTAAACCACTCTTGAAAACTGACCAGATTTTTATCTAATTCCATTTTCGAGCAAAACTCCTCTATGGAACACCTATCTCTTTGTCAGATACTTACAGTGCTTTTTTCAACATTTAATTATGTACAAATTTTCGTCACTGACTCATCATTATCAATCCGCTTTGGCACTGTTAAACCTGTATCCATTGAAACTATAATTCTGTTGTGCTTTGTACTTATTGTTAAAGAAAACAATGAATGTACACCCATAAAATAAACACTGTACTGATCAAAACCACAAACTAAGCCTCCTGTTTAATAACGATAGCATGGTTTATAGTTTGGTTCATAGGAATCTCCTGTAATCCAAGGAGAGATCGCCTGGCATGTCCAAGCCAAATCGTCTCGCTGCACCGGTGAATTTTATTGCATTACAGACCTATTAATCCGTGGGCCGCTGAATGCAAAGCCAGTTAGAGGAATTATACTGTATATAAATTATTATTTTGCAATTTAATATAGTAATATTAAAATATTTTATTGCATGTAACTAATTTTTTCTTTTGACTACAATCTACAATGTTAATATCCAAAACACATAAATATTTGTTTCTATACATATTTTATATCAATAATGAATACATATTTGTTAAAATTGTCCATAAATAAGGGTAAAAATTATTAATTGCACTAGAATTGTAAATATTCTAATTACAAATTATTTCTTTACAGATGAAAACAGTCAGTGTTGCTTTAGTTCTATGTTTAAATGTTGGAGTTGATCCACCAGATGTTGTCAAAACACAACCATGTGCCAGATTGGAGTGTTGGATAGGTAAGTAACTAGGAGATCAATAATTTTGATTTAGAAGATCTTAGTTTAGAAAATTGTTTATTTTATATGTTTACTATCAATAAAGAAGTATAATTGAATTCATTTGAAAAATAGTATTAGTTGATAAACTCTATTTGACAAAAAAGCAACATTTTTTAAGTATTACATAATTTCAAAAGTAGTGAAATATTGAAGCAGACATTTAATAAATTAATTTATATTTTAATATTTAGTATGAACTTTTAGCCTAAAGTATTAAAGTTCTTGTGGATCTGCTGAATACCATCATAGATAAAAACTTTACAATGAAGTAAAAACTACTCTGCTTGTCTTGGTCACTTTGCAGTACAGACTCTTTTCTAAGAAGTAAACATCAGTGTTCGTTTGGTGTGATATACTCCATTCGCTTAGCTTGGGCATATTTTGACAGATTCATTGTCGGAAACCTACAACACAACAATTACTACTTCTCAGTATTAATAGCTCAAGTATCCTACTATTGTAGACTTATTTCTTTAAAAAAAGAAGAATTATTCTAAATAGTGGAAGTGTATACTAAACCCATTAAATTTTGGGTAGTATATATTTAAAAAATATATTTTAGTTGTTATAATTTAACATAACTATTTATTATATGGTGCAGATAAATAAATATTGATTGTCAGTAATTCGCAAAGTTCTATTTTATTTACTATTTAGTTTGTTTACTATTAATATTGGCTATGAGTACGTATGCTTGGTTGTATAGTAATTTCTAGCCACTTCTAGTCAAAAAGTAACTAACTTCGCAAAAAAATAATTACTAAATTCACTAGACAGTTCAGACTGGGAATAGCGAACCGAGTATACCTTTTGTTTGTTGTTTAGCTTATCAGCAGTACTAGAACATTTTTAAACACATGTTTAATTTAAGTTTAAAATAGATTAAATACTAAATTGTTAGAATGTAAAGTTGATCCCTGAATCCTCGAATGATTGGATGCAGAACAATAAAAATTGATTGATACCGGTACCTACGAATAAATAATAATTATACATCTTAAGAATAATATTAATTCGCCAAAACCAAATTATATATTATTAAGTTGAATATCATTTAAATTACTTACATATGTTGCAATCAATTAAAAGGTTTTCTTACAGTTCACCTTCACTGTCATCACTCTCACCTCTGTTAAAACTGTCGTCACTGTCACCACTGTTAATGTAAATTACAACTGGTTCTATTTCTTCCATTAAAATATTTATTTCCCACATACTTTGTTGGAATTTCTTACTTTATTTCTTACATTAAAATATTTATTTCCACTTTAACTGAGGAGGAGGTGGAGTAACTTGATTATAACCTTCACAGATTAATTTACTCACTTCAGCCTGGAGTTTTTGCCTGCTACATATCTTTTTACTTCACTCCATACCAGTTGAATTGGATTCAATTTGCAGTGATATGGAGGTAGTCGTAACAATTTAACATTGTTCTGTTTTGCAACAATTTCTTTATTGTATTGGTAATTTTTTTCAATTTCCTCGAATGATAGGATGCATTGTCCATTACCACAACCGTTTTTTTTTTGGTAGGGTTGATAGAAGTTGGGTCATAAACCAATTTTCAAAAACAGTGTCATCCATTTTATTGTAATCTGCGGTGATCTTTTTTGCCAAAAAAGTGCATTCGGCTCCTTCGTCAAATCCATTTTTACTTCCTGCGTGCACTAATACAAATCGTGCACCACGAGCAGTAGGAGCTTTTAATCCTGTGGTCAAACCAAGAATAAATTCGTCTCGGTGTGATTTTACATTACTTTCGTCCCATACACTAATAACGCTGCGTCCAATATTTACCCACGATTCGTCAATATAAACTATTTTGAAATTTTCTCCGCTGCACCTGCGAATTTGATAAAGATATTGATGGCGCCAGAATATAATCTTAGGTTTTACTATTACGATTGACTTCCTATCTCTTTTTGCAAACACAAATCTCATGTCCTTCATCGATATATACAGCGTTGTTCTTGAAAAATGGGGTAAATCCTCATCCTCATTTACTGTAGCTACAACAGTTGACAATGTAGTAGGTATGTTTTTCAAGAAAAATCTGTGGATTTTTCTACGGATAGCGCTTCTAGTTCGTTCATCGTAGGTTTTTATCTCGCAATGTAGACAGATCTCTACCATTTGTTCGTTTCTTTCCTGGTTGCAATCCAATAGCCGAAGAACTTTCTTTTGCTTCAGCATAAATTGTTCTTTCGGAAATACCTGTTTCTTCAGATATCTGTTTGATTACCATTGAAAGTGAATGGTTTCCTTAATTTATTCGATAATTTACCAGATTCATCAACATCTGTTTTCCTCAACATGTAGTGCCTTTCTCTGTGAATGTTTCACAATATTCTCCATGGCAAAATAACAAAAATAACACAATGACAATTGTTGAATAACAATTTAAAAGCATGCAGTAATAAATACAGATCAACAATTTTCTAAACATGACCTCTTTTAATTTTAATTTTTCTTGTCCTCACTAAATAATATTTTCTCCGATAAACATTAGCTTATGTAAAGGTAGTTACACTAATAGTAATAATTAAACAGCAATTTAGGTGAAAACAACTGATACACTTAAATCATACTAATTATTAGAGTAATTTACGTGAATAAGCAAGGAAAATTAGAAAATGGATATTTAGTTAAATATTAATCACAGGCTAAAAATAATATCCAAATGCTATATCGTTAATATCCTATAAATACCTTTCATAGTATCTATGAGTTAGTTAAAAATAATAAAACCTAAACACAGATTTTCAAATCAAGGTGTTTGGGACTTCTGGAATATTCTATTTAGACGAACTTCAAGTGTTTCCACCTACATAATACTGGCAGCACTGAGCTCCCAGGTTCTGTAAGATTTACATAGCCCTATAATGCTTCTACTGCAAAGTGACTGAAATGCGCTTATAGTGTAATTGGTATAATATACTATAATATACTGTAATTTACTATAATATGGTATAATATACTATAATAATAAAATATTAAATTAAAATCTAAATGGATTACAATTGTTCAAATTTTTCTGAACAAACATATTCAGTTTTATCAGACCATCTTCAGTGAACTTTGAAGTACTTATTATTGATAATATTAAACGACCTATTATTGATAATATTAGAGAATTAACTTTCTGAAGTTGTTATGCCCTACTCGAAACTACACCCATATCTGGTTTGGTTTGCAGACACCAGCCAATTCTTGATTTGGCTGGTATTTTTATTTCATTATAAAGTTGTTTAAGTATTATATTTTTAAAACAAATATGACTAGCCACCATAAAATTTAGATAAACATTTCAATCATGAATAGACTATTAATTAATGAATCACTATGAATGAATCACAAGCAGCCTGTGAACTTCAGATTTTTAGTTTGTGTTAAATAAACAAGTTTATTGAGAGTTATGTTAGACACTTTTGTAATTGAAAATGCAACACTTTAAATTAAAAAATTTAAATTCACACCTATTTATATTTACACTACTGTAAAGTTTTTATTTCCATATAAAAATTAATTTAACTCAAAGTAAAGTTTCTGCATAGTGATGTAAAATACCCAGATATTTATGAATTATGAGAAATAAAAACACTTCAGATTAGTTGAGACACCACTAACCACTCCTGGCACTGTGGTGAGCCACAATGGTATAGTTTTTCATATGTCACAATTCTACACAATCTGTTTCAGATCAGTTAACATGTTTTAGATCCTCTCGTAGTTTGCTCTTTCACTAGAGGATCTCTCGGTCACAATTTTCAACAACAGTTGATTGTCATCTTCTAAATACATCACTTTACCAACTCTGTGTTTTTAACTTGTCCTCAAGTCACCGAACTTTTTGTTAAATACTGACAAGATTCGTTTGGTCACCAAGACGCCTTGGGTGACACAATGAGCTATGGGAACATAGCAACAACATTTTTTGCGAGCGATGGCTGGTTGGCACGCTGGAAAAAACGTGAGACGAATGGAAAAATAAATTAAAAGAATTAATTAAAAAGAAAGAATTACTGCCCGAACAGGTCTACAATATGGATGAGACTGGACTAAACTTTAAGCGATTGCCTGTAAAAACATTTGATGCCAGTAATGAGAAATCAGCTGCTGGATTCAACATGAACAAAGAGATAATTACTATTGCTGTTTATTGTAATGCCTCTGGAACTCATAAGATCCCCCTGCTCGTAATCGGAAAGGCTAAGAAACCTCGAGCATTCAAAAATGTTAACGTTTCTTCACTCCCAGTATGCTATAAAAATCAAAGATCGACCTAGATGGACGCCTACGTGTTTAAAGATTGCTTTATCAATGAATTTTGTCCTAGTGTAGCAAACTATTTAACAAGCTTAAAGTTACCAGTCAAGGCTATTTTGGTGTTGGATACATACCAACATATCCTAAAAATATTCAGAGTGAAAAGGAGCCTGGAATAAAATGTATTTTTCTTCCACCAAATGTAACAAGTATCATCCAACCAATGGATCAAGGAGTGATCGAATGTCTTACTATAGGAAAAAACTACTTTCAGAAATCTTGGCTAAAATGGAGTTAGATAACAAAGGCCTAATCGATGCTTTGAAAGACATAAACATTAAAGACGTTTAAATGAAATGACGCTTTTAATGAAATACAAAGTTCAACATTCGTAAAATCTTGGAGAAATGCATGGTCTAACATAGAAAAAGTGATTGAATCCAGTTCTAATCCTGATGAAACCCCTTTGGAAGAGCCAGATGATATTACATCTTTGATGAATGACTTGCAAAAATTCTCAGACTCGAATGATATTCAACTGCAGGATTGTCAAGAATGGATTGTTGGAGCTGATGATGATTTGACCAATGACAATTTAACAGATGAAGAAATCGTACAGGCTGTTATGCACGAAGATCAAGTAGACGAAGAGGTTGAAGATGAAGAAGGCAATACTGTTAGTCATGCTGATGCGAGAAACGCTCTACAACTGGCTTCACTGTACATTGAGCAACAAAATATGTCAACAGCGGCAGATGTAATGTTCATTATAAAGTGGCGTGACTACGCATTCAAGAAAACAATGGAACATAAAAAACAAAAGAAAATCACAGACTTTTTTTAGTACATTTTACATTCATAATTATGTACATACATACACATGTATGTCATAGTGACATGCCATTTTTTATCAGTTTGCTGTTTGTACGGCCCCAGGTCAGATGGTACGCATTCGCATTACAGCCAATGATTAACTGCAGTCCATTTTTCCTGCAATCTCTCACTAGCTGTTCCAACTCCCTTGATGGTGGTTGTTAGGGATCATCATATGGGAGGTATGCTGATCCGAGAACTATCAGGCCCCCGATTGTCTTTAAGGATACCTTTTTAAGTTTATAATATGCCTTTAAATGGGCCGCCCTCAATGCTTTAAATGAGACCTCGTCAATCTTTTGATTTTTCAACGACCAGTCTTCTGTCTTAAGGTCTTGATTTTGCCTCTTTAGATCTGCCTCTGATGGTTTCTCTATCAGCCTCTTTCTCGGGGACGCGGGTGAGGACCATGGAGCGCTTGGGTATATTATTTTAATCAACTATATTTAAGTTTGCTACCTCTCACAGGCTCTTCATACTCCTCACCACTTCAGTAGTTCATTTTTTTGGGCCCCTTCGCTAAACGATTTTTTATGGAACTTCATTCTGACCTTCAATAGGAGCCTCATCAACTGCTTGTTCCAGTTTGTTAATGATCACCATCTGCTTTAGCCCGATCTAGTTAATAATCAGCTTGGTGTCTGTGTGTTACCACTGTTCTGGATACTTTTGTCACTTTACTTTATGACCCAGTCTGCTCTTTGGAGCCCTTTGGGGTTTCTTAGCAACTGCGGGGAGGCGGGGGGGTTACCGATTTGGTTTTCTTGTTTCATGTTCCATTTTTCCCTTTTTCCTCAGCTTCCTTTGTCAGACTCCAGAGAGACGATTTTGAGACTTATTTATTTTTAAATTTAAAAATCCTAAATTATACTTTATAATTTCGAATTTTCAAATTGTAAAAAATAATTCTTTGATGTACGTGCGAAAAAGAAATTCTAGCGTACTAACGAGATCAGGGATTGGTTTTTGATCGAAACACCTTAGAATTTTTTGGGTTTTTTCTCCCACTGATTGACTTTTAATTAATTTTATTTATGTTTTAATTATATTATTTGTAGATTTGTATCCATTTACATTAAAAATTTGAATCACAATATTTTTTCTAAAACGATTTAGTTATTAAAAGTTAAAATAATATTTCATTTTCTTAAAACATATATGGGTACATGAGTAGGATTTGATCTCTAATTTGATAAAATACAAAAATTTAATGCTAAACATTCTAGCATACGATCATGCGGTATCTACATAATAAAATATCTAATGTTTTACTGCTCCACTCTTTCATATTTTAGAAGCAGTAATAGCGCTCAAATGAGCGCTGCCTAGTGATACGGTAATAAACTAAAATCTTGTTCAACTCGTGTAACTTCAGCCGAGACTAAAATGACAGTGAAATGTCCTATATTCTTTGTCTACTTGATTCTCGCTGATGTTAGACTCTACTTTCTCAAATATTCTGTTTTAAATAACTCAGAAAAATATTATGCATTTGCTATAACTTAATCCGTACGCTAATTGCAACTTCCTGCTCACTTTGCGATTGATATGGTAATAGTGATATACTCCATTCGCTTAGCTCGGGAATATTTTGACAGATTCATTTTCGGAAACCTACAACACAACAATTCCTACTTCTCAGTATTAATAGCTCAAGTATCCTACTATTGCAGACTTCTTTCTTTAAAAAAAGAAGAATTATTCTAAATAGTGGAAGTGTATACTAAACCCATTAAATTTTGGGTAGTATATATTTAAAAAATATATTTTAGTTGTTATAATTTAACATAACTATTTATTATATGGTGCAGATAAATAAATATTGATTGTCGGTAATTCGCGAAGTTCTATTTTATTTACTATTTAGTTTGTTTACTATTAATATTGGCTATGAGTATGTGTGCTTGGTTGTATAGTAATTTCCAGCCACTTTTAATCTGTCAAAAAGTAACTAACTTCGCAAAAAAATAATTACTAAATTCACTAGACAGTTCGGACTGGGAATAGCGAACCGAGTATAAGTGATATATGGCCTGGTTTCTGGTAACCAACTACGACTTAGCTCGCTTATAAGAGAAATTGTGAGAAATGTTATATTTCTTTGTTTGATTTTTATTTCTTTGCAATAAAAGTGAAATTTGTTGGATCTAGTGTATTGTCAACAAAAGATGTTGGTACTGTAAAAGTGATAGCCCCATTTTTGAATAATTTCAATACATCCATTTTTTTCTATTAGAAAAATAACCTAACTTTTAATTTTTTTATCCTTATTTATTTGTGACTTCTTTAATAGACTTCTTTGTATATATAAAGTCCTGTATTTTTGTTTATTTGGGAAACATTTATTTGCATTTGTTTTCTATCAGTTTATCTTAATGACACATTATGTTCGTCTACAGTTCAAAGTTGAACCCCTATCAGCATGTTGGAATTTATTCCTAATAGATCATTTAATTGTTAATTAATTTCTTTATTAATTAAATAATATTTATATTTTCTTTTAATTACCATTTATTTTATGTGAAAAGAAACGTCTGTACCTTTAAGTTTATTAAATGATGTTACTTTTCTGCGACCGGTTGAGTTTAAAATGTATACTGCATCATCAGGCCTATGAAACTAATAGTACAAGATCCCACTGCAGGATCATTACGTTCATAACGAACTTCATCAAACTCACATTATTATATACATTTAAAATTAGGAGAATACATTGATAATATGTTGCCAGTCAAAAAGTGGCCGCAAATATTTTTAATTCGATTAATAGTAATTAGTTTTTGAAAAATATTTTATTTCGTTTATTTATTTTTTACATGAAATACGCTGCTCATGACATGCATGTTTTTTATACCAAATTAAAGCTAATTTTTTCTTATATGATGATATAAGGTGCCTGAGAAAAAATGGCCGAAAATTAGGGTTACCAGCTGTTAAAAACGCGAGGTATCAAAGATAATAGAGTTAGGGCGAAATGAGAGTGGTTTGACAAGTGATAATATACATATAATATATATATATATATATATATATATATATATATATATATATATATATATATATATATATATATATATATACTCACACAATTGATACTTCAAACCATTAGCGTTACGCGCCTATTATTTTATCTTTGATTCCTTGATTTCAACTGGAAGTGGCTGGAAATTATTATACAACTAAGTAGACATGCTCATTGTCAATATTAATTGTAATTTAAAGGTAAAAATTATTCACTTGCAGTTTAGTAACAACATAAAACTGCATCAATTAAGGATTAAATTTCAATTTTTGAAAAACTGTCTTGGAAAATGCCATAGGTTTTGAACAATATGTAAGAAATATACAAATTGCTACTTCCATTTTTTTTATTAAACGCAAATTATAATTTATTTTTTCATTGCTAGACCCGACCACAATGTCTTCATCTAAAGCTCTAGAAAAAATTGGTCAGAGCCTTCAAACGCAGTATGAGAGATGGCAGCCAAGGGCAAGATATAAACAATCCTTGGATCCCACATCTGATGAAGTGAAAAAATTATGTACATCATTACGTAGAAATGCAAAAGAAGAGAGAGTACTCTTCCATTATAATGGTCATGGAGTTCCTAAACCAACGTCAAATGGAGAGATATGGGTGTTTAATAGAGTAAGTATATTGTTGTTATTTATTAGGCGTAGAATTTATGGGAGTTTCGCTTTCCTCGAATTTTACTCTGCATAATGAGTTGTAATAATGAGTCTCTCATAACATGCCCTAGGTACTAAAGTTTTCGTTTTTTGATAATCGATATTATTTGTGCTTCATTTCCTATCATTCGAGCTACTTCAACGTTTGACAATCTTTGAATCCCTGATGTTAGTAGGATTCTTTTACAACACCAAAATTCAGGCAGTCAATTTATTTATATGCACTTGATTTAATATTACGCCTCCATGTCATTAAGAAGAGTACCTAGGGTACACGGGCATACTTACTAAGCATCCTTAGGCGTAGCTCTTTCCCATATATCCCTAGAACATAGACATTTTTAACCCTCCATCGCATATAATGCTTTTGTGTACATTAAATCATATTAAAACTTTAAATCATGGCAGATACTTCTTTTAGTATCTGCCATAAGTGGTACCATTTGTCTCTTCCGAACGCTTTGCGATAATCTATAAAACAAATGTATAGTGGGATATTGAATTCCCTAGATTTTTCTATTATTTGTCTTATGTTAAGAAGATGTTCTCGAGTACCTCTACCGTTGGTAAATCCAGTTTGCTGTTGGGGTATTTCTCTTTATAGGAAAGTTTTCAGTCTCATTGATTATGTGTAGTCATTATCTTGCTAGCATGTGAGATAAGGGAGATGGTTCTATAATTGTCGCATGTATGGAAGCTCTTTTTTATGTATTATCGTTATTGTAGATTTTGTTCAGTCGTCAGGTCATTGCTTGGAATTCCACATAATATTACAGATCAAGTGAATCAATTTTATTCCGGTTTCTTCTATGGTTTTGAGCATATCTGCCGTTATCATGTCTGGACCTGGTACTTTGTTATGTTTGAGTTTACAGATACCATTCTTATTTCATTCTTAAGTATTTTAGCTTCTACTTCGATTTCTTCATGGGTTTGGTGAACAAGTTCCTGGCGTTGATCATTTTTATATAAATCCCGGTAATATAATCTTCATGTCCTGCTATATCTTCTTTTTGGTTATAAAGGTTCTTGTTTGGTTTTTAACGGCCCAAGCTCTGGCTTCAAAGTCTCTGGTTATGTAGCGTAATTTTCTAAATAGATCTCTCGGCTGATTGTTTTGTTTGTGGTTTCCAATTTCATTACATATATTGTGATAGTATTGTAGTTTATCAGCCTTGCATCCTTATTTTATTTCTTTGTTGAGATTTCTTAAACTAGTTTTTTCCTTTCACTATGTACATCACTTTTCACAAATATTTGTTCTATTCTCAATTATTTTAAGAGTTTCATCTGTTATCCAGTGTTCCTGTTTCACAGGATGATTTAGCTTTAGGCGATTAATTGGTGTTGTTATAATATACAATGTTTAATAGTCTCCCATATTTCTTATGATGTACCCTTAAGAATAAGGACATCCTTTTTTGTACTTCTTGGAGAAGGTTCTCCTTCTTTTTTAGTTCTATCCTGGATATGATCCGACTGTTTGCATTGGTAATCTCCAGCGAATATTAGTGAGGAAATTTGATTTCTAGACTTATCTCAGGGGCTTTTCCAAGTATAAAGTCGGCATACATGGTCTTTAAATCGAGTATTCATAATAGAATAGTTATTTCTGATAGCAAACTAATTAAGCAGTCTCCTCTTTCATTTCTCTGACATATGCCGAACTTTTAAACTGCGTTAAAGGCACGGCATATTAAGGTTGGCTCCTTATTTGTAATGTTGGCAATTGTTTCCAATTATTCGTAGAATTCCTCGACTTTTATGTCGTCTGCTATGCTAGTTGGTACATAAACTTGTATGATATTGAGTTTACTTGGTTTGCTTCCAATTTAAGGAGAACTATCCTATCGCTCACAGCTTTGAATTTGAGGACGGATGTTTGTAATCTTAGTGAGACTAGAATGGCAACACCTGTATAGTTCTGGGTTTCACCGTCAGAGAAGTAAACAAAATTGCCATTATGTATACTAAATTGGCCCTCTCCTAACAAATGCGTTTCAGCTAGTCCAGAGATTTCAATGTTATATCTTGCCAGCTCTCTTACAGTAATTGACAGCTTACCTGTGATTGTCTTTAGGCCTTGTACCTGTCATGTACCGACATTAATTAATTTTCTGTGTTTTAATTTCTGTGGACCAGTAGCTGAATTTCCACACGATGCCTGATCACTAACATTCGCTTGGCCGATGGCCAATTTCGCACTACTTCTCCCGGACTCAAGGTAGCGCCGGTCGTCAAACGGGCTGCATGACAACATCCGAGGCATTCTCTTGGACATCACGCATAACTTTCTTGGAAATGATAATGCAATGGATTCCCCTGTCCTATTGCATCGCAGTATCCACAACCATTCTGCTAATACAGCTCCGTTTCTGAAAATCCAATAGCCTATTTAAAGGATTAAGTTACCTGTGTTCCTACAGTAAAATTGTTTACAAACAAATTAAAATGTTTGATAAAAGAGAGGAATGTCTCGATTTACAGTACTCGATTTACAGTACCAGTTATTAAAAATTGTTGCAAATATTAATTAAAAACAATAAATTTCAAGTGAAAATCAATTCACTTTAGATTTTAAAAGTAATGCGGGATAACTCAAATAAAAAACTATTCTAATCCTAAAATTGGTGTTAGTTGAGACGATTTAGCCTAAACTAGCTTTCATGATTTATTTTGTTTTAATTTAATCAATAAATATTTCGTTTTAGACATACACGCAATATATTCCATTGTCAATATATGATCTACAAACTTGGATGGGAGCTCCATCTATTTACGTATATGACTGTTCAAATGCTGGAATAATTGTTGAATCATTTAAACAGTTTGCCAGTCAACATGAATCTGAATATCAAGTAAGTAAATCATTTTATTAATAGTGTACTATAAAAGAATTGCAATTGAAGTAATAATTATTTTCGCTTCCGGCCCCCCATTGGTATTTAAAAATTTTTGGGGTGATTCTTGTCCTGGCTTAGCGGTCAAAGTAAAAAATGTGTCCTTTTTTTATCAAAAATCGAACTGTCGTTGGCATTTCAAAAATGTTGTCGCCGTTCCTTATAATGCGTCTGTTTCGTTTTCGTCCGTATATGGCATTTTAAAAAAAGAGAGCACAAAAAAGAAGACTTTAATAAGGAGTGTAATCTTCCTCGGCCGGTGTTTTGTAATGATACATTATTTTCCAGTCATATTAAAAATCGATGAATACAACAATAAAAAGCTACCGAACAGGAATACCTTAAAGAAAGTGAAACACCGAAAATATTTAAAAAAAAAACGGGCGTGGCAGTCCAGTGGGACTGCCGGTAGAAGTTACACTTCTATACACGCATTCGCCGTTACAAATTTATTTGGGAGTCAATCTTCACAATCATTACATGTGTAATGCTATAGGTAAGACATAGCAGAAAGAGAAACAGAATTAATAACGACTTACTAACAATTAATAAACAACATTTTGATGAAAATGTATATTTTTATTTTCATATATGTATGAAAGGAGTTGAATGCAAAATTTTTTTTACACATACTCTGCAGTAAAATTCATTGTTTATTTTGTTATTAATATAATAATACAATACACATAAAAATGCAATATTCATAGATATTTAAAAATGACAATAATATACATAACTTTTCTACTTACGCATATGTTTAATTTACCATGTAATTATATTAATAAAAAAGTCCTCCCCGACTGGGAGTCGAACCCCGGTCTCCCGCGTGACAGGCGGGGATACTGACTACTATACTACCGAGGACATAACACAAACGTATTTCAAAATTGACAGTTCTGGGTCATACAGTGATTTATTGAGATTATTATTTTGAAATACAAAAGACTAATATAATTATGTACATTTAATAAGTAATACAAGACATATCACATAAATAATAATATTAATAAATATTTTATTAAATATATAATATTATATGTATATATATATATATACATATATTATATATATATATATATATATATATATATATATATATATATATATATATATAATATTAAATATATATACAAAAGGACCATTTTTATATTCGAGAGAGGAAGAGAGAGAAAATATATCTTCTGTCTCTCTCTTACTCATTATCTTACATATGTAATGATTTCACAGATTTACTCCCATGCAAATTTCCAACGTGAAGCGCGCGTATAGAAGTATAACTTCAAAAATTAATTGAGTCGTTCATGCTACAGATATTTAAGGAGCACATTAAGAAAAATGTACGAAATACAGAAAAAAATACCACCGCGACTGTACTGCTTTCCCAAAATGCACAAGGAAAATATTGACCGATTATCAAGAAAAATCTACACACTTTATTAAGAAAACAAAAGATATCGCATAAAGACGAAATTATATACTAGTGAGTTTCGAAGTAGATCCAGTGTTTACCATTGTGCTAATTAGACTAAACTTTTTTAATATTGTCTTATAACAACATTCTTCCGATTAAATTGTGAATTCTATGAACAGACTGATGAGATGACAATGAGAATTCCTTTGAGTTTAGTAATTGAAAACTTTTTTATGAAAAAAATCGAATATGTATTGCTCATGGGCTAGTGAGTTTACAAATTTTCCACTCCATGAATTTACAGCGTTTCCTGTAATTGTGTTTCAATTTACATTGTAACACAATAAAATTAAGGTAATACTCGTTTAATCCTCGAAAAGAGGTAAGTAATGAAGTCACTGTAAATAGAAACCAAATAAAAATTTGCCCAAATTTGTGGAAACTGATTCAACTACACCAAATCCATGGAGCCATAAAGTTGTACTTAAATAATGTTAAAGAAGTTGAATAAAGGGTTGTTATTCTTACTGACGTCACGGAAACGACTGTCACTAAAATATTACAGACTAACTGTCTCCATTAACGTGAGGAATAGTGAGTTTTTTATCCACATAATCATTAGTATCCTCTGAGAGTGTAACAAGTTTCAAAATTTTATACTTTTTTTTTTCTTTTAGCAAAATGTTAACCAACAGACAAAGCTTGCAAATAATCAACCGCCATCATTTAAAAATTGTATACAACTAGCAGCTTGTAGTTCGGACCAAGTATTGCCTATGAATCCAGATTTGCCTGCTGACCTATTCACTGCCTGTCTAACCACGCCCATTAAAGTTGCCTTAAGGTGGTATGTTCTACAGCCCACTTCGAAGTTAATGCCAAAAGTTGACTTGGAATTAATCGACAAGTAAGATATTTGTACCATATATTGTGAAATTAAAGTACATATTGGGTTTTAATTAATTTAAAAACAAGTTGGTTTATGATCATCGTGAACTTTTTATTTAACAATTAAACTAGTAGTCTGTTCTGTCATAAAGTGAGTCGAGTAGGTATCTCGTATAACCACATTAACAGTTTTTCCATAGTTGAAACCAAAAGACCGCAAGGTCTTACTCAATCTAACATTTATCTGGTGAAAGATCTGCGTAACAAAAAATGTTTGTCTGATTTATATTTACATTTTTATATGCAGTAGACGATATCATTATTTCACAATACCTTATTTATTACTCGCTTTGGTACAAAACCTCATAAACTTTGGAAATACCATTTCATTCCAGAAATATAATGAATTATAAAAAACGACTATTTCAATTCTATACTGAATTGGCGCGACAGGGTCGGATCTGCACGTAGTGTAAAGTATATTTAACATGAAATGCATTAGATAGGCTTCGGACAGATTAAGGTATAATGTAATAAAACTAGTAAGTAATTAAATACGATTATATGAAAATTTTAAATAATTTGTGACAAAACCTGGAGAAGCTAATGCCAAGAGATTTGTACAAAATTATTTAAATTTGCTATTTGTACATTAATACTTTTCGACCGCTAATGACCTTGAATGGTTGAAGCGGATGAGTAAATAAAATAATAATTATAAATACCATGCCTTTTTTCAGAATTCCTGGACAAATTACCGATCGAAGAACTATGTTAGGAGAACTAAATTGGATTTTTACTGCAATAACCGACACCATTGCTTGGAATACTTTACCGAGAGGTAAGATTTAAAAATAAACTAATAAACTCTAAAAATCCTCAAAATTTTATATAATTCTAATTATGTTTTCTTTATTTTTAGACTTATTTCAAAAACTCTTTCGTCAAGATCTGCTTGTAGCTAGTCTCTTTCGGAATTTCCTATTAGCCGAAAGAATCATGCGATCCTGCGATTGTACTCCTGTCAGCAGTCCCCCATTGCCACCTACGTTTCAACATCCCATGTGGAATGCGTGGGATCTAGCCCTGGATCTAAGTTTGGGACAGTTACCAGGTATAATTAATAAAGAAGAACCGTTTGAACATTTACCATTTTTTGAAGAACAATTAACAGCTTTTCAAGTATGGCTTGAGTTAGGTAAGTTGAGTTATTTAATGACTTTATTTTAGGAGTAAATCGTTATTAATAAGCGTAAACAATAACGAAATAATTTTTTTTAACTCTATGATCTCGAAATTTGAATCCTTTAATTGCCACTTTGATAATACCACTGGTAGACACGACTTTTTTAACACAGTTCAACCCATTGTTTTCATTTTACCAACACCTTTCTAATAATAGAAACTTTAGTCATAAAGCTATAGTACATCCGCTTATATAGTGGCAGGTAATGAATTTTATGAGGTGTAATATCAAATTTTTAAGTATGAGCTCCATAATTGGGCGCCAATATAACAAAATGAAGATATGCTATGAAAATGCTAGTGTGAAGAACACAAAGAGAATGAATGCATGAGAGTGACCACTAAAAGATCCAAGGATGAAGTTGGCCAATTTGCATGCCCGTAAAAGACAATGGAATATGGAAAAAGTCGAAGATAAACAAACAAATTTAAAGAACTAGAAACCAACAAAAACACAAAATGAAGAATTTCTACTCAAAGTAAAGATTTGTGCGCCAGGGAAGTGTAAAGAATAGCCTTGTGGTCTATATTAAGGCAAGTACTCAAGGTTCCTGAAAAAAAAAACCAAGGATGCTATATAAAATAATATTGTATAAGCAAACCCATTTAATAATATCTGATAAAACCATTTACAATAAATGAACCCTTAATTAATAATTCCCTTCGTTATTGTAATATTTTTGTTGATATCAAGGAACACATAAAAAGAAAGGAATAACACCAGCTTTTAGAACAAACAACAACTCAGGCAAATATATTAAAAACAACAAGAGCCAAAATAAAAAGCATTTGCATAGTGGTGTATACAAACTTAAATGTGGCGACTGCCCAAAAACTTACATCGGTCAAACTGGTAGAACTTTTAACAAACGTATAGCAGAACATAAAAGGGCTTTCAATAATAGATAAATAGATTCTAAAGGGTGTTTTTTTTTAGAGGTATAGAAATAGAAGTTGGCAACACGTTTTTAAGGGGCGGCCATTTTGACAGCTGTCAGGTGATTATTATTTACTTTAGTTTGACATTTCAATATGAATAGACTGACGCCTGAACAACGCTTTCAAATTGTGCAAATTTATTTTGAAAATCATAGTTCTGTTCGGAATACGTATCGCGCACTACGTCCATTTTATGGTATACATAATCGCCCATCAGAGCAATTAATTCGATCAACTGTGGAACGTTTTCGCACCACGTTCACTCTTAATGATAATACGCATCCACAGAGACGTCGTACAGTGCGTACAGAAGATGTTGTTGCTGAAGACCCGAATCAGTCTATACGCCATCGTGCACAGCAGTTGGATATGTGTCCATCCACTTTATGGAAGATTTTGCGAAAAGATCTTGGTTTGCGTGCTTACAAAATTCAACTCGTGCAGGAATTGAAGCCACACGATCACCTAGCAAGGCGTAGATTCGGTGAATGGGCCCAAAACGAAATTGCCGTTGATCCCGACTTTCATAAGCGAATTTTGTTTAGCGACGAAGCTCACTTTTGGTTAAATGGCTACGTCAACAAACAAAACTGCCGTATTTGGAGTGAAGATAATCCTCAAGTGTATGTTGAGAAACCACTATATCCAGAAAAATTGACTGTTTGGTGTGCTTTGTGGGCTGGTGGAATCATTGGTCCGTACCTCTTCAAAAACAATGCTGGCCAGAACGTTACAGTCAATGGTGACCGCTATAGAGCCATGATTACTGACTTTTTTATTCCTGAATTGAACAACCATAATGTGCAGGAGCTGTGGTTTCAGCAAGACGGCGCAACATGTCACACAGCTCGTGCCACAATGGATTTATTGAGGGAAACGTTTGGTAACCGCATAATCTCGCGTTTAGGATCCGTGAATTGGCCTCCAAGGTCGTGCGATTTAACACCGTTAGACTATTTTCTGTGGGGTTATGTGAAGTCGCTAGTCTATGCCAATAAGCCTGAAACGATTGACGAACTGGAGGACAACATTCGCCGCGTTATTGCCGATATACGGCCACAAATAGTGGAAAAAGTCGTCGAAAATTGGACCTCCAGATTAGACTACGTCAGAGCCAGCCTTGGTGGTCATATGCCAGAAATCATATTTAAAATATAATGTCAAAAAATTATTTTTCAAATAAAGTTAATTTCCTGTTCATATAAAAAATAATCTTTGTTTTATTCCACTTTAAAGTTCTATACCTCTAAAAAAAACACCCGTTACATACGCACTTCACCTTCTAGATCACAATCATTCTTTTAATGACGAATTACAAATTCTTCACATCTAAAATAAAGGATTTAAGCTATATTTATTAGAATCTGTGGAATCTATTTTTTAATACAGACATAACTCTGAATGACCAACTTGAGACAAACAATTCTCCCCTTCCCAACCTATTCAGTTAAAGACTATAAAGTGTAAACATATACCAAAAATAGATTATTTGGGAAAGGCACTCTGCCGAAACAGCTGTAGTGATAAGATATTATAATAAATTTTGTGGAAGTTTTGAAAACAAAGTTTTCAGTGTTTTATTGTTACATAAAATGAATTTTCATCAAGCAACGGTCGAATCCATCACTTATGTATTTATATCTTTAATGACAAACAGGAATTAGACAAAAAATGCAGTCCTTTTGAAAAAACATATTCTAGGTACAATATTGACGAAAATTTAAGATTTTTTAAGCGTTAAATACTAACCATGGTTATTATTGCCAATATGATCGCCAACGTTCGATAATCGGACAGGGTACTGAAAGAAGAAGAGAAATAAATCTTTAGTTCTCGTGTGCCGAAGCAAGTCTACCCGTTTACGAGCAACTAGATCACGTAGTTTTTTAAGAACAGGTCTTTCTCATTCAACCATCGATGAGTTGGGACGTTATCAAGAAGGAATAATGGTTTCATTTTTTGCCATTTTTTAATGGATGGTCTTTAACAGAGTATATAAAAGTTTCTATAAACCATTCCATGAAAATTGTACTATCCATCCAAACACTCTTTTGCGAAGTGTAAACGATAAGCATCGCAGACATATTATTGTATTTAAAACAACGTGATTTCTAGCTTTGACCAATGACAAGCATGGACAATCAGTGGCTGCCAGTCGCATTAGTACTAAGGCAGTGATACGATCGTTGCTTATTTTATGTCCAGAAGCTGCTAATTCACGACGTGACGCAAGAGTTTTTCATGACAAATCCCAGTTTCGTCTGCAATGTAAACGTTTTGGAGGGCATAATTTTCTGCTTTTAGTAACTCCCTTAATTTAATTTAGAATTAATTGGCTGTTGATGAAGCAGCACAGTTTTTATCCCTATATTTGAAGCTCATGAATGCAATGCCTCGACTTAAATCGTTTTAACCTGCTTGTGCTTAGCTGAAAATTTGACAGCTCTGGATTTGCTTTTTCACACAGAATCAGATCAGAAATAGGTTTTTTCTGGATTTTTTTTTGAGTAAACCACTTAAATACAGCATCATCTAAATCCTTGTTTGAGACAAGTTTCATCGTTTTGCGACTTTTGGATCCGTTAGAAGAATCAAGCTGGGCATAAAGTTACTTATGTTCGTCTTTTGTTGTGAGTTCGGTTAAGTGGTCGTTCGGTTGATCGACGTTCGGATAATCGACGCTCTACTGTATTTAAGGAAATGAATGATTGCAACAACAATTAAAAATAACATACCGCTACAGAGGGATTATAAAAGGGGTGCAATGCACACAAATAGGATTTAAAATAGATTTTTATAACATAGTTTATAACACTAAATTTATTCCTATATTCAGTTTTCTTTTGAGTTTCGAAATAAGTGATCCTGTTTTTGAATAACGAAAATGTGAAGTGAAGCGCACCAGTTTTATCATATTTTGAAGAATGTCTTGTAAAGTCATAAGCCACTTTTGCTCGACGTCTCAGTTCCGGCTAAACACATTGAATTGTTCAAACTGAGTTAACTAATTCTACGTAATGAATGCGATCAAAGTAATAGTTAGAACTTCTTGGTCACGGTCCTAAGGAGTGAAACTTATTAGCTACAAAAACCTAAGTTATAACACTTATAACTCTTAGAAAAAAATGCTTCCTGCGTTTTCTGCATTTTATCGCATGGAAAATTCATTATGCACGTGGTGATATTAATGTTTTAATGTAGAAACTTAACATCAAGTATTCTTCCTGTGAATGGCGTTATTCGTAGACTCTATACAGGGTGAGTCATGAGGAACTTTACAGACTTCTACCATATGTAGAGTCCCTCAGGGAGCATATCATGTGGCCACTAAAAAATGTCAACTCCTCTTCTTTATTAATTAACAGGGTGATTTGTGTAATTGACCATTTATTTCATTTTACTGTAGTGTTTATACGGCTCATTTGATTTTTTTAATTTTTGCATGATACAGTACACTACTATCAAGCATTCGACTGGTATTAGCTAAACTAAAAAATTCCAGGACTGGCTTTGGAAAAATTAATTTAGGGATTCGTATTAAATATTACACCCTGTATAATTTTTTTTTAAAATGCAATAAGTGATTTTCAAACTACATAAATAGCCAATGAAAACGACATATGCGACAATGTTGTCGCACTTTTATTAAATTTTTAGTGAACGATCAAATCTTACCAAAAATAGAACAACCATAATGAAGTATCAAATTATAAGGTATTAATTTAAACAAATGTTATAAATTTCAAACATTTTAATTAAAATGAGTTCCTACAACATAATCTAATACGTAGAAAATTAACATCTTTACTGTCACTTTGTATTATCTCTACGATAGAATCAATTGTTTTTCAATTTTAAATTTTTACTCATAGATCGTATTGGGGCATTATTTTCGAAAAATAATAAATTAAATTGATTAAAAAGTCAAACCTCTTGTATGTGTTAGTTTTTGTTGATTGTAAATGATTAAAATTTTATGTCAAATAATAATACATTGCATCAACTGTACTAAATAAAAATAAATCTAAAAAAGTTTAAAATGAAGGTTGGCGTTGACCGTTTGACGTTTCTTGATATTTTATACCCATTGTCATTATTGTCATTATCAATTGTTATTTATGTGTACAAGAATACATATTTCTTCTGTCATATCTACGTTAAGTACATTGTGTTAGTTTTGGTAGAGCTTTTGTTAGCTTCAAAATGCCACATCAGTTTTCGACCACAGAATATGCAGACATAATATTTGTTTATGGATTCTGTAATGGGAATGGTAGGGCTGCTAGTAGAGAATATCGCAGGAGATTTCCTAATCGTCGAACTCCCAGTCATCCAACATTTGGGTCAGTTTTTAATTATTTGCGAGAAAATGGCACTTTTCCTAGTGGAACAACAGAGCGACATGTAGATGAAGCGCAGGAAGATGGCATTATGGACGCCTTTACTATGAACCCTACAATAAGCACTAGACAAGTAAGTCGAGAACTCAATGTTACTCAATCAAAAGTAAGTAGAGTCTTACAAAAAAATAATCTATACCCATATCACATGCAAATGGTTCAGCGACTACATGCTGGAGATGAGATCGATAGGTTGGAATTTTGTAGATGGATTAACAATAATCGACCAACGCTATACAGGACACTATTTACAGATGAAGCCCAATTTACCAGAGACGGGATAAATAATTCACGAAATTCACATGTGTGGGCAGAAGAAAATCCCCATGCTATTCGAGAACGTCGTTCTCAGTTAAGGTTTTCGGTTAACGTGTGGATTGGTGTCATAAATAACCAATTAGTAGGTCCCCACTTTTTTGATGGTCCTTTAACAGGGCAGGTATATTTGAACTTTCTACAAAATATTTTGCCGAATTTGCTTGCCAACGCGAACGTTGCTATCCGAGGGATGTATTTTCAGCATGATGGGACACCCCCACACTTTTTACTGGCAGTGAGACAACATCTCAATAATGTTTATGGCAACAGGTGGATAGGACGTGCAGGTCCTATTTCGTGGCCTTCAAGATCCCCTGATTTCAATCCCGTTGATTACCATATTTGGGGGCGATTGAAGCAACTAGTTTACGCAGTGAATATTAATAACCGACAACAATTAATTGATAGAATTATACATTGTTGTAATACTATTAGAAACGATCCCCAGAGTATCCGTAATTCAATACGTCAATTAACAATTCGGCAACAAAAATGTGTACAGGCTGCAGGGTTCCATTTCGAAAATCTATTTTGAATTATTTTTATTTTGTTACCATTATTGTATCTTTTCCAGTTCTAATTTATGGGTTTATCATAACTATGTACATATTTTTAGTTTTTTTTTTAAATTGTTCTTCGTTATTGTTAGTAGTTACTGTTTTTTGTTGTGCAGTGACTAAGTTTATCATTTCAATTAAAATGTTTGAAATTTATAACATTTGTTTAAATTAATTACCTTATAATTTGATACTTCATTATGGTTGTTCTATTTTTGGTAAGATTTAATCGTTCACTAAAAATTTAATAAAAGTGCGACAACATTGTCGCATATGTCGTTTTCATTGGCTATTTATGTAGTTTGAAAATCACTTATTGCATTTTAAAAAAAATATATACAGGGTGTAATATTTAATACGAATCCCTAAATTAATTTTCCCAAAGCCAGTCCTGGAATTTTTTAGTTTAGCTAATACCAGTCGAATGCTTGATAGTAGTGTACTGTATCATGCAAAAATTAAAAAAATCAAATAAGCCGTCTAAACACTACAGTAAAATGAAATAAATGGTCAATTACACAAATCACCCTGTTAATTAATAAAGAAGAGGAGTTGACATTTTTTAGTGGCCACATGATATGCTCCCTGAGGGACTCTACATATGGTAGAAGTATGTAAAGTTCCTCATGACTCACCCTGTATATAGTTTAGAAGCTGTGTTATTACATAATTGATATTTGAAATCATCTATACCAGTTTTCTAGTCAGTGAAAAATAAGCGAATCCTTTGCAGCAATGGAATAAACGATAGGTTGGTGGTGATTGAAAAGTTATAGGCTGGTTTACAAAATCTTGCAGTTTTCTGTGTGTGTTGGACAGTTGCGTCGGAACTGTATTGCGTATGAACATTACGTAAATTTTTCTCTTCTTTTTCTTCACGTGCCATATCAGAGTTATCCGACGTTGGCTATTATCATTGCGAAGGCTTCTCGACCTTCTGCCACATGGAATAATTGTCCTGCATTTGATGAGTTCATTCACGAATGTTTTTTAACCATTAAACCTGTTTTCTTACTACACCTCTACGGCCTTCTATTTTGCCTTTGAGACTCGGTGGTAATATTCTATATCGATTTTCCATCTTTATATGTCTAATACAACATATTTTTCTGTGTTTAACAGTCTTTAGCAATTCTATCTATAGCAGTCTTTATATTTGTTGATCCTCCTTAGTAGTTCCGCATTAGTTTTTCTTGCTTTCCAAGGTATCTTCAGCATCCGTCTATGAATAGACATTGAATTCTGTTCATACTTGATACATTTAGTTTCCACACTTCTGCTCCATACAAAAGTTTGTCTCTAAAAGAATGAATTTCATCCGAGATATCAAAAATGAATTTCACATTAATCTTGGATTCAGGAAAATCTTTATGAAAGCTAGAATAAGGATTTAAATTCCCAAGTTTTTCTTTAGTACGAGGTGTATACTAAAAGCTTTGCCTAGAGCCATGTAGCGGAAGTTACTCGACTTTTTAAATATTATTTTTGTAATTTTTGACGGTAAAAACCATTGGCAGATTAAAAAATTATAATTCACAATTTTGTTATTTAAAACTGTTCAAAATTATTCAGCTTTATGTTACAACTAAGTTTTTTCTAGATTATTTTAATTTATTTAATAATCTAAGCAACGAGGAAACAATAAATGAAAATGTTAAATCAAATTATGATCATTATAACCGTGATAGACAACTCAATCTATAATATGGGTTAAATAAATTAAGAATAATTTGTACATACTTACCGAAATATAACAATATCAAATTTTGTCATCGTTTAGGTTCTGAAGAAAGAAATCCACCCGAACAATTGCCGATAGTGTTACAAGTTCTATTAAGCCAAGTCCATCGTATGAGAGCTCTTGAATTATTAGGAAAGTTTCTAGATTTAGGACCATGGGCTGTCAATTTGGCGCTGTCAGTTGGAATATTTCCATACGTTTTGAAATTACTGCAAAGTTGTGCTAAAGAATTAAGAACTCTATTGGTCTTTATATGGGCTAAAATACTGGCTGTTGATAATGTAAGTATTTTGTTTTTATGATTTTGTGTGATTGTATTATGTATTATAATTAGAATATAATTATGCGTGTCCTTATATTAGAAAATAAATATACAGAGTGATTTATGTAAATCTAGCACCGTCGGCACCGTTTTTTCTGTTTAACACCTTGAGCGTATTATATCATAGATAAATAATACAGTAGATACAGGTAGATAGGCAACTCAATCTATAAATTTCGTTTATTAGCAACACTTGCTAGTGGGGTCATTACTAATCATCATTTGGCGGGAAATTCAAATGGACACCCTTTACCCCCATACCCTTTAGCGACGGTTGCGGGCTATTTCGTTACCGATTAAGATTTACTAGAAAATTGAAAATATCTTATTATTTTCTGATGTAATAATCTCACATATACATTAGACTCCCTCTATAACGAGAACTGAAATGGCAGACTAATTACCTCGTTATAAGCGGATCTCGTTATATCCAACAACAATAATACTGTGCATACATATGAATATGTAGTTTTCTAAAACATTAACTTTCTATAGTGAAGCATTCGGACCAATATAAGATGCTAATAAATATTGTTTGAATGGCGTTTTTAAAACAAAGTTGTTTACTTTTATTGTCAATAAAATGTATTAAAACAAAAAAGAGTTGTTTACTTTTATTGTCAATGATATACGTTAAAACAAAAAATCTGTATTCTGTAAATATGTATAAAGCGTATTTTCAAACTTTAAATTGTCCAGTATTCTATCTATCATATTTTCTAAAGATGTGAAACAGTTTTATGTTTCTTCATTTGCGTTTTGTCCTTTGATAAAGTTTCTGACAACCTTTAAAACACTTTCTACATCTTGTCTATTAGGACCCATATTATTAGATGGGAATGGTCAATCCCCTACAATGACACTTGTGAATCATAAATTTTACATTTCCGACTAAAAATCATAAATTGTAAGAAGTTTATTACGGGCGGCCCGCAGTTAAAAAGGGTATTTATTTATAGCTACGGCCGGGCCAAAACGTAAAAAACATGTTTTTCAATCTTATGTTCTCTCGTTATAAGCAAATTTACCTCGCTATAAAGGGTTATAGTTCAATAGAAATTTCACGGGACATCTAATGTACCTCGTTATAAGCGAAACCTCGTAATAACCGTGTTCGTTATAGAGGGAGTATACTGTATTATTAAAAAATAAAAGGATATATAAAAAAAGCACAATTTTTTTTCTAGATATACGTGTATTTGTTTGTTGTTTAAGATAAAACAGTTATAAACTAATTACATAATATTTATTACATTGATATTTTCAGAAACAAATATTAAATACTATTATTGTTTGCTTCTGAAAATTTTTAAAATTGGCGCTTCTACAGGGAGCTATTCAAACAATCTTTTAAAAATAATTCACACCATTTGTTACTGGAAATGACATTTCTAATAACTAATTTCTGATTATTAATTTGGGCGATCCAAATTTGACGTTAAAATTGTTATTAGCAAGCAACCAAAAAACGATACTGAATGCACATTTTGTTTTTGTTCATATAATTTCTTCCATAGATTATACTACTTGTACCTACTTTCAATATAATTATTTATTACTTACCAGAAGGAAAGTTTATGCATTGGTTTAATCCCTTATAAGTGATTATCAACATTCGAAGATCTTTTATTGCAATTTTCTAATACAGTTTCCTTATCTAAAGAATACATACGAATATTCTCTGGTGCATCTGTAAAACATTATCACATCTATTTTATTTATTCCACGTACAATACATACAGAAACAACTGGAGAATTGTATATTACAGTAAAAATATTGTAAAACTACTTATAGAAAATAAATTAGGTTTTTACTTACCATCTGAGGTATTCAGAGATTTAAGCATATCAAGAATTTGTTTTCCTCTAGACATTTTTCAATTTTTACTATTATATTGTTATTACTAAATTTACAATTTAAACACACTTTTTTAACCTATATTTGAGTTAATCATGTTTTCATCAAAAATTGACTTGTCCTCTTTTTCACGCCTATAGTGTATTTTTATGTATGAGAGAGTAATAAAACAATAAATTATGTATGCAAATTCCTAAACTGTTGATACGGGTGACTCAATGAAAAACAGATATTTGTCAACAAGTTTACAGAAGTATATAGGAAAACAATTTTAAATTTAGTATGACCACCAGGTATAAAGGTTGGAGCAGAATAGAATACAATAGTTGTGAGGGTTACTAATCCCTAAATAAGGTTGCCAGTGTCGGAGTGATGGAGGTTAACAGGTACTAATGAATTTGCAAGAAATGTAAGATGTTTATTTTATTGGTTATATATAACCAATAAAAGTTTAATAAGTACCTACCTATTTGCAAAATAAAGTTTAATTCTTTAGATAAAATAAAACGTTTTATTTTATCTATTTGCAAAATAAAGTTTAATTCTTTGCCTATTTGCAAAATAAAGTTTAATTCTTTAGATAAAATAAAACGTTTTATTTTATCTGAAATGAGTGCATTGCACGAAGTAAGGGTTTCAACAATCAAACATTTAATTCTTTAATTCCAGGAATCTACGACAGTAATTGACTAGATAATTACCTTCTAAACTTATTCCACAGAAAATGTGATAGTGGGTTTTTCCATTTTGTATATAGGAAGGTCCAAGTGGCGTATTCAAAATTCTTAACAGTTCACTAAAAGTAGGTACTTCAGTTGCAAGGTGCAGTTTATTGTGTATACTAGTGTTATGGAAAATTTGGAAGTGCCGTGTAAACGCCGAAAAATTGGTCCTCTAACAGTTAATGAAAAAACATTGTTTTAAATCATTTACAGACAAACGTTTATGTGAAAGTGTTGATGAGACCGTTGAGTTAGTTAGCAGTACACTTGGTGTTGGGAAATCTACGATTTACAGAGTTATTAAAGAAGAGAAATGTGGTAGTTTTCAAATGCCACGTAATGCTCCAGGGAAACCAAAATTTCAAATAGAATATCATTTTAAAGAAGGACTTCGACGGAAAGTGCATGAATTCTTCTTTAGACAAGAATTTCCAACATTGGATAAAGTTCTTGTCTCAGTTCGAGATGATAAGGATTACCCAGAAATGAGTCGAAGTACGTTATGGAAACTTTTAAAAGAAATAGGCTTCCGCTGGAAAAAGAATCCCAGAAAGTCTATTTTATTAGAAAGAAGCGATATTGTCATATGGAGAAGACATTTTCTAAGAACCATAAAGGAAATGAGAAACCAAAAAAGAAAAATATTTTATCTTGATGAAACATGGATCAACGAGGGTCATACACCAAATAAATTTTGGCAGGATGAAACTGTTACAAGTCAAAGGCACGCTTTTGTAAATAACTTATCTACTGGTTTAAACCCACCATCAGGAAAGGGACGCAGGCTGATAATAGTACACATTGGCAGTTCAGACGGTTTTGTTGAAGGTGGTTTATTAACTTTTGAATCAACTCGTACCGGTGACTACCATGAAGACATGAACGCTGATGTCTTTCAAGAATGGTTCGAACAAATGATAGATCTTCTTCCTAAGAACTGTGTAATAGTAATAGATAATGCAAGTTATCACTCCAGACTTATAGAAGGACTGCCCACAACCAAGTGGTTAAAAAAAGACTTGCAGAATTGGCTGAGTTCAAAAAATATTACGTACCATCCCGGATCTATAAGAAAGGAACTTTATTCGTTGTGTGCCCTTCATAAAGAAAAATTTTAAAAATACGAAATTGATGAAATTGACAAAAATCGTGGAATGACAGTACTTAGATCCCCACCATATCATTGTGAATTAAACCCGATTGAACTGGTATGGGCACAGATAAAGAGTGAAGTTTCAAGAAAAAATACCACTTTTAAAATTCATGATGTTAAACAGTTGTTTTTGGAGGCCGTAAATAATGTAAAACCTGAAAACTGGGAAAAGGCAGTAAATCACACTATTAAAGAAGAGGAAAAAATGTGGAAGCTGGACAATATTACTGATAAAATGATCGAGCCAGTTATTATAAATCTTGGTTCTGAAAGTTCATCTTCTGAATCTGATTTGGATTTGTAACAAGTAGCTGTAAGTTTTATATTAATATTTTTATTCATCTATTTAACATACCTTAGACGGTTTTAAAAACTCTTTTTCTCTTTTGTAATTTTTAAAAATTAAAAAAAATGTGAATTTTTTAAAACCCTTTTTAATGTAGGCCAGTCAGTTCTAATATAGTGTGTGATAAAAGAGGTCACTTTTGTTTACATACACATAACACTTTATAACACTGAAATAATTCATTTATTTTTTACAATTATTCAAAGTAATTTTTCAATTAATCTTGAGCACGCCCATGGAGTGGTCGGAGCTACCAGTTAAAATTATGCTAATTACTCTCTCGTTCATAAAAATAAACTATAGTAGCGATATATAAATGACAAAACAGATACCTATGATAATAGTTAAATAGAAATTAATGGAAAGATAGTTGGAAAGGTAAAAACTTGACAAGTACCTAGAAAGCATAACATCAGATGACCTTTTCCATCAGCACTAGGTCAAATTAAAATACTACTGCATGAAGGGTTCCAAAAAAAATAATTAAAACAGATGGGCAGACCGATACTGAAGTAACACGTCAGTAATGGTGCACGCTCCTATTTCTCCAGTATGTACTTATGAATAGTTTATATATGATTAGAAGATTGATTCTGTAAAGTTCGATATGTATAACATGAGCTCAAATATTTCCAAATTAATAGAAGTAAAAACAACAAATAGTACTTATATACCAATTCATTTTATCGTTATGGATGTATATTGTTTTTTATTTAAAATACTGTTTGTTAAACTTCCTGCAATAATAAAAAAATGTGTATTTTTCAGACGTGTCAATCAGATCTTGTAAGAGATAATGGCCATAAATACTTTTTATCGGTATTACAAGATACATCAATTTCGGTAAGTACATGACAAATAAGTTTCAAATATTTTCATACGTTAAGATTTTATTTAAAAATTATTTATAATTTTTTAAGAATAATTAGATGTTAAAACAAAATTTGATTCGATAGAAAGAGAAATAGTATGGACGCGTCTCTTAGGTTTAGAAGTATGTATATGCAACATTAATAAAATAATTGAAAAGACTGATGCGTTTTTGTACACACTTAAGACAAATGAAAGAATGGAAAAAAAGAATTTTTGAAGTGTGTAAATTTTTTTTAAATCTTAGCAGAGCGCTTTCGTCTTACAAAGCCATCCTCAGAGCTATGGTCAAGTTTATAAAGCACCACTACTAGAGAGGGATCCCATTGATGAAAATATAGGATGCACCAAACCTCTGGTTTTCTTCGATTACGGCTAAACTATGAAGTATATAAAAAATGTTTTAAACAAAACTGATGTATATCAAAGACGTCTATAACCTAAAATTATTTTCGATTATACAGGGTCAGTCAGAACAACGGAGTGAACCAAAATTGTGTTTTTTTAATGGAACACCTTATATATTAAAGCATTTTTGAATTTATTTTTTAAAGTATGACGAGTTTGTATTGTTTTATAGGCCTCAAGTTATTAACTTTTGAAATATTTACGCTTTTATTGAGAAAAACGGTAATATTTAAAGAGCTGTTGATTAGGCTTTCAAGGAAATAAAAATGTAAATGATATGTCAAAAATTTTCTAGTGTAGTGATGTTTTAAATAATTTTATACCTTTGACATCCAGCTATACCATATACAGTGTAATCACTATTTTCAAATACAAAATTTTCTTATTTTTTTAATCGAACACCCCGTATATTAGTATTGCATTTTGTAGAAAACATTACAACCTTTTTTGATATTATAACCTAATTTTAGAAATCTAACCTAATATAAATCAAAATATCAAAGATTAAATAAAACGTATGCTAGTAAAAATTAATTACAAAATAATATTTACCTTACCTTCTTACCTAACTGAGAACCTTTATTTATAAATGTATTATTCATCATTGGTGCTACAGCCCTATAAAAGAGCCTCGACCTTCCCAAGTCTATTACGCCAGTCACTTCTATCCATTGACAACTGTTGCCAGTTTGCTGCGAATATTTTTCTACCGTCCTCATCTACACCATCCCTCCATCTGAGTTTTGGCTTACCCCTACTTCTACTTCCCACAGGTTGTGACATAAGGATTCTTCTAGGAGGGTAGTTCTGCTGTGATCTTGCCAGATGTCCTGCCCATCTTAGTCTTCCTATTTTTATAAGGGATACTACGTCTTTACCACCAAATATATGTTTATATCTGTGATATATCTCGTAGTTGTACCTCCTTCGCCAAACACCATTTTCACAGATGCCACCGAATATTCTTCTCAGGATATAAATGTATTATTATCTATGCTAATAAATGTTCAAAATGTTACCCATTATGTTCAAGACACAGTCGTATACGGTTAACAAAAGACTGTCGAACGTCTTATAGCATTTCAGATCCAACGCTGGCAAAGGCATTTTGAATACGAATTTTCATATTATTCCGTGTTGTGGGAATTCTTCGAACTCTCGTTGCACTTAACTCTATATTGTTGCTCAATTGGCGCGTGCTTATTTGTGGATATTGTATTCATCATCATCATCATCATCATCCAGCCTTCATTTTTCACATCTACTGCTGGACATAGGCCTCCCTTAAACTCCTATGTATTTAACTTTGTATTACATTTACCATAACTCGAAATCCATTTTCATTGGCTAAAACTCTTGTCGGTATTAATGGTTTTAAATGTTCCCGACACATTTGCCCACGGATACCCATTTGCACATTTTCCGACGGAACAAAGCAGTTTAAAAGTTTTTCGAAGGCTCTTTTTGAAGGATGTCTTCTGTGCGGATATCACTGACTATACACTTCTGAAGCTAGTAAACAGCTTGAAGGCGTTCTCCCAACACAAATGTCATGTCAACCAATTCTTCAGTTGAAAAATTCATATTTAAAATATAAAAATTTGTTACAAATATAACTACAAAAATATTACCCGGTCTTGTGACACAAGTAGATACTATTTATTATAATAAATATTTTGACACATACATTTAACGTTCATTTGTTTTAAAGCATACTTTCTACATTCTCAGTATTTAGGTACATACCTTAAAAAGTTATTTAACTGATCTTACTCGTAAATATATTTTAACTAACAATAAATTTAGTACAGGAAAGTTACTAGGGTAGAAAAATCACTAGGGTAGGTTTCAAAAATTGGTTTTTTTAGTATGGTAAATAGTATTTTGTAACATTAAGTTATTAAATTCAACTAAGTTGTACTAGCATACGTTTTTATTTTTTTCTTTAATTACGTTTTTAATTTAAAAAACCCACAAAAACATAAAAGCTATAGTTCTTTTTTAAATATGTACGAATATGTAACGTACTAGATTATATGTTAAATCCCGACTAAACATTGGTTTCCGATACAATATTAGAAATTCTGATCTATAGATGAACGCGCATGGTGTTGTGAATTGCCTACCAAAAAGGCGATAAGAAACAAATTTATATCCTATTTAAGTAAACAAATTATTAAGAAAATACGATAAGTAACGACACACGGTTACAGTAATACAATTTCAAAAAAAAATACTAGGCATCTATTTCAATGTTCATGTTTAACACAATCAGTTTTTTCACTGAATATAGTTTAATAAAGTATTGTTTTTTCCCTGAATGTAGAGATAATTCGACAGCTTGCTTAACAAGTCTTTTTAAAGTCTTGTTTATATAACTATATTTTCACTACAGAAATGTGATCAATTTTGCTTTTTTAGCCTAGATTTATTTGATGTTTTAAAAAATGTGTTTCTGTGTATAGGCTGAATATAGGACGCAAGCCACATTTGTATTAGCATGTATAGTGAACAACTTCCATGATGGTCAAGAAGCAGCTCTACAAGGATCATTAGTTAGTGTCTGTTTAGAGCAACTTAACGATCCTTCGCCTCAGTTACGACAATGGGTGGCTATTTGTTTAGGACGATTATGGGATCATTACGAAAAGGCTAGATGGACTGGTGTCAGAGATATAGCTCACGAAAAGTTGTACAATCTGTTAAAAGATTCAGTACCTGAGGTGAGTGCTTTAATTTGTATTTTTTTCTGATAAGCTCTACTCGCATAATAAATAAAACTTATTTGGAATTCAAAAATAGATTTATAGTATTGTTAACTTTGAGTATTTAATATAAGTGTAAGGAAAATAATTTTTATGCACGGATTCGGTAGTTTACAAGGGAGTGTGTCCGACTCTACTACCGAATGATGTGAGGTTCTAATCTCAGTAAAAACTTAAAATCCCAAAAGTATTGCCAACGAAAGCAATTGCACATCATCGAATAGTAATTTGTCTAGTACAGCTCTTCTACGTTTAGTCATTCGGAATAGATGTTAACCTCTATTCTGAAGTATCTTCTATATATTATACCTCTTTCAACGTGTAGCCCTCTGACCGCGACCCGATATAATAAAGAAAATGGGTCAATAAATAAAACAACTAAAGCAAATACACCGTACTGTTAAACTCAGTGGCGTTAATTACGATTTACTTGTATTTGAGGTTAATTTATTAGGTTATGAAAAAATTTATTGGTTGTGCCATATTTTATGAGGTTAATGTTGACATATTGATCTGGAAAAATATGCAGTCCACAATTATTATTAATGATAGCTGTCAGGAAAAATAAATAAATGGCCACATTTGTTAACTAATCATTTAAGGAAATTTTATGAGCAATATGCACGAAACAGTTAGTAATCCAAGAAACTTCATACAGACTTATAGATACATTAGAAACACGAATGTCCACGGAGCTACTGGATAACACAGACCCAATTAGATTATTCCTGAAAATTAAATCTTATGCGTAAGTGAAATAGAGTAAAATCATAGAAGCAGAGTTTAGTGAAGCAGGATAAATTCAGTAAACTTGCAGAAATAGGGGAGGTGTCAACGAATTAAGATTTTTTTTTTAATATTAATTAAAGAAGACATTAAATTAGGAGTAAGCTCAAGATAGAACTAGACCTAGGATAGAAGTAAATTACTCATCCCATTAATGAATAAATTGTAATATTATTGCAAAATGGGAGTAAAAAATGATATAAAAACTGTTTTTTGAGGGACCATTTACTTTGTAATTGTAACAATACCAAAAACAAAGTATTATCTTTTTCCCAGTATTTGATTTAGGCCTCCTATAATATTTAGCAATCATTTCATTTGTTTGGCTATTCGTTTTTCTAAAAAGTTTTATTTAAAAATCCTTTATAAAAGGTATATAATTAAAAGACCCTTTCGAGCTACATCACAGAACTTTTTCGAACTAAAAAGTTCATCATCAGTAAATTATTACCTGGAATAAGAATTACCACTTTAGTGAAAGCAAATGTAATGGTTAAATTTTGACCAAGGTTGAAAAAGCAATGTGGTTAAATACTTACCAGGTGTACACGAGTCAAGCCACTAAATATCTGGGTAAAAACCTTTAAAAAGTTACAAAATTTATGTGTTATATTTTTATTGAAAAGGTGGTGTGATGTTAAAATATTTAATGGATACTCTGCATGGCAACGTAAGACTCCCAATTTGTTTTTCTATATGTAAAATTGTTTAAAAAGTATTTGAAATTTTGTTGTAGAAATATTTAATAAAAGTTATACAATTTCAGGTAAGAGCAGCAGCTGTTTATGCTTTAGGAACCTTCATTAATTCCGTAATGGAACGTTCTGAACATGCGAACAATGTCGACAATGCCGTCGTAATGACATTGGTAAATACAGTGAGTGGTGATATGAGTTTTTTGGTTAGAAAGGAACTAGTGAACGCTCTGCAGTGGGTTGTGTTAGCTTTCGAACCACTTTTTGTTAATTTAGCTGTGAAAGAACAAACTAGCGTTTCACCCGGCCAAGATTGTATACTGAGTTCGGGAGGAATGAGAAGAATGGGAAGCAGGTAGGTCAGAAATTTAAAACTAAGTTATAATTCATTTTAAGACTAATTTTCTTAATTCCATTAAGATATATTAACCTGGCGACTCTGTGGTGACATTTTCTGACAGTAGCTGTGTGTTTAGGTTCTGTATCTGTATCATGGTTATATTGTTATATATCCTTTGTCAAATTTATATCATTTTAAAAATTTCCGTTAAAAAATTCAATGATTCAAAAAAGATACTAAAATTTAGTTTATTAACCAAATTTTTTGTTGGAGATACAGAATAAAAAAAATACAAAATTTATAACAAGTAGAACTTTTGTTTAAATATCATAATTAACAATTTGTTGCACATTTAGAAGAAAAATATACACCATGTTCAAGACAAAGAAAAATGTCACATTTCACATATTTCTTTTGACACTTTCTGTCCTTTCCACGAGGACGCACTCCATATATGGATGTTGTTCGTTGTTTTCTTATTGGGAGGTCCTTGAGTGTTCTCTCCACTGTCATTTCTTTTTAGTTTCGCCCTTATGTCTGATGGTATACTTTGATTGTTACTTTGTTTTTCCATATATGGTTTAATTAGTGCCAAACCAAGTTATTTAAAAAAAAATCGGCGTTTTAGTTTTTCAGTTGGCTGTTATGTTGATAAATAACATAACTATTTATTCCTGCATTATTAAGCAGTGAAAACAAAATGTTAAAGGCCATCGCTTGCTATAACGAGACACATTATATAACGCAGACATTTCGCCAACCACATTAACGCCACCTTTTGTGTGATTATAAAAGTCTATAATCTCAAATTTATTTGATTTGTGGTCAAACTCTGTATCATAATGAAGTGAAGAAGCTACTAACACTAACACTATTTCAGGCGGGTCTGAAATTAATAATATCTAATTAATTTTCAATATTCCTACCAATTCAATTATGTTTCTGTTAAAAAAATCAAAGTGAATTGTGGTAGTATAAGAACTTACCTGTTAAAAATGAACCGGTGTCGCGTGGTGAAAATTACCAAAAACTAAATAATACTGAACTTCAACTGTGTGGTGGGGTCAAAATCACCCACAAGTCCAAAGAACGTGACAGCACTCATTCAAATCTTATTCGCTAATAACGATGTGGGTGATTTTCACCCCACAACACAGTTTCCGGGTTAAATATTACTATTAATATATTCCATCAATAAAATAAAAAGTGGACTCAACCAGGATATGAAACTGGGACATTTCGCACCCAAAGCGAGAATCATGTCCTTACTCTATCGAGCCTTCATATTAACACTGCGCTGTTGCTGTTTGCTTCGACGTATAAGATTTTCCCCTTTTTTTTTGTTTTCTCTGATGGTTTCTAAGTGATAAGACCATCTCAGGGATTACTATTCCGACTATAGAGCGTTCCAAGTTAAGAAAATAACATTGCGGAGATAGGGCCATGTATTTCTTATGGACGATAGAAGCGCAGCGATGCCACGATGAACACAAGCACGATTCAGGGTTGTATAATTATTTGTATTTTCGTTTTCACAGACATGAATTAAATTAATGTTTTTTAACGTAATTGACCAAAAGTGCCCATTCGAAACAAGAGATGAAAAGTAGGGAAAATGATTTTAATTAAATTAATAGTATTTACAAAAGATAATTTTATTTTATCTTATTTTAATTATAGTAACGACAGTTTATTTGTTTTTCGGTAAGAATATTATATACCATGAATGATAGAAATCAGTAGAAAATATTGCTTAGTTAAATCATACACTTTGCAGGCTATTAAAGATTTAAAAGCAAATAAACGGACCGCTTGGAATGCATATATCTAATTACTAATTGCAACTTAAAATAATACGGTGTACGTATGTCAGCGATTTTATGTCGTTCTCTGAGACTACATAATGATAATAAGGCTTTGTGGTTCTTCAATCTTCAGTTGTTATTCTGACTTTACAGTTAAATGTTAATTGAAAATGAAATTCGAAAAATATATCGACAATCTAGTAAACCGCATGCCTGAGAGTTTTGGCAACACTGATCTCCATAAGCCTAATGTTATTTTCTTAACGTGGAACGCTGTATAGGAGTTTTAGTATATCTATAGGCTTTATGTTATGTAAACCCTCTTTTTCTATCTGATATCCTTTCAGTTAATATGTTCTGGAGTTCCTTAGGACACAGTAGGTTGAGAGTATATGTATAAAGGTTTCATACGTAATCATTTTTTGTTTAAGCTTCTGTAATCCTTAAATATTCTATGGGCATAGTTCCTTAGAAGTATTTTTGTCTCATATCATGTAAGTTTTTTTAATTCAACGGTTGGATCTTTTGCGATATTTTTTGATTTCATACAGCATTACGCTGTTACTAATTCCACGAAAGGGTTAAGGTCGAATAAAAAGTGTTTTTGGGTCTATTTTGGGTAATTTGGTCTCTGATTCTATAGTAGGGTAACTAAATATTCCTTGCTTGGTTCATTTAATTTACCTAAGCATTACTATACTGCTTTAGAGCTGATGACATGTGATTTCAGCGCGTTGGTGACAATTTCTTGTGCCCGATATTTTAACTGTTTAACCAGTTTAACTGTTTTATCCATGTTAAAAATGCTTGGGATTTTGCCCGGGTTTTTTGAGCGTTTAGTTCTAATCTCCGTACACTCCTATCCCAGTTACTTGTGCTTTTGTAGAGCCATCTGTGTAGCATTTGACAGCATTTTTAGAACTGTTATTTTTGTTCATTCATTTTTGCAACAACTTTGTAGTAAATTCTTGGGGCATATGCTAATACTGGCTTTCATGTTGAATCGAGAATTGGGTCTAATAATTTCTTTCATGTTTATTTTATTTTTTAGGTTGATGATCAAGTAGTTTTTTTTATTACCTTGGGAACCACTCTCTATCAAAATTTGAGGTTATGCTCAAATTGATCCGGTAATTTCGGGTTTTCATTTTACACATAACTTGACCTTGAGTGACTACTAAGTTTATTTTAGGCATATTTATATGAGACATAATATGGTAAAATTGTAGTTGTGTGAATAAGAAATATTTGATATTTATTTCGATATGAAATAAAAGTAATGACCCGACAGGACATTCAAAATAAAAATTAAGAAGTTACTAAGTTAGTCATTAAAGCTTTGTTCACAGCAACAAAGTCGGCAAAGAGAAACAAGCAACTAGAGTAAAACACGGTGATAATCAACTGAGATCGTCGAACTCTAAAACTGATGAAAGAATACCATGTATATGAGTGTTGGGAGGCCCAAACTGTTTTAATGCTGAACAAAAGACTCAAATTTCTCAATTAGAATTTAAGAAATATGGAAAAGCTTAATTTATAACCACATTCTGTAGCGGACAATACAAGGTTGACGAAAAAGGACAACCATTAACCTTTAAATTATAGGACACATAGTTTAATTACAATATATCTTGTCTTGTATGCTGTTGAATAATTTTATTAACTTTATTGGTCTTTCATTGAATATAATTATGTATTAAATTTTGCAGAGATAGACTGAAAATCGGAGATTACGACTCCATGGAAAGGATGAAACGAGTTTCTTCCAGTTCGGCAATCAATAACATAAGTCATCAAGGAATGACCACGAGTTACTCAGGAAGCCTTAGTACGTTATCTAGTCTTAGTTACGGTTCTGTATATATGAAAATATGGTCTGCCTTAAGTTCCTTAGAGAATGATCCCCACCCAGAAGTAGCCCAGATGTGTTGTACAGTTACTGGTCACATTAGGGCACTTGTAAAGGTAAATATAATAAAAAAACATGTTAGTAATGGAAGAGAATTGTGATAGATCTTCTGTCTCATTCTTTCTTCTGATGAAATTTAGTTGTCTATCAAGTTATATTACACAAACTTCGTATTTGCAAATTTATTTACAGATTAGAGTTGCAAAATATGTTCCATTACAAAGACATTTTTTAAAAAGTATCGAATATAAAACAATCAGTAAATCTGAAGGATGAGTTAAAAGTTCCCTATAAAATAGTAACTTAATATACTCCGATTATCATCATCACGACCTGAAAGCATGGCATAGAAAGATCTCAACACATCTATTCCGTATAGCAACCAACAAAGTCATCATAGCCAGACTGATCGCCAACGTTCGGAACGGACAGGCACCCTAAGAAGTCATCATGATAGTTGAAAATATTTTACCTTTAGCTATGTAAAATTCCAAGAAAAATGCCTTTTTATATATTGGATATTGGATAGATATTGGAAATACCTCAAGTGAATTATGTAAAAAGTCAAATATGCATCGAGTCTGGTTAAGTGATCTTATAACTTATTGTAACACATATATTTTGTTCTAATTATAAATATTTACTTTAATTTTGTATGGTTTTATTTTTTAGGAACAATGGGAAACTGTGGATCGTGTTAATAGTCTGAATAGTTCAAGTTTAAGTTTACCTCCTAGTCCAAATAAAGGAAATTACTTTTCTGCAGAGAGTCCTCCGACTCTTCATCCAGCTGGAGATCTTCAAAAATTAACAAGGTAACAAAATTAGAGATTTATTAGAATTATAGGGATCCATTTATTAGAACCGGAGAGCTTTTCCGTCGTATAAGATTCACTTGGGCAGTCTTAGGCAAGTTGAACCACATTTTCAAATCGTCCAACATACTAATATGTCTTAAAAGAAAAACCTTTAATCATTGTGGTTTACCAGTGTTGACTTACGGGGCGGAAACGTTGACTATAATAAGGAGAACAGTGGAAAAAATCCGTGTGGCTCAAAAGGGCGATGGAGCGTGCTATGTTGGGCGTTTCAATGCGAGCAACCCAAACCGCCAGATATGACGAAGATCAGGGGTGGCTGATGCTGTAGAGAGCATAGCAACACTAAGTGCACCGGGGCGGGTCACGTGGCTCGAATGACAGATAATAGATGGAAAAAGTGATACTGGAATGGAGACCAAGAGATAATGCCTACCGAAGCAGAGGTCGTCCAACAACACGTTGTACTAACGGTCTAAAACTTTGCCATAGGAGTTGATGTAAGAGGAACAAGATCGAAATTTGTCTGATATGTCCAGCACCGGACAAGTGAAAATTGAATTATAATTTATTAGAACGCTTTAGAGTAGACTATAAGATGCATTTTTAAAGTGTTTAAAATGTTCCTAGCGCTAATTATTAGAGCTATGGTTAACTTAAAATAATAGTATTTTCTCTTCTGCCAATGGCGCTACAGACCAAATTCAACCTTTACCAAGATCTTTATTTTATGTATATTCTGAATTTTAATATCTTCAGCTCTTATGGTAATTTGCCATCAGGCTTCCTCACTAAACTATAGAATAAAATTCGTAGTTATATCTGGATTTTCGTACCCCATTTTCGTTGATCGGTGAAAAGATCTAAGGATTTTTTTTTCTAGCACCTCGAGTTGTATTCGCCCCCTAGATATTTTAAGCTTTTTATTGCGTCTAATCTATTTTCTTATTTCATCTTGTTCTTCAAGGCCTTGACCGAATTGAAGCATTCTCTAAAGCTTAAGCAGCAGTTCACCATTCAGCTTATCTTGTAGTTTATCCAGAAGCAACAAAAACCAGAAATTGTTAAACCGAAAGGCACAGGATTGAACAGGGTTCGTTCTGAGGAAAAAAACCGCAGAAGTGCTACCTAGGAAGAAAGCCTTTGGGACCGGCTAATCAATTACCGGCTAAAATAAGTAATTAACGGGCAGGCGGTAAAAGCTGTAAGGGAGGAATCTTCTTATAGTGCCGTCTTTTGCGGCATGCAAAAGATCGCCAGTGTTATTTATGCCTGTCCAGTTCTTTATGTTCCGTAGCCACGACATTTGTTTGCGACCTACTACTCTCTTACCTTCAATCTTTCCCTGGATGATTAGTTGAGGGATTGCGTATTTTTTTCCTCCCAGAATATGGCCGAGGTATCCAATTTTTCGTACCTTGATCAAATTGAGTAGTTCGCTCTCAGTATTTGCCTATCTTAAGACTTCCTAGTTTCTCACCCTATCTGTCCATGGTATGCGGAACATTCTTCCCAACGTCCACATTTCGAAGGCCTCCAACTTATTAATGGAAGGTACTTTTAACGTCCATGCTTCCATGCCTTATAACAATATGGACCATACATAGCATTTAACCATCCTGTAGCGGAGATTGGGGCGGAGATAGGAATACTACCCCAAAACTATCAACAGACTTCTGTTTCAATGGGACCTTTGGCAACCATAAAAGAAATCGTTCTGCAATAAATAGGAGATAAATTTAAGGACACATGTAAAACCTAAATTCAGCGACCTACCGTTCAAGCCAGACTGGATGATGCTCTGCCTCCCACAGATAATAACATTCTTCATACCAAGATTTTTGTGAATTATGTTCCTGATAGTCTGAACAACCTAACACCCAATATTCTCAAATTCTTATGAGGTACAGAATGATGGTCTCGATACTAAGAATTGAAGAACTCCAAGAGTCGATATAGATCCTACGATAGAACTGATCCTCTCAGTGGATCCTACAGCTACAAATTTGTCAACTACAAAATTTGACCAGCTGAGACTGGTACCACAAAAAAGCCACTCTGGCCAGCCTAGACCAAGTTTATTTTCCAGTACTAACGTGAAAAACTTTGGTGAAATAGTATCACCTTGTCTAATACATTTACCGAGTCGAATTTTTTTTTAATTTTTGTATTTTCATTAATTTTATTGCGGAATGTGGCCTGTTCGTAAATGATTTTAAAGAGTATAGTGGTACATTATATTCTGTGGTTGTTTCAATCAGTGTTCTGATGGTTTGCAGATGATCAGTGGTACCAAACTCTTTTCTAAATCTCGCCTGCTCAACCGGTTGATATAAATCGAGTTTTTGTGTAATGCGGTTGGTTATTATTCTTGTTAACAAATTCATACATAAGTATGATAACATGCTTATATGTCGATTGTCAGATACTCTAACCAAAGAAAATTATATTCTGTTTTGATTTATTTTTGTTTTATTCGATTTCAGGTCGACTATAGTCAGTAGAACACGCAAATTGCATAGAAATGTGATTAGTGAAGAAAGCGAAGATAAAATGCAATTCTGTCGAAAACCTCTTGTTAATACGAAATTCGTGGAATGGTCTTCCAAGCGATTTGCACAATCTAACAAGAAAGAGAAAAACTTCAGAGACAAAGAGTGCACTTCTTACTATGAAAGAGATTGGAGACATTCGAGGTAATATTTTTATATTAGATACGACATTTAAAAACCCCTTTTAACGGTCATAGAAGACCGGTGGTACACACACTACAGTTTAATACCTTTTTTTGTGAAAGAGTGATATATTTTTAAAATTTAAGGGTATTTAAATATATTGTGATTATTTTTCCTTCAATTGCTTCAAGGAAAGTCATTGCGTGGTAAATTTGACTAAACACTTCCAAATCACCAAATTTTATTACCTTCTTTAAACTTACAAAATTATCAAATTATTTTTTAGAATTTACTTTTTCATCACTTGATGTCACTTTCAGGAATGAAAACCTTAAATAGTTCCATTTCTGCTTTAGAATCAACTACTTTTTTTTCTTTTCGTCTAGTGTGGACTATTCGAACTTGTTAAATCGGGACATGACAACTATCTTTGTTGGCCAACAGGCCTACACACACGCCAACCGTCGGACCCTACGTTGTCGGTCATGACAGTTGGGTGGTCTTGTCGGGACGTGTGTAGGTCGTTTTAGACTAGGATTAGTGATTTTGGTAAAACTTTCACTCTTGGTAGTTATTTGGGCTCATAATATTGAGACATTAAAGATCAAAAAAGAAATTAATAGTAAGGAATTCAGGTATAATATACGCCAAAATAAACATTGGAGAAGTTACGATAGCTATAAAATTGTATACGCAACACGTATTTTTATCATATTTCGTTTATTTGATTTATTTATTATTAACTGTCATATTACCGAATGGGGGTCAGACAATCTATGAAACCGAGAAATTGGAAGGATAAACAGGCAAATATGTCTGTACAGAAAAGAAGGAAGAAGATGTCATATAAATCTAATTTCTAAAATATTAATTCCCAAATGAATATAGTTAATGCTGTGTGTAAATTCATTCGAAATCTCTGGAATGATTTTCATCAGAACTTTTCTATTTTGGTATTTAACAGTTTGGTATATGTTACTTTCAGAAACGATAGTATAAGAACAGAAGCCACAGAAGAACATCGCAAGGCGCTAGCGTCGAGAATTGAATCACAAGTATTTCATATACGGACTGCAGTTCCTCCTAGTCTATTGCAATTACATCCGTTTGATCAACAAATCGCCGTAGCCGGAAATGACAGTTTTGCGTAAGTACTAGTTTCCTAAATTCATCTAGTTTGACTTCGTTTATATTACTTACCTAAATGTGTAGGAACCAATTATTAAACTTTTATTATTATTTTTAAGTAAACTCTAATGGATGAAATTTATTTCAATCCAATAAGTAATAAACAGTATGAGTCATAAACATTGGCCAAATTGTAACTCTGATTATAACCAAAAATAATATTTTATTCAACAAAAGTGTGTTTATGATCGCTGCGGGGTGTTAATTTGTAAACTTGAAATATAATGTCATTCATAAATTAAATCATTTTTTTAGATCCTTATTAAAGATACGTGTATAGCTTTTTTAAATAGTGATAATTTTTAATAATGCTAAGAATATATTATTAATCGGTCTTATAGCTAACCGGACCAGGGGAAAAGCGTTCAATTCACTGTGGTACTTGAACCAATAGGTTCTATACTTAATATTTCAGGTGGTACGCGTCATGTAGTCTCGTCCCGCCAACCATGCTACAACTATTCCCTCCCTTATTGCTCCGCACCATTGGTTCCACGATCGCCAGTTTGAATCTAGCAATGTAAGCATTTACATCCACGAGAAAAGTGGTGGTTAGGCAAATAGATATTAGTGGTGGTTAGGCAAATAGATATTACGTTTTCATATTGTGTTAAGCATCGCTAACTGTGGTATGTGATTTTGTTTTGCTTCTATAATAAACTATGAAGCGGTTTCTGGTGAACCCTGGGACTTCAAAGGATAGTGTTAAAAAACCTAAACCGCAGATCAATCGTAAATACGACGAAAGCTACTTACAGTAGAGTTTTATTGTACATTAAACAAACTGCCAAGGTAAGAGTTGACAACCAGTACACCCAAAATATCAAAATACAGAGAGGAGTCCGCCAGGGTTGCGTGCTGTCCCCACTACTTTTCAATGTCTACAGTGAAGCGGTATTTCAAAAAGCGCTCTCAGACTCAATAGAAGGTATATCTATCAATGGAGAAGTTTTGAATAACTTGCGTTTTGCAGACGATACAGTAATAATGACGGATAACAACAATGATTTACAGAACGTAATGCAACGCCTTAATGAACGCTGTCATGAGTACGGACTGAAGATAAATTTAAAGAAAACTAAATGCATGATCATGACTAAATCTGCACATACAAATATCGAACTGACTATTGAAGATACTGCAATTGAGAGTGTTAATAACTATAAATACTTAGGAACATGGATAACATCAGATGTAGACCAAACCAAAGAAATTAGGACACGCATTGAAATAGCACGTGCATCATTAATTAAACTTAAAAATTTTCTTTGTTGTCGGGATATAAGGTTAGAACTACGCCTGAGAATGCTTCGATGTTACGTGTTCTCTACTCTTCTTTATGGCTTGGAAGCGTGGACACTAAAACAAGTCCATCTGAATAAGTTGGCCGCCTTTGAATTTGGGTGTTACAGAAGAATCCTACGAATATCATGGATTCAAAGAATGTCAAACGTGGGAGTAGCTAGAAGGATAGGAAATGAGGCGAAAATAATATTAACTATCAAAAGACGAAAACTTGAGTACTTAGGACATGTGATGAGAGGGCAAAAATACGCATTATTACAACTTATTATGCAAGGCAAAATCCGAGGAAAGCGAAATGTGGGAAGACGAAGAATATCCTGGCTTAAGAACTTAAGGGAATGGTTTGAATGCAGTAGTGCAGAACTTTTTAGAGCGGCAGTCAACAGAGTCCGCATAGCCATGATGATTTCCAACCTTCGATAGAAAATGGAACTTAAAGAAGAAGAAGAATGCGTTGTTTGCTTCCAAACGCTTTCGCACCAAAGCATGAAGCCTTCTCTGCTGATGCGTCATCAAAACACAAAATATTCAGGCTGTCAGGAAAATTGACAGAACTAGCAGCAAAAATAAAGAAAGTTGCTCCTGAATGCCGAAGTACACATTGGGTAATTCGCCGAGAAACATTAGATGCTAGAGGCATGCCGGAAAATCTGACATCTGTTTTATCAGATGCTGTGAAAGTTACTATTTTCATAAAGGTTAGGACCCTTAATTCAAGATTATTCTCCTTGGTGCGTGAAGATTGGGGTGGCAAGTTCAAAACTCTTCTTTTTTATATACATAAATGAGATGATTATATCGTGGGAAAATTTTCACCCGTCTCTTCAATCTGAGTCAGAAGTTTTAAGGCTTCTAACTAAACAAAATTATTCTAACTGAAAAACTTATTCTGTGATGAAGAATTATTGTCAAGATTGGCATATTTAGACATTTTTGATAGACTCAACACGCTGAACATGAGTCTCCAGGGAGCAAA